>NC_053116.1:9275084-9612584 GCF_010015445.1 Perca fluviatilis
TTTTTTGGGAGATTGAGAAATCACACATGTATAAAGTGGGTGCCTGGGTGGCTCGCCTGGTGGAGCGGGCACCCATGTGCAGGGGCCTAGTCCTCGACTCAGCGGCTCAGGGTTCCAGTCCGACCTGCGGCCATTTGCTGCATGTCTTCCCCCCTCTCTCTCCCCTCTTTCCTGTCCATATCCGTACTGTCTATTAAGGGCTAAAATGCCCAAAAAACTATCTTTAAAAAAAAATAAACCAGCTACCAATTTATTAATTAATTTTATTATTTATTAATTCAGTTTATTCATCTTCTCCTTCTTTGGTGGTCAGCAACAGGAGTTTTAGCGATTGTACATCCCTGCCACCTAACCATGGATGTATTTTCTTGCACCAAATGCATAACTGCAATGCATTGTGGGTGATATTCACCTCTGGAGTGCCCATCGTTGTTCACTCGCTCCCTCAGCCCTCCGAGGGTTGATCTCACCAAGTTCACTTCACTTTTTCAGACAAACAAAGGACACGTAAAGGAAAATTCCGGTCGATTTCAACACGTAGCTCTGTTGCTTGTAAATTTGGAGCGCTGTCAGTAGCGAGGGAAAACGAAAACAGTCGGTGTTGTCTACACCGTGTTATCCTCCTGCTACAGTTTGCACCCAGGAGGCTGAAACCGGGCAAGTTTTAAACATGCTTTTAGCCTCTTAACATGTTCGAAATGTCATTTCAAGTGCCTACCCATGTGAAGTGATTCCTTCCGAGTGAACACAGTGAATCTGACTGCAGTAGATGTGAAAGAAATGCATAAAAGTTGTGCTAATTCAGCTCTGTTTAGTTCCGGTGTTGAGACGGCAAGACTTAGGGACCGTCTACAAACTACAACACCGAAAAGAGATGCAACAAAAAATATTTATTAATTTAATGATTAAATAAGGTAGTGTCTCCAAACTTACCTTAATTATAACAAAAAAATAAGCATATGCCTATTTTTGAAAATATTTTTGTATCTCTTTTTGGTGTTGTAGTTTGTAGACGGTCCCAAAGCACTCGTCTTGCCGTCTCAACACCGGAACTAAACGGAGCGGCCCTGTTTCAGCCTCCTGGGTGCAAACTGTAGCAGGAGGATAACACGGTGTAGGCAACACCGATTGTTTTCGTTTTTCTCGCTACTGACAGCGCTCCAAATTTACAAACAACAGAGCCTACGTGTTGAAATCGACCGGAATTCTCCTTTAAAATGGCGGCGGGGATTCCCCCCCGAGGGCAAGTGCTTAGGGGAAGTGAACAAGGGCATGTTGAAACACTGATGAAAACGCAGCCATAGCTTCTAATGTAATGAAGCATCTTCACTTCAGTCAGGTATCCCACAGGTCGATGCCATAACGGCAGCTGCGTGCCGGTGCGAATCAAATCAAAGGAAATCAAAGGCTTTAATTCTCACAACTGGCCTGGTTCCTTCTCTAACAATGAACGTCGGGGAGGCTGAACGTTTATCGCAGAAGAAAACCGTTGTGGTTATTTCTTTGAAAACGGGTCAATTCTTGTCTGTTCTGCTCGAAAATGCTTTCTCTAAGACAGGCGGAGAGCTAGACAGACAGACGGACACAATAACAGGAACAGCTCCCAAATACAATGCAATTCACGAGCCGCCCCAAACATTCCTGAAGAACTGAATCAACACTTTTTCACACAGTGTAAACAAAATCTGAGCATTACAAGCTTCACACATGTGGCTGTGGGTGCTCATTGCGTAGCAGTTGTATAAACAGGGCACAAGTATTGTGGCTATTCCTTCCTTGTGGCTACAAAAATGAGTCAATAAGATTCAGATCCTACTCATGACTCATGTAACTCATCTTCATCTCTTGCTAACTGAAGCACGTAGCTGTTCTAGCTGCAAACGTTGTTTACTTATTCATGTACTGACTGACACCTGCAGGCACCCAGAGGAGAGGATTATGAGGAATTAACAACTTAAAAAAAAGAAAAACCGTCAGCTTTGTCCTTGTTGGATTCAGTCGTTGTGCTTGAGGATGTAGACGGGAAGCCACTGACACTGCGTTGAACACGCACATGAAAAATAAACAAATTTTTGAAGATAATGGCTGACACACGATAAAGCCATACAGCAAAGTCTCATCAAAGTGGATAAGAGGGATGAGGGACAGATGGGAAGGGTCATTTTTAATGAAGGACCTATACATGAGGTTCTCTAAGGCATCAAAGACATGCTAATTCACCGTTATTATTGCTATGCCTCAAGCTTTCTATTCTAGCACAATGGTAATGGCCATTGTATGGCATTAAAAAATACAAAATCTTATTAAAATGTTATCTGTTCTAACATAACCCTTGGATGGCTGGGACATTTAAGGCGCTTACCCACTGCTAGTACCAGTTCTACCTTTTTCTACTCGACTCGACTCGCCCACGGTGACCCGTCCTCCGTTTTGCATCGCAGATTTAGTACCGGCTGGTATGACAGCAAGGCTTGTCGTCATAGCGACGTCGCAGGGAACTGCCGTGACCTAACGCGGCACGCGCACAGAACGGCGAAGGTGTGTTGGTGTCGTGGTCGCTTTCACGCCTATTAGTTCGGTAGACTCTGTGTGCTTGGGGGATGAAGTTGCAACATTGTAGACATTTTTATATATATTTTTTTTTTGGTTCAGTTTGCGTTCACACTGCACTTTGTCAAAAAAATGTGCTTTTGTTGATAACTCTGCAAACCCTTGGTGTTCTCTCAATGAGCTTCATGAGGTAGTCACCTGAAATGGTTTTCACTTCACAGGTGTGCCTTGTCAGGGTTAATTAGTGGAATTTTTTCCCTTATTAATAAAAAAGCAAAGGGTGGCTACTTTGAAGAATCTAAAATATAAGACATGTTGTCAGTTATTTCACACTTTTTTGTCAAGTACATAATTCCATGTGTTCATTCATAGTTTTGATGCCTTCAGTGAGAATCTACAATGTAAATAGTCATGAAAATAAAAAGGAAACGCATTTGAATGAGAAAGTGTGTCCAAACTTTTGGCCTGTACTATATATATATATATATATATATATATTTTATTTATTTCTTTTTTTTTTTATATAGATGATGATGATGATGGAGAAACACCAAATGTATGGGTTTTCTCATTTTGCTTTAGTGTTTCTAATATTTCAGAAGAAGGCGACAACAGCTGACAAGCTGGGAAGAAGAAGGCTGGCTGATTAAGATATGTTGTCACACAGACGACCAGGGACCTAGAAGTTATGCATTTCAAAGTTATCATCCGTGAAAACATATACAAGTCAGAAAATTGTGTGCAAGGTTGAGGCCCTGTTTACACGACAACGCTTGCGGGTGAAAATGACAAAATATTTTTTTCGTTTAGACGTCCCCCTCCAGAGTGGAAATCTTAAAAACGCTCCACCGTCGCGTTCCCCGTCTAAAGGGTAAAAAACGCAAAAGTCTGCTCCGATCTGCTCACGGTGGCTCTCGTCGCGTACACGTTTACGTCACAGGCACGCACCACTGCAGGATTATTACAACAAACATGTCGGATTATTTCCATACGTTCAATTCAATTCAAAGAACTTTATTTATCCGTTAGGAACTTCATTTGTGTTGAGCATCAGTGCATGTACAGTACCACGAACACAGCATAATCTAACACACACACACGCACACACACACACGGTTCCATGTAGACAAATAGTAAATAGTTACCAATAAATAGTAACATAAATAGTAACCAAAGCTTGCAAAGTACAATAGATAAATACATAATAAATAAACATTAAGCATTAAAAAACATTTACATAAATGACATTACAAAAAGTTAAAATAGTAAATGTGTCAATCATTCATATTTCTGATAGTTGTAGGCACAAAACTTGTCATGGCTCTCTTGGTCCTGAACATAAACGTTGGACCTTCAAGTTGCCCTAGCAGCTCGGATAAACATACAAGAGTCTTTTCAGCAGCTGTACGAAATATTATACATAGTCCACGCCCTGTTGTGCCTTCGTGGCTTTGTAATCTAAGGTTGTTTGGAGCAATAACTCCACCTCCTCGTCTGTCCAGACAAAATTGACAGCTTTTGTTGTTCGCGTCGCCATGTTTTGGTTTTGCTCTACTAGGGAGAGGAGAGAAGTAGAAGGAAGGTTTCACACGACTTGGTGGTGGTGTGTGGCAGTGCTTCACACTACCACCACGCCGCCTGGTGTGCATACTACATCGAATTTCACACACTTTTGCGTCACCATATGCACGCAGATTTCCCCCCCTAAATCGTCCAAACGCGGAATAAAAAATGAGAATGCAACGCCACTTTTGCGTTTTCTCTCAGATTTATGCCTTAATGTTCGTATTTCAAACTGTATCTTCACAAGAGAAAATGATTCGTGAATGATGATGAACTGATGAGTTTGGCAAACGTAACGCTATCTTAACGCAAGTATGGCTGGAGATGCTCGAGTGTAAACTTCCCCAAACCACATAAAGAGCAGGACAGAGCTGATAACGTTACTAATACTCATTACTATCAGCTAGCTAGTATATCAAGAATATTCAGCTAATGATATGCTGCTTGGCTGTGGAATTAATGCTCAGTTACTACTGTAGGTAGCAGTGCATGCTGAAGTTTGAAGCTTATTTTAGAAAAGTTAAAGTGTTAATCTATTCCTTTCACGATACAGCCATTGCACTTCTAAACAAATGACAATGATAGATGATTGAATTAGAAGTTCAGAAATTTTGGAGTTATGCTCCGATCCGAAAATCTACTTTAAAGTAGTTTATTTATGTTCTTTTTCCGTTATAACTGACTGTCAAACTGGATAATAAAAGAAAGTTCTGTGGCGTTCGTTGTTTGTGTTTGTTCATGTTTCACAAAGAGTTTAACCTGAGCCAGACCGACAACAAAGATATAAATCATATCCCATCCATACAGTATATCATACAGGGATAGTAGGATGCAGTTGTTAAAACATAACACAACGTATGACAACAACAACAACATGACAACAACAACAACAAGTCCATACATACCCTTCTCATCTCTGTGCGTGCTGTAACGCTGTCTGACGGCTCCAGCATTAGCTTAGCCCAGCACAGATCCTGCAGGTAACTGGTTCCAACTAGCCTACTGCTCCCAATTAGAAAGTGACAAAAGCTAACCATGTTCCTATTTCCATGTTATGATTGTAGAGTCATAGCGTGTATAAAAAACACGAACATGAGACACAGCCATCTTCTAACCGTAAACAAACCGGGAACTATATTGTCAGACAGGCTTGCTGCGAGCGTATCACTCCGCCCAAGTACTATATTCTTCCGCCTGAGAATATAGTTCCCGGTTTGTTTACGGTTAGAAGACGGCTGTGTCTCATGTTACGTTGTTTTTTGTACACGCTGTGACTCTACAAATCACAACATGTAAATAGGAACATGTTGGCGTTATTTTGTCACTTATTTGGAGCAGTAGGATTACTGGAACCAGTCACCTGCCTGTTCTGTGATGGGCTGATGCCGCTGCAGACGTCAGACAGCTTTACAGCACGCACTTGTCTAACTCTGGGGGTTACGGTGAATAAGCTAAATTCCCAATAAGTCGGCGTGTTCCTTTAATGTTTTAATTAGTTTTTATGTCGTGTGAATCTGTTTGTCTGTGATGTCTTGTCTTAACTGGAATGCTGAAATGGAATCTCAAAAGACCCCCCCCCTCAACCCCCATCCAAACTCTATAGATACAGAGTATAGTATAGCTCTTCTCAGAGCCCTGTGTGCATTGTTTCAGTGAAGGAATCCAGACCTTTAACAGGCCCTAGTTGTTGGACAATAGCTGTTCAGGGACGAGGTTTAGCACAAAAAGTGCTTCGCAAAAGTCTGCCTTTTTACTTTAGTGCTATTTAAATAAAATAAGATTACCTTGCAGCTTACATGAAGGTTTTAGATAAACGTGACTTTTGTAAAGCTATGACAGCAGAGCTACAGGACTGATACATAATGCAGAATCCACTGTGCAAATCCAAAATGTAATACAGCACATTCTCATGCATGTGTTTTTTTTTTTTTAAACCACAGGTATTGTAGACTAGACACATCACCACACAGGAATGGAATGTCTTTTGTTATGTTTAGAATGCTCATGTTTTGTTTTACTTTGATTAATGTTGAGATATAGTTCAGTTTAGGGGTTATGTGTCCCGTCGGATGCAATCAAAGTGAACCGTGCGCTGCATATCTCTAACCAAGTCCTGGAAACAATCTGCGTAAAGTGCTACACTGTTTGGAGACAATATATTCAATCACACCTCGATGTTGTCCTCTGAAATGCCGCTAGAAAGGTCAGATTTAAGTTTGAAATTCAACAAAGCCCACCTGCCACCACATAGCTTCGAGGACGGTAGGAACTCATGTCACTAAAATCCGCTTTTCTTCCCACGGCTACGAGACCGTAAAATCACAGAGTGTAAAGTTCTCAGGATGACCTTCCGCTTGCTGTCTAATGAAATTCATGTAAAGTCGAGAGCGATGCAGTTTACTTAAAATGACTTTCTTATCTTGTAAACAGTCAATCTGACGGCATGGACACACCCGCAGCGAACAAATCAAGCTGCAGTGGCAGATAATCTCCCAGCAAACGATTTTAGGCTCAGATTCATTAACAGAGGGTATTATTGCTTTTTCCAGACATAACACAAATATCAGAGAGCAGGATTTAACACATTTACCGCCACTTTAATTCCAAAGAAATACAACATGATTGATAAAAGGCCATTAGAAACCTCTGTTTATCCATTAATGGCACCATGTAACAATTACTAATGACACGGATTGTCTTATTTTACTCAAAATGTTTGACACGTTTGTTATTCATGGAAGCGTAGCACCACAGTATGTCTTGCACCAATCCACATGACTGGTTGGCTTATTGAGTTATAACCACGTTGTGATATAGAGAGATAGTTGTATGTAGTTATTATTTCTGAACCATTTGTAAAGACCAAAAGCGTAACATTTAAAGTGGTGATACAATTTCATGGATAACCGCCAGCTAGCTGTTACATCATCAGTTCAGCCTGTTTGCTCTGACTTTTAATGGTTAGGGCTGGTTTTTGTGTGTAACAAATGCCAAAAAATATGCTTTTGATCATTTTCATCGAAAATGATCATCGTACTTTCAAGAAGTCAACGTTCACATCATCTGAGAATCACAACACACAACTGTAAACATTTAATGTTGACTTTATATTTACACCTGTGCATTTGAAATTCTTTTCTCTCCAGGACAAAGAGGAACAATTCAACTCATGAGCAATTGGTTCATACTTAAAGGGATAGTTTGGATGTTTTCAAGTGGGGTTGTATGAGGCACTTATCCACAGTCAGTGTATATCCTACAGTAGATGGCGGTCAGCACGCCCCCAGTTTGGAGAAGCAGACCTGAAGTCCTGGCACGAAAGCTAAGAAATGTACTGCTGTGGACGAGGTCAGCTGCTAAGCGTATTTTAGACACTAAAAAAAAATGACCACCAAAAAAAAAAAAATAAGCAATATCAGTTTAAGTGTATGCTATATTTAGAATATTTTCAACACTTAACCTTTCCGACAGACAGTCCTGTTTGAAGCCGCTCTATTACGCTTTCCTCAAAGCCACCAGAATGCATCGACAAACAGGAATTTTACCTCACAGAACACCGGAGTTTGCTGGTCTACCGCTGCCTCGGTCGGTTAGTCAGTTTGCGTGACTTTGGTGTTTTTCAAGGGTTAGGAACTGAAAAACTAACTGATTGAGGCAGCGGTAGACCAGCAACTCCGGTGTTCTGCGAGGTAAAACGACCGTATTTGTCAATGGACTGTGGTGGCTTTGACTAGAGCATAGACAACGGCTTCAGTTCCCCTCGCATAAACTTGAACAGGGCTGTTGGACAGCAAGGTAAAGCTGTGAAAATATTCCAACTATAGTGTGCACTTAAACTGATATTGCTTTTTTTTTAGGTGGTCCTTTTTATAAATATGTTCAGCTGTTGCCCCATCCACAACCGACAACCGACCGCCATCTAGGTACAGTGTTTCCTCTAGGTTGATTTTGTAGTGGCGGCCCACCATGGCAAAATTTCTGCCACCACGGTATCAGAAATAGGGCTGTACAAAAAATGTAGTCGCAATTGCCTTTTAAATGATCTTATGACATAATGCATCCGTGTCATTAGTTGGCTGCCGCTCACATTGCAATTTAACAACAAGTAGAACTATCAGAGGTTATCGGGCCCGTCCATTTTAACTCCACATACTGTTGTGTTGATGTAGTTTATTGTCACAACGTTCGCTTTCTTCCGAGTCGACTATTAAACGAACAGCTCCTCCAAAAACGTCACCGCGGTGGGTCCGTTCTAAGTGTAGGCCTGTAGTAGATGTTAAGGTGAATAAATATATTTGTTTTTCGGACAGACCTGCCCCCACTGCTAAAAGAAATCCTAAAGGAAACACTGAGGTAACACACTGACCATGGATAAATACCTCATACTGTCCAACCACACTTCAAAAACGAACTATCCCTTTTGTGCTAATCAGATGTATTTAGTGTAGACATACTGTATAGTGCACTGTTTCAGTTCCCACAAAGGCTGAGCTTGAGCACTCACACAGTAAATTCAATTCAATGCATTGATTTAAGACATTTCTCGGAGCCTCACCTCCACTCATCTCTGGTTGATTTGAAAGGAGACATCAATCAAAGAGCCAAAAGAGAAAATCCATTTCTTAGGTAGGAGTGCTAATATCCAAATTAAAGACACAAAACGGACGAGATTATATAATATTAGGCTATGAATGCAAAGAGGCTTAAAGTAGGACCTGCAAAGAAAAAGAAAAAATGTAACCCATTTGCGCCATATTGGAGACAAGAAATGGTATGGTGTTAAAATGTCTGAAAAACAGACAGGTGCATGCAAATGCAAACCAAGAGACTGATATTTTCTCCCAAATGAGAGCGATGGCTTGTCAAAAGAATCCGCTGCACCGTCTGAATCCTCCACTATCCCAAAGAGCTTTCACAGATTCTGTTACCTGTTACACAATGTACATGAAATCGATTTTTTTTTTTTTTCATTTACATTTCAAGTCTGAAACATTACACACACATAAGACAAAGAAGAAGAAGAAAAGACAAAAAACGTGTGCCTTCATTGCAGCAAATGTGAAGTGACAATAAATAATATGCTGCTGGAAAATATGAGTTCTATAATCAGACATGTATTAGAATTTCAGAAGTCTTTTTCTGTTGGGGACTAAATAGATTATACATACAACATACTGTAATCCTGCATGTAAATATAATGCTAATAATCACATACTGATACTATGGAGGCTGGAGTGTGCTATATTACCTATTTTTTTATTTATTGAAATGATACAATTACATTTAAAACTGGTTTTTAGTTTTTGAATGACCCTTAATAATATTATTGGTTCATCTTGAAAATGATTCACAAAATGTTTAATTTGAGATGTTTTTATTTACTGATGTGTGTTCTTGTCATATTCATTTGCACAGCAGGAGCTCTGATTTGCCAACAAAATAAAAGAAAGATGACTGAAAAAAACTCCTTTGGAAGAACCACTTTATAGAAATCATGTTTATTCATCGTTTATCGCCAGAATTTTTCAATACATTAATTATTTGGAACATTTAATGATCACATTGAAACCTTTTAACCCATAGATTTACATTTGCATCCTTTAAAGGGGCTCTAAGCGACGTTGGGTGATGTCACTTCTTGTTGACGTTCAAAGTATTGTCAAACAAAACGGAGGCTAGCTCGCCCCTCCCCCTCCCTTCCGTGGTTCCGCGCACTAATTCCCACCCCAAAATCCTTCTTGTCGGTTATTGGCTGGAACTCTGTTTGTTATGTTTGGTGGTGCAGGTTGGCGCAATGTGTTTTTGTTGCCGTTTGTGGAGCCTGGGCTGTCTACATAGACCGCGTTTTTTTACAGTGTGTTCAGGGGACAGGCAGCTAGCAGATAGTGAGGAGATGTTTGCTGTATGTGACAAAAAAATGTTGTAGCCTAAAAAATGCGTGACCTCGCTTAGAGCACCTTTAAATGAAAAACGAAGCGATTATATTTCCCTGTAACTGGGATCATTTCAGCTGCACAGTCCAGCTTCCACGGTCATTATAAGCCAAACAATGTGACTCAAAACGTAAAGTAAGGTAGACCCAGAACATACACGTTGTTTTAGTTCTAGCAAAAATAAATTTAGTGTCATAAAAAATAGCAGGGTGATTGAAGAAATACCACTCTCTCAGCTCTGTCAGCGAATGTTTGCACTATTAATATCAGAGTAAATTCAGCCCTGTTTCCTTGAGCAATTGTTGGTATGAAGTGTGACACAACTGTAGCTGTAAATCTTCAGGAGGCTTTTTGGAGCTGCACATTGCTGTCATTGCTTCGCTTCTTCATTCACATCGGAAAAATGAGAAAAAAAAATCACATCAAACGTTTTCCCGGCTACAAAAAAAAAAAAAAACTGCCAATGATGCCAAAGGCAACTTATCAGTCACTGACAAAAAATATGCCAGCAAACATAGCAACATAAATTTGATCAGCGGAAAGTGAACACCCTAAAACACTTCAGAGAGGTTCAACCTGATGAGGGTGCAGATTGTTACTCCAGTGTGAAATAATGATTTTAAACAAGCTCTCCAGAAAAAAAGCCTCCGCAAGCTTTTAGGTTGATTTTAACAATGCAGCTGCACACTGCACCAGCAGCACACACTGCAGTAAGGCAGACAATACCTCTGCTGTAGACATGAAGGGGGAGCCGTCACATTATGGTAAGCGCACATGGAGCTCAAGAGCAACAATTAGGGAGTTTATGAATTCATCAGTTATCCCACGCTGCCCGGTGGAAGCTGTCATGCTCACCAACATTGACAGGAATCTGTTTATTACCTTAACTAATTAAGGTTCTCAGACATCCATTAAACTTAATTAAGGCCCATAAACCACAAGTTGACTTGTGCAAGGTCTGTTACATATTTAAACACAGGTAGAAAGGACATTTATATACAATAATTCCTCTACAGCAAATACATTTTGGGAGAAAAGTAATGCTGCCTGAGTTGTGTTTTTTTTTAATCAATGCAACGAGAAAACCTCTGAATGGAAGTCACAAAATGTTCAATGGCAACGTATTTTATGTTTTCCCTAATATATCAACTTGCAACTAAAGCATTATGAACAATTTGTATGGTTATGATTAGGCACTCTCAGCACTTGGTTAACGTCAGGGAAAGGGTCGAAGATTGTGGTTAAATATTGAAAAAGGCAAATAACTTGAAACCTGAAATAACCGGGGCGGGGGGGAAGGGGATGTTGGGGGCAGCAGAAACAAGCTGTAAATGCTGGCATATTATCACATTTGAAGCTTATATGGCTAATTTTTTGTAGCAAGAAGTTGCCCATTTACACACAAGCAGATACTAAGCAACATTAGCATGTATTCTGAGTCGTGTTTGTGTCCCCTGATGAATGTATGTCCAATGTATTTTGTTCTGTTAGTCTCATTTTAGCTGTGTTTAGGCCTCCGCTAACTCCTGAGGGGAAATATCTGGCTCTTTACCTGCTAAATGCTCCACTACGTTGGGTAGCTGGGAAAGTAGCGTCACTGAGCTTATCAGCTGCCTGCTGAAGCTGAAAACCAACGCCAGTGAGAGCAGTAAGAGTTAACCAAAACATGAAAGTTGTGGGCCATAAGACCAGAACAATGAGCTCAAAAAACAAATAAAAGCTTCATAGATCTTAAAGGTCCCATGACATGGTGCTCTTTGGATGCTTTTATATAGACCTTAGTGGTCCCCTAATACTGTATCTGAAGTCTCTTTTATATAGACCTTAGTGGTCCCCTAATACTGTATCTGAAGTCTCTTTTATATAGGCCTTAGTGGTCCCCTAATACTGTATCTGAAGTCTCTTTTATATAGACCTTAGTGGTCCCCTAATACTGTATCTGAAGTCTCTTTTATATAGGCCTTAGTGGTCCCCTAATACTGTATCTGAAGTCTCTTTTATATAGGCCTTAGTGGTCCCCTAATACTGTATCTGAAGTCTCTTTTATATAGGGCTTAGTGGTCCCCTAATACTGTATCTGAAGTCTCTTTTATATAGGCCTTAGTGGTCCCCTAATACTGTATCTGAAGTCTCTTTCCCGAAATTCAGCCTTGGTGCAGAATTACAGCCACTAGAGCCAGTCCCACAATGAGCTTTCCTTAGGATGTGACGTTTGGGGGGGGGTGTGGCCTTGACTAACTACCACTTTGCTCGTTTGAAAGCCATGATGTCTCTCTTTCTCATGGGTTGGCCAAATTCTCTGAGCTGGAAAAGCAGAGAAAGGGGAGGTAACCTTGCTCCTTATGACCTCATAAGGAGAAGATTCCAGATCGGCCCATCTGAGCTTTCATTTTCTCAAAGGCAGAGCAGGATACCCAGGGCTCGGTTTACACCTATCACCATTTCTAGCCACTGGGGGACCATAGGCAGGCTGGGGGAATGCATATTAATGTTAAAAAACTGAAAGTGAAATTTTAAGGGAACCGCAGTCGGTTGATTACTCTCTGTGTGTGTTCATCACTACATGCAACCCTGTTCACATACAAGTAGTCATTTGGTCAATTGTTCATGTAAAAACATTGATTACAGCCTCTGTAACCAAAGTGCTTCTGTAGACTAAAGCTGACTGTGCGTTGGACTCAGGATGCTAACCCCAGTGTCCACAGCCACAGGTAATAATAAATTGTCATTGACGATAACTTTGCAACTGCACACAATCCAGGCAAGAATTACGTTTCCCTCAAAGCACATTTGTGGAATATAAATGTGATTTCTAGGAGAGAGTGTTAAAGTAAACTGACCACTATAATTCATCAAAAGCAAAACAGCAGTGAGCATAAATGTTCATACATATGTTTAAATCTGACCTCTGATCATGGACGGATTATGACACAACGGGCCCCTGGGCACAGACTTGTAAAAGGCTTTTAGTGACATTACAGGTGAAGCCCAGGGAGCCCAATGGGTTAGGGGGCCCAGGGGCCCTGTGACCAGGTTTCCTATGACCAGGGGGCCCTGTGCCCCGGTAGGCCTATTCAGATCCATCCATTCCTTGATCACTTAACACGCTTTACAATTAACAATAAGCATTTAAAATCAAATTCAAAAATTTGTTTCATCACTCCTCTCATTTGACCAACTCTTGATCAGGAACAATTGGCTCCAGAGAAGATGCCCTCCCAATACTTACAAGGTGAATACTTTGGTGATGACAAGTCACAAAAATAACACAAGCATTTACAGTTTACACCTAAAAAGCAGATGTACTTGAATGCAAACAGTTGCCATGAAAAACATCAGTATGCTAAATATACTCTGACAAGTCAAAGTTCAAAAAGTACTTTTGGGATGTTTTAGCGTCCCTCTCTCTGAGGCTGCTTGAGTGACAGGAACATAGAGTAGCGATAGGGAAGATTTCAAGTCTCTTTCAGCTGAACGAGGACTCGGCACATCCAGAGAATGTGAACGATTTCCAAAGTCATATTTCCTCTCTCTCTGCTCTGATCCACTTCCATCTATCATTTTTCAACAATTTTGCAAGATCCAACGGACGCAGCCGCAATGTTTTGATTACACAGTGACAACACATTATGAAGAAGTCAGTGAGCTTACAATCTTCTTTTCTTTTTCTTTTTTTTTTTTTTTTACAGAGGGAACACAAGAAAGCCAGAAAATGTTGAGTATTGCCATCCACCAACTAGGTTTCCCTTTTCCAGCTTTAAGTAGACTTTGTCCTCTTTTTCTAGATAGAGCAGAACTCCATTGGTGGCCGCCTCACGAGTTACATCTTTGTCACCCGCAAAGGCAGAGATGACTGGTTTCCCATTCAACATTAAGTTCACCTGGACAACAGAAATAACAATTAGCAACTGTAATGCAAAAGGAATAGCTTATAGGATATGTGTTAGCATAGTTTACGTCTTATTTGTTACATCTTAACTCAATCTCTTGTGCTAATTAAAAATCTCACCGTACGAATACTAATGAGAACTTATTGTATATCAGATAAATAACGTAAGGTTTCAGCTCGGTTTACATCTACAGTGAAGCATTTATTTGTATTCATGTATGTTTTATGCAAGCAGAGGTGAAGTAGTCAAGAAAATCCAATATGAAATCAATAAGCAAATGAGTTCATATTAAGGGACTGTATATAAATTATTAGGGAGGGAGGTAAATGTCAATATTTTTCTTTGTGAGATGTCTGTATCCACCCTTTCAGGTTTGTCTTTTTTTGGTCCTTTAATTCATTATGGATTTTGTGTCTTATTAGTGCAAATAAATAAATAATAAATAAAGTAACGTAAAACTAAACTAAAGCAAAGTAAAGCAATTCAGTACTATATTTAAATAAGATCTAGCAAATAAAAGTACAGAGAATGAAATAGAATTATATACCCGATCAAAATAAAATATGAAAAAACAGTAAAATAACCAAGTAGAACACCTAAAACATATTTTATTTTATTAATTTATTTTATTTCAATTAGATTTATTTATTTTTGGACGTGTAACAAATAATAAAAAATAAACTATTTAACATTTTTAAACAAACAAAATGAACAGTAAACATATAGCAAACGTATACACATATTTTCATAAACAATCAAGAGTAGGAAGAAGTTGGAACTGAAAAATAAAACTTGGGGCAAAGATTTGCTAAAATAAAATAAAAAAATATTTGCTTTTTTGAGAGGTGACAAAAAATATTTCACGATTTCAATTTCCTCTTGCTGATTAATTAAAAAAAGGATCAAATGCAAAAAAAAAATATGAAAAGTATTATTCCACTAACATACTTAGGTTAAATGTTAAGGTTAGGGTATACCATCTTAAATTATTTATGCTTTGCCTCTTAGTTATTGAAAGTGAATCCAATTAATACTGTATCCAAATTACTTTTAGATATTGGTGGGAGGGTTTAGCTTTTTTTTAACAATCTCTGTGCAGGGTCTTTACTTACACCCCAAAAAAAACACACACACACACACCACCTCCCCACACCAATAATTTCCATCCAGTCCCTAAAGGAGACATTCTGGCCCACTCCAATACTAAAACAGGTTAACAACTGAAACAATTGCACAGCTCTGTGAAATGAACAAAAATAATACCTGTATGGTTTGGCTCTGGTACACTTTAATGACATGGAAGTTAAAACTGTAGATGCCTTTTCTTGGGGACAAAAATACTGATTCAAATGTGAAGTAGTTTCCTATATTCACAAGAACCTATGAGAGAGAGGAAGAAAAGTAGTTATATAGCCAGCACTTTAAACAAAGGCTTTCATTTCAGTGGGGTTTTAGGATTAAATGTGTCAATGCACACAGCCGTGGCTACCAGGCTGCTCGGACACAAAGTGAATGCAGCACACTTCAAAAAGATTCAATTCAACCTTTCATTCAATGGACCCAAACCCAGTATTAAACTTTCCTACTGACACAAGAAACAAAAAAGTATGCTTGATGACATCTTGATAGACCAATTCCATTTTTGGGCAAAGACATGATTTTTCTTTCACACTTCACACAGTGCCTCAAAAGAATCAGACGCTTCCTCGATACTGATTCTTCATGTGATACATAACCTAATGAATACTAAAGTCGATAAATAAATGTTTCTTACTTTTTCTCTCTAAAAATCATCCACCCTGAATACATCAGTCAGCACTGCATTTAACCATGCCTCATGAGTGTCACTAAAAGGTTTTTTAGCACCCTACAGTCAGGGTGCATTATTGGACATGCAGTATTTATAGCAAGTAATACAGAAAATGAACTTCTTTGGGTTCATGACCGATGGAGGCAGCAGGAGCTCCTCTCTGCACCTGCAGGGTCTCAGACCCTTTAAGTCACCACTGCAGCCCCAGCCACGACCTTTGACAAGTGTTGCTTTCATAGCAACAGCATACACATGACCCCCCACCAATCAGATCACTTGCCCTGTTTTGACAGCAAAATATCATGTTATGTAATTCAAATGAGAGGGAGGATCAGTGCACTGATATTGTTACAAACACCTTACTCTGCCCACCGCTGTATGACTAATCACATTCTTGTTTGTCTTGTTTTGTGTGTGCATCATATACGGTAGGTGAGGGTGCGCGCGCGTGTAGCCTACGTGGGGTAGCTTGAGGCAAAAACTGATGAATGCGTGTGCAGGCTCTGCAGGATGATGCCCTCTCCCAAACATAATCCAGTCACTTTTCCAACCTGCCCGCGCGTGATATGTGCACTACAGAATCCACATGCCAACTGCAACTATAAGCCTCAAACTAAACTCGGGGGTGCAGCTGCGCTTGACTGCGGTGGCACTTTACTGGTTTGCATCACACAGTGAAAACCGAGCAAAAAGGATGAAGGTTTATCACCAAAATGAAATTGTTGTCAAAATTGACAAATAACTGCCAGGTTATGACAGATATGGCGTTTGATGAATTACAAAGTGTTATTAAAAGCGATTTTAAACACTTTTTGACATTAGTATTGTTCATAAAAAAAAAAAAAAATCGTCTTAACCTGGTCGAAGTAGATTATTCTCGTTTTGTTGCTCATCTCCGACGGTTCGTGGTTGTTGCTCCGGACTGCAGAGAAAGCCACCTTGGAGTTGGCGGCGCGCACTGAGATGCCGAGCGGGGAGGACGAAGCCTTCCAGTCCGTGGTCGGGTTGGAGTCGCAGACCACGAGACATTTCCCCTCCAGGACGATAGGCTCCGTGTCATTCTGGGCTCTCGCCACTTCGGAGATCACCGTCCAGCTGAGCATCAGTACGAGGGAGTTCAACATGGCTCTGTCTCTCTCTGTGACAGCCGTGGCAGCGCCGATTCCAAAAGAGAGAGAGACCGTCTCCTGCGCCGCACAAGTTTCCGAGTCCCTCCGCTGGTCTCTGCCGCCGCAGACGCGTCTGACGCTGTGAAATTCTCTTATTGGATCCAGAGATGTGCCATATCCGAGTGAGACAATCCGTGTCAAGTCTTAAAACATTTCTTTGGCAAACAACCGGGAAACACAGAGATCACCGATCGTTGTCTGTGCGTTTCATTTTCAGGTTATTTAAAGCTGGATGAGACCAAATTAGACCATGTGGAATGTTTCAGAGAAGACCGTTCCAGTCTGAGAGGCGAATCTGTCGAAAAATCGTCCATAGCCCTCACTCCAACACTCCCACTCCGAATATAACGCGTCTGACAGCAGCTGTTCCCCGCAGTGATATGCTGCGTGTGTGCGCGCCCAGCCTTCCACTTTACGCACGCACATGTGGCAGAAGTTATAATTAACTGTCCCTGCGTAATTTGCCTAAAGCTTATATTTCTCTAATGCCCTATAAAATAGCTTCAAACTTAAGTATACATTCATTAATTGTCTGTGCTATTGATACTGAGAATACATACAGCTCTAACTCTCCAGGAACAAATCCATGAAATAATTATCTCCAAACTAATTTCTGACTGTTTTGAAGTATAGAACTGAAAATGCCCTGAGCATGAGTTTAACTTTTGTTTAGTTCTTTGCTCCCTGTCCACTCGGTCTGTAATGCAGTGACTCATCATAATCCCATTGCACAGGTGGGCTGACAATCTTTCAGGTTTAATTCACAGCTCCACAATCCTGTGATGTTCCATAGAAGTCAGTGATGGGAAACCTTTCTCACCCAGTTAAAAAATACCTTAACTTCAACTCCATTACCTAATCTCATGATCTGGAAAAATAAATAAATTGAACTATAAGTTTAATGCATTTATCATTCAGAATCAACTGCTGTAAAATGCACTTGTCTGTCGCATTGTGAGACATTAAATCAACAAGTCATCCAAAGTGTCTTGAATATTGACAATACATTAGAGATGTGAGAACATCTCGTCTGTCCTTGTGTCACTACAGGCCCTCCATAAAACAGCAGATCAATTTTAACGCCCTCCCTCTGACTTGCAAAGTGTTACATGATCTGGCAGCCACAGTAACACTGTAACCCACTGCAGCTTAACATTCAACTACAGACAGACAGACCTTTAAGTAAAAAGTAAAGTGTTATAAGGATAAGGATATTTTTAGAAGAGTATTTTAAGGTATTTTATTTTATGTTTATCAGTAAAATTCCAATATGTCCCACAGAGTTTCCTAGACAGAACTATGTTAGGTCAGATAGATGTGGTTTGGTTTTAAGTGTTTCCTTGTACCCTTTCAATTATTAATCTGAATGAATGGTCAAGTTATATATTTGATCAGGCAAGCGTACAATCAGTGGGGAGATCAAATACAGCTTTTAAACTTAAAGGGATACGCACCAATTGGTTGAAATAGGGCTTATCACGCTCTCCCCTACCTGTAGATAGGTGGGCCAACGCATTTTTTGTGCATGCATCGTTTTAGTCCGGTGCTACACCGGCAGCGCCGCCGCTAGTTAGCTTAGCGTAGTGAATGGAATCCTATGTTGCCGGTTTGTAGCATGTTGTGAGTAAAAGTGAGCCAACAAAAGACAAAAAAACAACCTAATTACTTGCACTGAGACAAAAAATACATTGGCCCACCTATCTACAGCCAGGGGAGACCGTGATAAGCCCTATTTCAACAAATGGTGGTGTATTCCTTTAACACAACAAACTTTAACTGTAACTTTTTTTCCTTTATAATTAGCACCAAATCCTTTTATTTGGAAACAACAATAAAATAAAGGGTTACGGGTTTATTAATGTATCTGTCACCTATGAAGCATCCATAACTGCTGTATAAACAGTCGATGAACGCCTGACAACATATAACATAGGTGTAATCATACGCAATGATATATCAGTTGGACATCTCTCCATGTAATGCATGTGTATAGGTTTGCATGTGTGTGTATTTTAAGCATGTGTATATTAATAATGTGAGTGAATATTATTTTTTCTTCTATGTGATTACACACATATGTTGCACATATTTTTTAAGCATTTAGAACTGTTGATTCACATGTGCACGCCATTCACATGTGGGTTTCTAAATGTGTTCAGCACTCACAAAGAGATGTGCAGCTTGAAGCCTTGGACATAGTATTGACAAAAAGAAATAAATACAAATCTAAACTCAAGGTCCACTTTCTTCTCAGAATGATCAGCTGCGTCGCATAGTCTTCATCAGCTGATGGAATCTCCTCAGCTATCGTTGAGAGTAAAGTACGCCTAGGTAAATACATACATCATTCGAGCAGGTAATACTTTTGACAAAATACATATAATAATACATACAATAAGCACATGTCCTTGTATCTGCTTACAACTACATTACAGTGTGTTGTAAGCTATTTAAATGATTCAAAGGTTTATTTGTTTTTTGTAAATGGTGCTGCAATAAACAAAGAATTACTGTATTAAAATAACAGCTAGCTTATATATCTGACGTGGGTGGATGTGACAGTATATACAGAGTATATTTGACAGATAATTACATAAACAAGCAACATGTGCAGTAGCATACACTTAAGGCACTGCTACAAGAGTGAGAAAATAAATACAAAGGGTAAAAAATTCTAGATAGATATATCTCAGAAACCTTGTTGTTATCACTGGCTTTGTAAAGTGTGCTTTGTGCTGTTAAACTGAAATAAGCCGGAATCCTGAAAAGCACATTTGGTGTTGGGAATTCACTGGCTTTCTAATTAAATCCTTGCTTATGAATGCAGCGTTTTGATCTTTTGTGGATGAACAACAACAAATCATTAGGTCACACTGTGGAAAGTGATAAAACGGTTGAATTATAAACAGCCAACAACCAAAAGGGATCTGAACCCAGACAATAAAAACCCACCCTGTGCCAGCACACAGTGTTGGGAAATGTGTTTCACATAAATGTGTAAAAATAGAATGTACAGCTTGTCATCAACAGATTTCAGGTGGTGGTTATGATAAAAAAACAAAAACAATTGGATAGTAGAAGAAAACTGCCATTTCTATGTATTCAGAGTTACATAATGGACAATATAACATAATGGAGAAATCATGTGATTAAATGTATTCAATCGATCTTTATATAATACATTTAGAAAATAAATGATGTATTTGCTAGTTGGATTGGATGTTTTTACATCTTGTACAAATTTGACTTCATTCATCAAACGCTGTGTTGTTTTGGGCATCAATCGATCTGTAAATGGAGGACAATCTGAGGATATCAGCAGCCCCAACCTGAATAGCTGCCATTTTGTGAGATTTGTGTCATCACCCAGCTCTGACAAATGGTTCAGTGGCTAATGTTGTCCATGTCAATATGTTTCCATGGCAATAGAGAGTTTTCAGAGCCGAGAGGCGATAGCTTGTGTCCAGAAACACTTCCTCAGAAATTTTACACAGGGAAACCAAGTTCTCTAACTTTTATTTGCAGAAGACTGCCTGTTTACTGACCCAAAGTATCAAGAGTACTCCTTGTGTAGTAAAATGTTCCCAGTCAGTGTTTTCCTATTATATCTGATGTTTCTGGATAAATATATTTCGGCTGCATTAATATGTAGCATTTTACTGCTGTAGATGTTTAAGGCTGTGCTCATTTAAACTCCTTTATTATTACTCCTGTTGGTTTAGTTTAATCTGCAGCAATGCATCATATTCTATGCTGTCCTGTAAAACCACATATCTCTAAAAAGTTTTCAAAGTTTTCATGGTGTCAGAAAAACAGCCCTGTTTTCAGCTTTGTGGCGATGCATTTTCAGCTGATCCAAGAGGCTTTTTAAAGACTTTATTTAGCTTAAGAAGTATTCTTATTCTTATTCAACATAATGGTACAGAGAAACAAGAATGTCATTAATTTAATAAATAAAATGAATAACTAAAAATAGAAAAATAGAATAGAGACGAATAAACTTCAATAATATAAAATTAGCCTATAAAAATACCTTATTCTTCTTTAAAGAGTTCACATTACAGTTTGACAGTTTTGCGCAAGTTTGAGAGTCCTAATATATTCTTTATATTCACATTAAATCCACTAAAATTTGGGGTAACTTGTTAGATTGACCATATATAATCAATACGTTTACAATTAATTCAATTGTATATTTTGTCTTTGTTGTGGTTTTCAGATGTGGTTTTATTTTGTTAATTCATTCATTCGTTTGCTTGTTTGCCTGTCATTTGTTCACTGTTTCCTGTTTTGCTGTATTGTTCTCATTCCTCTTTCATGGTTCATTTCTGTGTTCTCTGTTTTTTTTTCTCCCAGTACCATTCTTGTTTATGTTTTCATGCTTCAGTTTCCGGTTTTATTTTGTAGTCGTTGTTTCTCCTGTGTCGTATCTTGTTTTGCTTCCTGCCTTTGTGATTGTCTGCCCTGCCCTGATGTGTTTCACCTGTTCATCAGTCCTCGTGTCACCTGGCCCTCGTTACTACCCTCGTTACCTGGTGTATTTATGCTGTTCCAGGAAACTCGTAACTGGTGTTTTCACAACCTTCTACCCGTCAAAGTGCCCTGGAACGGCAGTCAAACCCGTAACTTACTACTCGTGAACTCGTACCAGATGGTTGTACTCCCAGTTACAGTTTTGATCACACACACATAAACAACGATGTCGACCCCTGTTGATGCTGTACAGACGTCGGTGATTAACAGTGAGAAGTAGAAATAAATAGACATAAATAGCCAACGTAAAGTAATTCCGCACATTGTAATCAAAACAATATGCATACGATTTTGTACTACTACTGGTTACGTTTATTAAATGAAGCCCAAAATATGTTGGCGACTAGAAATCGCTAGTATCAGCTAGCGCTAGCTAACGTCAACGGTAGGTAGCCGCTAGCTAATGCGTGACTTTGCCTGGAACGCTACTAGGTCGTGAGTCGTGACAATTGACTGTTAATATTAATGGACAATGCATCCGGTTCAGCGAAGTGCGGAAAATGCGGAAGTGCCTTAAAACTGCATTCTATCTGAATTCCAGCAGGGGGCGACACGTGCGGTTGCAAAAGGAGTTCGGTTTCTGTAGAAGACTATGAGAAAGTGACCCACTTCTCACTTGATTTATTACTTCAGTAAACATTTTCATAATTACTTTATGGTCTTTATCGCTAGTTTTAAGTCTTCTGCAATACAGAATGATCATTTTTTTAATTATGGTCTTTTAAAATCTGCGATAAAGCAGGGGGTGTTTTAGGGCGTGGCTATGATGTGATTGCCAGTGAAAGTGTGTAAAGTAACGTGGCTCCTCCCTCACTCCTCCCTCTCGTTTAAAATCGTCACATCCGCAACCAGGATGGCCGCGCCCGTATCGGCAAACTCGACGACGGATAGCAGATCTCCACAAACCAATGGGTGCTCACACATGCTCTGTCCATTGATATTAACAGTCTATGGTCGTGACTTGAATTCGTAACTTACGGGCTAAAAATTGTGTCTGGAACACAGCATTAGTCTGTGTTTTCTTTGTCTGATGTCAGATCTTTGTCGTTCCCTGAGTCATACCCTGCAGCTCTCTCAGTGTTGTAGCTCCAAGGCTTTCTAATTTTCTTGATTTTCCTGGTGTATTGGGTATTTGGATTGAACCTTCTGTTGTTACCTGATTGCCTGCCTCTGGATACCTTTTGTTGTAAACTGTTTTTTCATTTATTAAGTCTTCGAAATGTTCCTGCTGCATCCTCGTCTCTACTCTGTATTTTGGGTCCAGGCCTGCTATTTCCTTAGACGTGACATATTTATCATCTTAAAAATGTAATAAGACATTTTTACACTCAATTTTGATATAAGTTTATATGGAATAGAATATAGGCTATAATCTTTCATTTGCATTCAAAAAGTAACTGAAAGTATATAATGAATGCGTTAAAGATTTTAGTTCATCATTACATTACATATTTGTTTTAATATCGTCACCTTCCTAAAATAATTGCCTAAGTCATTTTTTAACAAAAATGATTTTGTTGCCTAAATCATCTCCTCATGGTGCAGGCCACCTCTGGTAAAATTGCCTAAATCCTCAGTTGAACAGGTCATGTGATTCTACACCTTTAGTAAAATTGCCTATGTCAAGCATGTGACTTAGGCCGTTTTTATTTTTTGTGTTTTCTGAAAATCCTGAAAAAATGACTTAGGCAATTATTTTAGGAAGGTGACGATATGTAAGAATTAATGTAGGTTACTGGAGTAAAAAGTTGCCTCTGAGATGTAGTGGAGTTAGTTATTATTATTATTATTATTATTATTATTATTAATGTTATGATAACCTTTTATTTAAAATCTCAAATCATTGTCTCCCTCTTTTTCACTGACACTGAGATAGAAAACACATAACGAATAAATAATACTCAATGAAAACAACTGCACACAGAAGTGAAATAATTTTTCTTAACATGTCCAGAGGTAGTAAGTGTCAAGCTGTGAACATTGAAGGTGGTTCCATGCTTTTGTTACATAGAAACTAAAAGCAGATTTACCAAACTCAGAGTTAACCTGTGGGACTTGAAGCATAAGGCAATTTGTTGAGCGAGTTTGGTAAGGTCCTGTGATCCAGTTCATCATAGACGCTATTTATGGTGGAGACAGTCTGACAAGAGATTTATTGATAAAAACATACAATTTGTGTTACGCCTTTGTGCCAGAGAGATCCAACCAACTTTGTTATACTGAGTACAGTGGTGAGTGTCGTATGGGTCTCCTGTAATAAATCTGAAGGCAGAGTGATAAACTGAATCCAGGGGTATTGCACATAAGAAATTATAAATCCAGGATAATCGATAAAGTGAGGCTTGACCTAGTCTAATCTGTGCAGCCTGGCTTGGTGCGTTTCACGAAGGCCAAGCCAGGCTGAGGAGGAGCGACTAGGTCGAGCCAGGATGAAGTAATTTCGGATAGATGCGCGTTCATGGGTTTCTTTAACAGACCACGAGATCACAGATGTACTGATGCTAAAATGGAGAATACGCATTGTGCATATTTTACACAAAGTGAGCAGCAGCTTCTTATGGAAATATGATAACTTGAAAAACATTATTTGGAAAAAAGAAACACGGCCGCTGTAATGAAACGGTCTACTGAATGCGTAAGCAGCCTAAAAATATACATTTACTGACCACTGCTCTGAATTGAAATAATAATATCATACCATTATATCATAATCATACCATCCAAGGAGTTAGGCTAATTATTTGCACAAATGAACAGTTGAACCCTTTGCCTTAAAAGAGAGCACAAGACTAATGTTACGCAGGAAATTTACCATGAAGATCAATTACAACCACTAATCTACAATGCTAGAATAGGCCTATGATGCGTAAATATTTCTCTCTCTCACTGTCTCTCCCTCTCTCTCTCGAATGGGCTAAAATATAAATTACCAAAGTAACATTAACTTCCACTGCTTGCTTTTCAGGCAAAATGTACAACAGTTACTTTGTGGAAAATAATAAGTCTAACTCCTTGAATGGTTTCATTTAACAGCAGTAGTTCGTAAATGTATATTTATATATATATATATATATATATATATATATATATATATATATAAGTCCGTCAATCCCCTTCTGCCACGCTTTTTCTCACTTTTTTTCTTTTTTATTACAGAGGCAGTTTCCTTTTTTACATATTATACAAAAATAAATAAATCAACTAAAATAATTAAAGTATTGGTTTCTGACCAGTCTGCTGTTGTTAGAACCACTAACATGTGTATAGCACTTTATATATTGCCCTTTATCGCTGACTTCATTTTTAAAATACATTTGTAACTGTATCAGCCTTTTTCTAATTATTTCAACAACTGCCATAATATATTCACCAAACTTCTAACAACAATATGAACCGCAGTTTTCATAAACGCAAGCACCAATGACTGTCACATGAATAATTAAATAAAATAATGGTCACAACTTTAAATAATAACAGTGATTAACTGAACAGCAATATGCGCCTGTTGTATTTTAATGCAGGCTAATAAAAATAAGGTAAAACCACTGCTGAGTGAACAGAAAAGGCTCCAGGATTAATACATCCTTGCTGTTAGTCTGGTCAGGAGCAGGCTAGCTTATCCTGGTTTCGTGCAATACCCCTGGTTTGAGAGTGGTAGCAGCGGCATGTCTATAGATTATGTTACCATAATCCAACAACTGACAAAAAGACTGCCTCAACTATGCATTTCCTGCAGGGCAAGGGGAAGCTGGATCTATTTTTATAAAAAAAAAGAAAAAGCCTCAGTTTGAGGTTTTTAATATGATTAAATGTAAATGATTCATCAAGCCAACATTAAAGAGCCCCTATCATGCTTTTTTGGATTTCCCCCGTCTTTTAGTGTGTTATGTAGTTGTTTGTGTGTGTGTAATAGATGTAGAAAGAATACAAAAACACACATCTCACTCCAAATAGACAGCATTGAAATTCCTCAATTAATGATGTCATCGCTTGAGAGAGCCAGCCCAGTTTTTCATATGTGCTGCCCATGGGTGCTGCAAGCACAGCCCGCCCAGTGGCTTGTTTAAATTTGGTTGACCAATCACAACAGACTGGGCCAGCCGACTTATCTGATTAGACTGGGCTTTTCAGGTAGGCGGGCTGTGCCTACATGACCGCGCCTTTTTGTCACAGCCCACTGCTGCTGCGCCTCACCTGTAAAGTGGATGAGAGCAGGCGGCAGCAGCAGTGGGCTGTGACAAAAAGGCACGGTCATGTCGGAGTTTCCAGCAGCCTTCAGGCTGAACAGGAAGTCACAGAAACACTCACATCCTGTTAGATCCGATTTAATAAAATGTTATCAGACCCATGTATCAGCCTCTCGTTGTTTTTATTATGACAGAGTAGCTGTCAAAATGCTGTTGCTGATGTTAATAACCAACAGACTGTAGATGATCGTATTCAGAACGGATTTAGTCTGACTTCTAAACATCACTAACTATCAGCAACAGTGTTCTGTACAGGATAAGCCTTTAATTAAAAAACAATGAAAAAGTTTATGTAAAACGTCATCCTGTTGAGTCGATTCTGAACCAATCAGCTGTTAGATCAGGACCCAACCCATCTGAGGGTTCCCCCCCCCCTTAAAAATATCATAAAAACCACGCTGTGTATTGTAAATAATATACACTTCAAATTATTGTTAGTAATTAAACAATACAAACGCACACGGGGCAACAAAAAGTGTTTTTAAGTTTAGAAACATTTGGAGTCCCCTCTCCCTTGCCACACAGTGGTTTGGTCCACTGTTTGGTTTTCTCATTGACATATTATATATATTATATATATTAAGGGTTTTCTCCCTTTATGTTTACGGTACACAGTACAAGTTCGGTGGGACTCATGGAGAGAACGAATTGCCTCAGTAAGTAATTATTAAAAAAATATGTATTTTTGCACGAGTCCACTATGTTAGCAGTTATAAAGTTACTTAGCTTGTTTGGTAACGTTAGCTTGATGGATAGTTAGCTAATGTTAGCTTGCTAATTGAATGTGCTTTCAGTAGTTACAGAAAATGAGCCTAACAAAGTTGTCACTTATCTGGCGAGGGCACTGTGCTTTTCTACGCTGTGACAAAAGTGTATGAATGAAACATTAAACTTAGTAATGTAACATTAAAATGAGTAAACAGTAAAATTAGTCAAGTTGTTAAATTTAACTAATTTAGAGGCCGGCTGGTTGGCTAGTTAGTTAGTTAGCTTGCTTGCTTTCTAGGAGGCTCACTTCTCAGTTCAGCATCATCCGTATTAGCGAAAAGAATCCCTTCATCCGATGTTTAAAGTAAATAAAATAGCTTTGCCAGCCTACTTATTTGAGTTCCACAACTACACATATCCTCTACAAGTACAATTGTGGCTGTATTATTTGTGTCCCCTTCAATAGTTGCTCTTAAGATATTTTATGTTTATTAATTTATTATCCGTTAGATGAAATTCACGCCCATGCGTTGGACCTTGGATTCTGACGAAGGAAATGGCGAGCCACTGTGGAGTCGCATCAGCCGTCATTCCTGAGGAGGAAATCCTCTCTTCCTTCACTCTGCCATTGTGCTGACACCATTATGGTAGGACTATGCCACTAGTCCACATTCACTTTGCTTGTATTGTTATCAGGGGCACCCAAAACTAATACTGACCCAGAACATTACTTATCCAAGAGCTTAGAACAGATCCCAAACTGAATTGACCCGAACCTGAAACTTGCTTATTAATGTTACAACTCAGGAGACTTGAACATATCAAAGGGAAAACTGAACTTTCCTTAGAATTGTTTTTCCATTTTTCATATGGTTTATACATTTATTTATTTTTAAATACAGAAATATTCAAGTTTCAAGTACTTTAATGTTACACTCGCAACAATTACAGAGAAGAAGTTGTTGGCAATGAAAATCTTGGATATCATGCTCACTTTAATGATGTATCATTTAAACAAAATGAGATTCTGAGACAAATAGTGTTGAAGTTAAATATATAACATATAAAATTGCCAGTGATTGCAAATTAATAAACTGTTGGATATGTTTAATGAGGAGTAATACATTTCTATACAGATGTTTACACAAGGTCTGAAATTAACACTTGTCAAGTGCCAAATGCAGGTAAATGTTTAGTTTCAGGGCTTCAGACTAACTTTTTTCACTGAAAATTTTAGGGGCACGACCAGAAAATTTTGGGGCACACACCGTAAATCAACATGCTAACCAAATATTCACATTTCTACTCATTTCCACTGTATTACTAATAAATACTTTGATAATAGATGCAGAAATTACAATGTGCTGTTTCAAATTCAGTGTCGCTTTTGAAGATGCAACATATAAGGTAAACTGACAGCCCCATCGCTGTCATAACAGTAAAAAAATTTTATATATATTTTGTTTATTATTGTATTTGAATATTATTTTTTAGCCTGTTTTATTTTCATCATGACCGTTTTTAATTGCTCTTTAATGTTTCATGTAAAGCACTTTGAATTGCCTTGTTGCTGAAAGGTGCTATAGAAATAAAGTTGCCTTGCCTTACAACCTCAGCCTGTCAGTCAGTCCCAAGGGCACCAAAACCACTGTTGTGCCTGGCTGCTCGTCTCTGAGGAAGTGTACCGTCAACAGCACCGCGACCGCTTTCGGCTCACCATTAATATCATATCGCAGCAAACGCTGTCTGTGTGAAGTTATGAAAAACTGTAACCACACTTCAAATCACTTTATCGGCATTTCCGTGACTCACTGTGACTTCAACAAAACTGCAGAGCCGACGTAGTTTGCATAGTCTGCAGCTCTGCACGTGTGAGAGTGTGTGTGTGTGTGTCAGAGCTCTGCTCTCTGTCAATTTTCAGAGAGGACAGATAAGCTTGCGCTTACGCGCTCTCAGGTACCGAAAAGGGGGCAAATTTACTGGTCGTACATGTGTGACTGGATGTAAAATTCAGTCGCACACTCAAATTTTGGTTGCAAAATGCGACCATTTGGTCGCAGTCTGGAGCCCTGAGTTTGGCAAGTTAATTTCAGGGGGCTATCTGCCACGTGGCGGCTAAATGTTTGTACCAAAATAGTTCTGTTTTTCAGTTTTCATGTCTTTTGTAAACGTGCGTCACTTTATAACACCCGTTATAATGCTTGCCTAGCTGCTAGCGTGGCACGCCCTCATACTCTGCTTCTGACTGGCTAGCCGTGCTTACCTAGCTACTGCGCATGTGCGACTCCCAACAAAGAAAAGAAGTGCGATGTCTCACTCTGTAGCTAAAACAGAGAGCTCAACACACAGGGTGAAAAGAGGAGCTGCAGCAATGTACAGTACAACAAAAATATGGTGTTTTTAGAAAATTAAACCATGTAAACCTATTCTAATATAACCTCTAAATACAATTATGAACCTGAAAATGAGCATAATATGGGCACTTAAGTAAAATTTCTAATACAAGACATTTACTTGTAACAGAGAATTTCTACATAGTGTTCTGTTCTGTTTTTCTAAGTTCTGTCGTTCATCTCCGACTTGGACAGTGGCCATGGTGTCTGGAAAAGTCAAGCTGCAGGCTTACGTTACCTGTCTTTTATCTGCATCCCAACAGCCGGTTAGTTACGCTGTGTCTTTTGTTTTTTTCTTCAGACATGGGGAAGTACATTGAAAAAATTCTAGGGGAATTGCCCATCCTGCTTTGGATTTTGGTAATCAAAGTTGGTGAAGTTAGAGCTAAAGGGATCTCTGTTTGCAGGGTCAAAGAGGAGCCGAGAAGCTGCTGCTGATGCCATCTGATGGCATCAGTATTAAATTGAGACAGTTTCATAACGGTTAAAAGTAGTCCAATTCCGTGTTTTAGTTAGTTTTAACACCTAATGCAAACCATACGGTACGCATTAAAACCACAGTTGCTATATCTGCATTGCCCTGACTCCCTGAACAAGCATTGTCATCCCGCTCAGTCTCTCTGCTGCTCCCCATTCAGGTAGTGTCACATTTCACACTATTAAGGTTAAACTCTGCAATGAATCTGCGGTTTACATGCATGCCGAACCGTGGTGTTTTTCTACACAACTACTGTACATTCAACATCAATGATAATTCATTGACCAATAGAATTTATTTTGAAATAGAAATATTACATTTTGTATTGAAAAGATGATTGTATTGTACAAATTAGCTACAACAGTAATAGCAGTTACCTTAAGTGCAGTATTTCACTTCTAAATAAAAAAAGTTACCGTCAAGCCCTGTTCATATTAATTAAACAAACTAGACTTTAAGGGCAAGTGTAGTCTGCTCCGAGCTCTGGTCCCGGATATAAAAGCCCCCCTTACTGCATTATATTCAATTCAATTCCAGTACTATCTATATATCTATGCATTATATTTCCATATTTTCCATATTTTTACTACATATGGTTACCTCCCACCAGAATTTTCAGCATAAATTGGGGCTTTAAAATGAATCAGAATGCAGGAAATGAAGTCTTTGACGCTCAAATGTCCACAAAAACCTTTTGAGGGCCGGTGGCAACAGCAGCGTACGGACCTCGAAGGTCAAGAGACTCATTCCTTTTTTTCATTTACTGCAACTTATTTTCTTGAAATATTTTAGGGTGTAAATGATGTGCAGAAGCTGTAATTTGGGGTAATATCACATCAGTCTTTGTCTCAAGTGTCTTTGGTGTGAAAAATGGGCTGTAAAATTTGTTGGGCATGACCTCGCTGTCTTTAGTGGTGGCGACGGCCGTGCTTTTAGGCTACTCGTGCTGAAAACTCCTTCACAATGGACTTGGGCTTAAACTATTCCTCGAGTAACTTGAATAATTCGATATATATCGCAAAATGAAACTAGCTTAACGTTACCACAATAGCTCAAAGTCAATGCTACCACATCTCATCCAAAAACATCCAGTCTACCCATCCATTCCACGAAGCGGACCCGACACAAGTAAATCCGTCCTATGATGAAGCTACACCAAACACAACTACTACCTAAAACAAAGGGAAGAAAATATTTAGTGGTGACCACAATTTGATCTCAAGAGCCAACTTGTTGACTATACCTTCGGAAAAACGGTTGATTGTTACGCACCTCTTTCTCTCACTCATTCTCTCTCCCCTTCACTGAGAAACAGCTGATCAACGATCTACTAGCATAATGTGTAACAGAGCTATGCAGTATTGTAACATTGTAATCAAATACTTATATGTAATGCGTAATACATGTAGCTATACACTCACCTAAAGGATTATTAGGAACACCGGTTAAATTTCACGTTAATTAAATTATCTAATCAACCAATCACATGGCAGCTGCTTCAATGCATTTAGGGGTGTGGTCCAGGTCTAGACAATCTCCTGACCTCTGACCTGAATGTCAGAACGGGAAAGAAAGGTGATCTAAGCAACTTTGAGCGTGGCATGGTTGTTGGTGCCAGACGAGCTGGTCTGAGTATTTCACAATCTGCTCAGTTACTGGGATTTTCACGCACAACCATTTCTAGGGTTTACAAAGAATGGTCTGAGAAAGGAAAAACAACCAGTATGCTGCAGTCCTGGGGGGTGAAAATGCCTTGTTGATGCTAGAGGTCAGAGGAGAATGGGCCGAGTGATTCAAGCTGATAGAAAATCAACTTTGACTCCAATAACCACTCGTTACAACCGAGGTATGCAGCAAAGCATTTGTGAAGTCACAACACGCACAACCTTGAGGCGGATGGGCTGCACCAGCAGAAGACCCCACCGGGTACCACTCATCTCCACTAAAAATAGGAAAATCAGGCTACAATTTGCACGAGCTTAAAACTTAATTGACAGTTGAAGACTGGAAAAATGTTGCCTGGTCTGATGAGTCTTGATTTCTGTTGAGACATTCAGATGGTAGAGTCAGAATTTGGTGTAAACAGAATGAGAACATGGATCCGTCATGCCTTGTTACCACTGGGCAGGCTGCTGGTGGTGGTGGTAATGGTGTGGGGGGGTCCCTTTCCCCTTCAGAACTGCCTTAATTCTTTGTGTCATTGATTCAGCGAGGTGCTGGAAGCATTCTATAGAAATGTTGGCCCATATAGATAGGATAGGGCCAAACACGGTATTAGTATGATGTTCCTAATAATCCTTTAGGTGAGTGTACTTAGCTATAGATCACTCGGGTTGAAAACTTGTAGTTCTGAAAGTTATGTTGCACAATTTAAAGGCAGTTTTTATGTATTATAATTTTAATGTATGCCTTTGTTTGAGGTTGTCATTGCATTTCAGAAAGTGTTTTCTCTAAAAACCGAATGTAATATTGCACTTAAATGCAGGAAATTGGTTGTTTTTTGACATATAATATAATTGTATGCAATTTGAGCAATAAAACTGTTGCTTTTCCGAAAATGAAACCACTCTATTGCATATTTCTTATTGCTTTTTAATAAAATAAAAGTATTTCTTATCCAATTACTCGATTAATCGATGGAATAATTGGTAGAATGCTCGATTACTAAAATAATCGATAGCTGCAGCCCTACAATGAACCACATATAACATTAACTTAAGCACTCATGTCTCACAGTGTTGGGCTGAGTTGAAGTTCAATGGTTAGAAAACCAGATACCAGTCATCAGTTTTTGTGTCTACAGCACACTATTTTGGTGCTTCCAAACCCAGACTCCAATTGAGACAACGTCTCTAAAAATGCTCATCAGATAGCAGACAAATCACATTCATATTATTCCTGCTCCCTCCAGCATTTATTTCCTTTTAAACTAATGCAGTATATATGTACAGGAGACTCTGATTGTTTTATCAAATATAAGGGACAAATATAAAGAGAAAAATACATTTGGTGACCATATTTTGATTTCCAAAAAAGATGACACTCGGCCCAGCCTCGAGACAAATCCAGACAGGCTTCTCAGAGGTTAATGAATGCTTTATTATGCCTCAATTGTGCAAAAATAACTTCTGTAATCAAATAAAATCTGTAACAACCCGTAACAAAATAATAGCTCTCTTTTAAAATAAATAATATGAAATAATGTTCTAAATATGACCTCTTCTGTGTTAGAAAATCCAGCTTCAACAAAATATCTCTTAATACCTTTTCAATGTAATAAGATAAATAATAAAGACACTGAAACATATGTGCCAGCTTTGCACACGGTGCACTCCGCCTCCCACTTGTCCGGTCCCGACCGGGACGGTACGTGGGACATTTTTTTTGCAGTTTAACTGTGAAGCTGCACTGGTCTTGTTTTATGGTTGTAAGTGGCCTGATGTTTATACTTGCGCGCTAGTGTGTGCGTCAAGCCGGCGTGTGTGGGGAGTGTGTGATATAGAGCGAAGGAGAAGTGAGAGTGACAGCGAGCGAGTCCTACCGACTCTAGAGTCATAGTGAGAGAAACAAAGTGTCTCCCCTGTGTTTTCTGACCACGGTGGGAAATCTTTAGCAGGAAACGCTTCGGCATTTTATGTGCAATGCTGCTCCGCTGTCTGCTCTGGTCCCTGTGTATGTGCGCGTCGCAGAGCCACCCACAAGGCAGACTCGCGGGAATTACGTCACACGACAAAGTAGCCTACCGTAGTATTGTGTGCAAAGTAGGGCAGGGCGATATGGCTGAAAACTGTATCACGATATAAGTGTTTCATATCGGTCGATATCGATAATTATTGATATTTTTTATGACCTATTTAAAATAAGGACCAGGAGAAAAATATATTAAATTTAAACATTTTTATTTTAAACTTAACCTTCCTCTGATTATAATCCCCTCAGTTATAAAAGCAGAAATGTCAACACAACCATGGAAATCACTCAAATAATTAAAATGTAAACATAAGTCTAAAATCACAGTGAAGAAAGAATAAGTAAGAACTTCTTAATAAGGTGTAATAAAATGGTGCACAGTGTTAAATATAAACATAGAGAAACCTGAGAAGAACTATTTTCTGCAGGTTTAGTGCTAGGTTGGTAACCTGGCTTCTGGACAGTGCTCAGCACGTCTGCCTCCGTTATTTCTTTGTAGCGTTTAGTAAGGCGCTGATGCAGAGTACCTCTCCATGGCGGTCTGCTACTTGTGCGGTGTAGCAGCTGCAGATGTTGGACGTTGCTGGCGAATACGGCTGTGCTCCAAAGTGTGAGCGCGGCTAAGGTGGTAAAACAAGTTTGCGGTAGTGTTGGTGGGGACGACGGTCAGACTTATAAAATCCCCAAAACTGCCATACTGACTTTTCCTGTTTTATCAACAATTTCCTCGCTCGCTGCGGCACTCACTTTCCACTTATCGCTCCACGCCGCCGGTTCTGTTATTGTAGAATCCAACACGAGACAGCGATGTGGCGCAACCAAACATGATACTGTTACATGATTGGCTGTTAGAGTGTCACTCCCTACGTTGCTAGGTTACCAGAGAGTGAGTGCCTTTGTTCATGCAACCAAACTTGCTTTGCAACTTCTGGTTTCTTCCGAAGAAGAAAAAAACAATATATATAAAAAACAAGTTATCGAACGTTTTATCGAACGCATTTTCTATTGATATTGATTACGTGTCTATCGCGATACATATCGTTATCGTTTTATCGCCCAGCCCTAGTGCAAAGCACCAGTCAATTTAAGTACACGCTTAATGGTCCCATGAAAAACAGTGAAAACCAGATATTTTCATGAATTTATAAAAAAAAAACGGACGCCCCGGACAGTAGGTAAAAAGTGGACATGTCCGGGCAAAAGAGGACGTTTGGTCACCCTAATTTAGACCCTCCACTGGGTCTTAATGAAAAGAACAAGTCTCTAAGGAATTTAATTAGTAGTCAAAAGGAGTATGTACTGCGTAAAACACGCTGACCATAACGGACAGCCCTGTCGCACATAATGAGCTGCTTTGGTAATCTTCAAAAAAGAGCAGGCTCATTTCTACTTAGTCATTGTATGTACTTTTACAGTAATTATACATAAATCCAAAGTAGTACATGTGCCACCTTTCAAAGCAATAAAATAGGCAATAGGCCAGAGGCAATTGGAGATACGTGCCATCAGTCACTGGCAGAGGCAGCCGCTATCCTCCACTGTGATATTTTACATTTTGTCTGAGGAGAGATTTTCTTAGTATCCGTAACAGTTCAGAGGTGTATTTGTCTTGAGTTCTTGGACTCTTGGGGGATGTGCAAGAGGCTGTCAACCCAACATTGACATGTAATCACTGCTAAAAGCTGACATGTTAGCAAACAGTTGCCTATTTAAATGATCTGCAGACTCGTAGCAACATTAGCATGCATTTGAAGTCCTGTTTGTTGTGATCTGATGAGTACAATAATATATATATTTTTTAAACTCTATCTAGCTAAAAAAAATATGAAGCCAGACGAAACCAGAGGTTTAATTACACTTTAGAATATAGTTTAAAATATTGATTTGGTAACTCTGAATATTTACTTAGTATCTCAATATATTGACTTAGTATCTCATATTGACTGAGAACCTCAAAGTACTAAGAAACTTTAAAATATTAACTTAGAATTTCAAAATATTGGCTTAATATCTCAAAATATTGACTTAGTATCTCAAAATATTGACTTAGTATCTCAAAGTAATGAGAAAGTATCTCAATATATTGACTCAGTATTTCACAATATTGACTTAGTATCTCACAATATTGATTTAGTATGTCAATTTATTGACTTAGTATCTCAAAATAATGAGAAAGTATCTCAAAATATTGACTTAGTATCTCAAAATATTGACTTACTCCTCTGGCACCACCTCCAGCCTCAAAATAATAAGAAAGTATCTCAAGAGATCTTTCTACTGTCTCAAAATATTGACTTAGTATCTCAAAATAATGAGAAATTTCTTGATACATTGACTTAGTGTCTCAAAACAATACGTTTTTAAATATTGACTTAGTATCTCAAAATATCGACTTAGTATCTCAAAATATTGACTTAGTATCTCAAAATATTGACTTAGTATCTCAAGATATTGACTTAGTATCTCAGAATATTGAATTAGTATCTCGAAATACTGAAACTATTTAAGCATATTGACTTTTTATCTCAAAATAATTAGAAAGTATCTCAAATTGACTTAGTATTTAAAAATGTTGACTTTAAATCTCAAAACACTGACTTAGTATCTCACAATAATGAGAAAGTATCTCAAAATATTGACTCAGTATTTCACAATATTGACTTAGTGTCTAAAAATATTGACTTAGTATCTCGAAATAACAAAGTATCTCATATTGAATTAGTATCTCAAAATGACAATTTCTTGATATAATGACTAAGTATCTCAAAATATTGACTTAGTATCTCAAAATAATGAGAAAGTAAGCTACCATACTTTCAACTGCATTTATAGAGGAAGTAGTCCATTCAGATAGATTTCCTACCTGACAGAATGACCAGCCCTACTTTTAACTACATACATAGTGTAAGTAAATCATTATGATAGATATTTCCTACCTGATAGATTTAGCTGCTGTACTTTTAAGTAAGTATATAGTGTAAGTAGTCCATTCTGATAGATATTACTTACCTGACAGAATGTGCTACCCTACTTTTAACTACATACATCAATCAATCTTTTATTGCCCCTGTCCCAGCTTTTTTGGAATTTGCAGGCATCAAATTCAAAATGAGTGAATATTTGCAAAAAACGATAGTCTATCAGTTTGAACATTAAATATCTTGTCTTTGTAGTGTATCCAATTGAATTTAGGCTGAAAAGAATTTGCAAATCATTATATTCTGTTTTTAATGTTTTACACAACGTCCCAACTTCATTGGAATTGGGGTTTGTAGATGAAGTAGTCCATTCTGATAGTTATTTCCTACGTGACAGAAGGAGCTACCCTACTTTTAACTAAATATAGTAAGTAGTCCATTCTGATACAGATTTCCTACCTGAACGAATGAGCTACCATACTTGTATCTACATTGATGGAGGAGGTAGTCCGTTTTGTTAGATATTTCCCACCTGACAGAATTTGCTACCATAATTCTAGTACATTTATAGAGGAAGTAGTCCATTCTGATAGATATTCCCTACCTGACAGAATGAGCTATACTTTTAACTACATTTATGGAGGAAGTAGTCCATTCTGATATGTGTTTTCTACCTGACAGAATGAGCTACCCTACTTTAACTACATTCATAGTTTTTTTTTTTTCTGCTTCTAACATGTTACCAAATGTTATACTCACAGTAGTGATAATAATAATAATGAATACCTCACACCTTTTTAAACTAGCAGCTTCCTGCTCCACTATGTTCTTAATAAACTTTCTCAACTGGAGCACGTAAGTGATAAGTGCCCTGCTCAAAGACCAGGAATTCAAAGCACTGATAAACATCTTAATTCGTGCAGAGTTGAGAGAAAGATGTCAGTATAAAATTGGTTAGAAAAGTTCTCAAAGCTTTTAGAAATTATATAACATAGAATAAAAATACCCTGACATTTAGACAAATTTGTAATGTATGTAGAAAAACCCATTAATGACCTAGAGAACCAAAAGTGAAAAAGCAGAGTACAACAGAGCCCATACAAACAGAGGTTTAATCCTCATATTGACAAATTATTTGAGAAATGAAAGAAAAGTGTCACTAAACTAATCCAAAGTAAGAGAGAAAATGGAAACCCTTTATAATTTGTAGTGACTTAGAGTTGATTTTGTGTACATGCTAAATGTTAGGTCACTTTTTATGTCTAACTGCAAGTCAATCAATGCTCATGCACACACATTCATTTTCCCTTGTGAGGGGAGGGCTTAGGAGACCGTTTTGGGCTTTAGCAGAAAGAGGGGGAGGGACTGAGAAGTTGTTGATATTCAAATGTTTTGGCTAAGTCCTGGATCTTCACAATCCTGCCTACAGCACCTTTTAACACTTACAAACTAGTGTTTTTTCTGTCAACTGATTTAAAATGCCACACACACAAACCTGTGTATAACATAAATCAGTCTAATCTAACCAGTGCTAAGAATATCTTTCTACCTGTTTTTTGAAGGGGAATCTTGTGTTTCTCATCATACCACCGTGCAGATCTGTTCCTTAATCAGAGACGGCCTTGGAGCTCCTCATAGAGCGCCAGGATAGGAAACGTCCCCGACCACAGCACGTTTGCATGTTCAAAATAAACACACGCCCAAAGTACAGCAGCCTCAGCTGGCCTCCATAGTGATGTCTGTTTTGTGCGTCTGCCAGCATACAGCTGTGGGTATTAGCAGCACACTTGAGCATCCAAGTGCTTCTTCCAACCCAGGAGTTGAAAATCCTGCATAACTGATCTTTCTCAAAATAAATGTCAGTACACACAAAGTCAATCCAAAATAAAAAAAAAAAAAACTTCTGACATGAAATAATACAACATACGTAAATCAATTTTATATTCACAAAATTAATTTCCACTGACATCCTGTTATCCATGTGCATGAGCATGACTATACACTTCATAATGTGTGTCATATACAATGAATTGCATCCAGTACCCATTATAAAATAAAATATCTGTACAACACAGGAGAAATATATAATATGCTACTAAAAATATAAATCCATGCAACATGTTACTCTATCTTCAATATCAAATACTGCATTAACAGTTATTTCCTGTTTTGTTTTTTTGTATCTTAATCTCTCTGAACTGTGACTAAGACAATAAGACCTGTTTGGTTTGTTTTAATAAGCATCACTGCAGTCTCAGGTGTTCTTTCATATGTACTCTATACAGTATAAGTCATATGATTTCAGCATGGGCCCGCTTGAAGTCGTGGATGAACTGACAGATCAACCCAAAGAGTTCCTGAGAGTCTTGATCCGCCAGTTCACCGAATTTAACCTTGACAGGAGAGAAAAACAGGATTAATTGCTAAATTAAAAACTTTAGTCTGAAAGCATTTGCACTCTTTGAGACCTTTCATCTTATACAAACTATTTTACAATAAGCAACTGCATTCACTTTTAGAAGGTAACTGGTGTCTGGGGCATGCAAATTCTTCTTAACAATGGTCTTCTGATATAATTACCTCATATACTGCCTCAGCATGCAGTCCATTCCTTGAGTGCACTTATACAATGAGGTAGACATGCACTGCTGAATTAATACTTATACCTAGGTGGTTAAAGGTTGCTGGCATAAAAATATCAGTAATTCTCAAGTCAAACTTTATTAGAAAGGGTCATAGTTGCTAAGTGTACTAATTGACTTATTACATGCTGTTGACTGTGCAGGTTGAAGTTCAAGCTCAAACTATGCTGCTGTCACCCATTTTCTATACTTTTATTATGTTTAACAAATTTAAAAAGGCCATAAGTTGCTGTATTTCCTTATTTTGTTGTATGGTTACTGATATTATTTTCTACAAATTCATTCATTACAGACGTTTGACATTTTGGGATATACGCTTATTCACTTTCTTGCTGAGAGTTAGATGAGTAGAGAGATACTCCTCACATCTCTACAGTAATGTAGCTTGAGCCAGCAGCCGGTTAGCATAGCGAGGAGCAGTTTCTTGGCAAAACTAGCAGAGACTTCTGGAAGTAACTATCCAAGACTATTTCTCAGAGAGGAGCCCTATAGGCACCATAGGCAGGCTGGGCAAACTCAAATGAATGTTAAAAAACCTCGTAAAGTGAAATTTTCATGCCATGGGACCTTTTTGAACTGAAAAAAAATTCAAATGTGTAATTAATTAATGACTGCACCCCTTTTTAAATAATAACCCTGGCAAAGTAACACCTAAGTTGTCTTTGAAACGTCCCTTAGCTCTTTCAAAAGCTCAAGATAGAATTGCTACACACAGGTGTAAGACATTTGCTTTCAACAAAGTCCCTAATGGCAAAAGGGAGATGATTAGCACCTGTTACTCTCACATCAGATGTGCAAATTAGACTATTTACATACTTTTCTCCTAAAATTGAAATTGTAATATGCCGCTATATTACATACCAATTGATGCAAATGATTTTGCCTGTTAGTTGGTCAGCCTCATTGATTTGTGTGCATGTTAAATATTGGCATGCATTTTTTTACAACCACATGCTGTACCCAATAAAGCCAAAACCTCTACAAACCACACTTCAAAAAGGCGTTTGATCTATAAATCGTTTGATCTATAAATCAATGTGTCTCCCTTAAGTGAGGATAAGAAGGATAAAGAGATTGACTGCTGGTTTGCTTTGGTTGTGTATCGTACCGTGGTGGTAATGCTAAGCTACAAAATGAAATAAACAATTTATTAGCATATTTGGTGTACTGAATCTACCAATGTGCAGTAGTAGAATTTAATTTAAAAAATAGCACTTTAGCTTTAATTTATAAGCACCATACAGTATACATATAATAAATTGTTTATAACACACTAGTATGTAGTTATAAGCAGCTATAAGTGCTTATTAATGTATTTTTCAACAAATATAATCTAATCTTGGTGCAACAGATAATGAATGACAATATAGTAAACATGGTTGCAATTATATAAAATATTTCTTTATATATTAAGTTATCACTGTAAAAATACTTTTACACATTAAACAATCCCTTATATCTGCTTACGACTAGCTTATAGTGAGTTATAAACAATGTCTTGCTATGTAAATGCAGTAATTAGAAATGCTAAATAAGGTTAAAATAAAGTGTTACCAAAGAAAAAAATAAAATAGATAAAAGACCAGATCCTGACATGTTCATTATACCCAACAGAAGCATCATGTATCATCTGTAGGTTTGAGCCATTTGCTTAAAGAAGCGAAATTAAAAGCACCTTATTTGCAGTCGCTGAGGTGGAATCGATTTAGTTATTGTGTCTTACTGACATGGTGTATTTAAGATATGTATTATATGAAGACAAGCTGGTTATGTGACATAACTGTCAACTTTTATTGTTGTCATGACAAGGCATGCAACATGTCAGACTTGTTTGGAAAGTATCAAATTATGACAAATTAGAATGGATATGTAACAAAGCATGTTACATAAAATGTCTCCTCCTATTAGCTACTTTTTAAAATCATGTCTCGGGAATAACCACTACAAATAAAAGACCTCTCCAAAATCAACCCCCTTCCCCCCTCTCCCCCCAAGAATTTCCATGAGCTTTTTCTATGTTTAATACATTTGCATCCTGGCTATTCAAGGACCTCATTATCAATTCTCCTCCCCCCTGTAACAAGATGTAACTTATTATGACGTCTTTTCCCCCGACCTGCTGCTCCTTTGCAAAACACCACAGCCCAGTCAGTCTCAATCATTTCTCCAACGCTCCTGAAGGGGTTTATTATACATGCAGGAGGTTTCAGACACACACTTTTAGAACAGGGTCTCCACACAGTGAAATCAGGGTAGGAGGGGTGGGACGCAGGTCGGGACTGGGGATTAAGGGTTGGGCTGCGTCCATCTTTAAATGCCACTCGTCTGATTTAGACTAAACTTAAAGGAGTGATGCTTGATGGCTCTGGTATTTACAGTTAGTCCCAATTGCTTTGGCACAATTCTCAACTGATAATGAATATTTACAACATGTGCAAACCTCCAAAACCACCAGGCACTTGTTCACAACAGATTTGAATCTCTCATCCAAATGAAATATTGCAAATGTTTAAGCACATCTTTGCAAATGAGGAAGTACAATTTTCTATAATTTGCACAACTACACAAGTACATATATTTTCCTGACCAAAACTGATTATGTTGCTTCTCAGTCGATCTGGCATGTTACCATGTTGGATGTTTTTCCATTCACATAGCTTACAATGATGGAGCAATGCCGTCATTGTCTTATACACAACTCTCTCTCCGTTGCTGTTATGGCTGACCAGGAACCCACTTCCGGGTCGTCCAGCTCTGGCTTTTTTAATTTGCGCTTAGTCTATATCGACGCCGTTTCATTTCCGGGATTGTACAGGTGCTGCCGGAAATTCCGCCTGATGGACCTCCTTTTCGGCCGGACGTCCGTCACCTTCCGCTTTCTTTGTGTCGGCATTCTAAACTCAGGTGGATTTCTGAGGACTATGGTTAACTGCTCCTCAGATCTCTGCAGAGTAACTCCAGACAGCTAGCTAGACTATCTGTCCAGTCTGAGTTTTCTGTTGCACGACTGAAACGACTTTTGAACGTACACAAACAAGTTTCTTCCCGAGGTTATTTTGCAGAGGCACTGTCATTGAGTCCAGCGCTTAGCCCCGCCCAAGACGATTGCGATTGGTTTAAAGAAATGCCAATAAACCAGAGCACATTTTTCTCCCATCCCAGATTGTTGTGTGGACTAGCCAGACCTTCCTCTGCAGCGCTGTGGAGATAGGTCTGGCGATGCAAGACTGATTTGCGCTTGACATAGTGTGACCGACTTGCACGCCAATCTGCTTGTTGTGCTAACATCAGCACCTGTTGCTAACGGCGGGAATTACACTTATGAATTTGTTTGCGCAAAAGTACTGTTCAAAATTTGCATATTCAGTTTGATACGCAATAGCATGAAATGTGGATATAGGGAACATCTCTAGGGTTCACTGCCATACTACTGTAACACCTATAAACATTTTGACCACCATTGTTTACACAGTTCCAAAGGAAGTTTTCATTTCGAGGGCAATTACTTTTTATATGAGACAATAACTGTTTTAGAAGCATTTGTTAAAGTTTGGGTGAGTTCTGACCTTTTGTGCTGTACATACCTTATAAGCTATTTTGAAAAATGCAACTCGAGCTTTGAAAATGTTAACACTGTTTCAAGAAATGAGCCAAAGCAATTAAGAAAAACTGTAAAGAAAACACAGAATCGACTGATGGGGATGCTACAATTGGCCAGAATTTTGTCACTGCTGCCTGATAATTAAAAATAGCACCTGGCCTGAGGGGGACACTACAGTTAAAGGTCAAATTGGTACATTTTAAAAGGCCACAGCCATTACACCACTAAACTGTTTTCTAAAATATACGGAGGGATGATTTATACTGAATTCCTAAGGATATATCTTGGATTTCACTTTAAAGGAAATGGTTTGACATTTTGGGGAATACGTTTACAGTATATGGGAGAAGATGCCCTCCCTAAGAAGATTGTTTACTCTACAAGGTGTTTTTAATGTGGTTTTGATATGTACAGTATGATGATGCATAAACCAACCCAGTGTGGGGGGTAATATGTTGGTAGTAGAGTATATATGGTAGTATATATTTGAAAGTAGTTGTTTTAAAAAAAAAAAACTGGGGGAAAAATATGCCATCTGGAGTAAATTAAATTTTTGATATCTACAAATGATATCATTTATATCATTAAGACTATCTCATCACAAGCATTTGTTAGTTATTGATTTTTATTGATCTTTTAGACTGAGCAACAATAATCTTAAAAAAAAGTTAATTCAAACAGACTTTTGTTAAATGATATCTAGCTTTAAATGATTTCTGCCTCAAACTAAATAACAAATATATAATAAAAATAATAAAATGTCATCATTTTCGCATCATAAAGAGAGGTCCATGTAGCCTGACAAACCAGACCTTTCATGGAACTATAATATAATGTCTTAATGTCAGAGCTCATTCTGCTAAAAACCAATAGAGGACATCTCGCCCCAGATGTGCATGTTTCACATGTTTATGACTATCAAATACATTTACCTACCTAGCTTCAAACTAATGCGGTGTTTCATACATGAATCCCAAAATACAGAGAGAGGAAGAATTAGATCCTCAAAATTTGCTGATGAGCAAAATCCCAATACAAAAGCAAGTAAGATGCACATTTACAACCTTCTTGAATGTAGGCAACACATAGACATTAGTTTCACTGACATTTGTTGGGCACAGTCTAAGTTACATGCGGGAGGACATCTTCTCCCGTAGTATCTTTATTTCATTTCTTGCCAAAAGTTAGATGAGAAGATCAATACCACTTATGTTTTGTATAAAGACTGGAAACATGAGTCTTTGTACAAGGGACTTCTAAAGCTCACTAACACGTTATGTCTTGATTATTTCACCTGTACAAAACAAAAAGTGTAAAAGTGACAAGTTTTGGATTTACGGGCATTATGTCAAGGGCAGTGATGAGGATACTCCAGGAAGTGACCTAGGCTACAGGTTTCCTCCTGTTTCCAGTCGTTATGCTGAGCTGAGCTAACCGGCTGCTGGCTATAGCTTCATATGTACTGCACAGGCATTTGTCATCTCATTCTCTGCAAAAGAGCGAATAAGCAGTTTTTTTACCAAAATCTCAACCTAATTCTTTACGTTGTGGAAGCCAAGACATTATGATTATGTTATTAAATATACACCAGTCTCAAAATAGATAAATTCGAGAAGGATGTGCATTTACTTTATAGCCTTGACTGTGTTCAGTAACCTCCGCCTTTGCTTACTCGTGTGCGAGTTGTGGAAATAATTTGCAGTACACAGGAATCTAATTAGGGGCCTAATATAACACAATTCCCTACCAGTCCTAAAGCTCACAGCTCAGGCTGTAATATCTCTGTGCTCAAACACACCAGGATAGGTCTTTATGATGATGGATTGTCCATAGAGATATGGGAAAGGTGAGAAAATAGGCCCTACTTTTGTATTGATTGTTTTTGGTGGGGACTCTATAAAAAAATAAAAAATAAGACGTAGCACCTGTTAAGATGTCAAAGTAGGCGTAAGCTGTATAAACCTAATCTAACCAGGTTAGTGAGCAAAGGAAATGTCTTCCTTTTATAAACAGTGTGATAAAAGAATACACAAACTGGTACCTCCACTAAATCTCGTGATATGTGTGAGGGGATTTTCTTTTTAGCAGAGCTCTGATGTCAACACAAATGCTTAAAGGCAATTACAGTTATCAGACAAACACATTAAAGAATATCATCATTTTTGGTCTCAGAGACATCAGAGAGCATTCAAATCAAAAAAAGTACAAATATGAATCAATCCATTGTAACCAATATATTTAAAATGAGATGTGAATGAAATGAAAAAAGGATTTCTCCAAATATGAACTACTTCCCGACAAGCAGCGAACCAAAGAATGTTTTGGTATGTGTCCTTGTGGGCTAATATTTTTTTTTTTTTTTTTTTTAAACCCTATCAGAAACCCACCAGGGGTGCTCGTGCAGCTTCTCATTTTTAAACCTTTGTAGACCATTCATCAATGTGACATAGCACATTAAGGATCAGGATGAACTTGCCTCTCACACTTTCTGGCTACAGTAGACAGCGGCAGCTCTTCATTAATCCTGAAGAAATTATCCAAAGTAGGAAGTATAGCGTATTTCAAGGCTGCAAATTTATATTTATGTCCTACTGCGTATTGCTGCTGTGCATGTTTGAATGTGTCAAATCAGTAATCAGTGTTGCTTGGCTGGGTTTTGTGGCTTCGTGCTGCGATGGCTACATGTACTGAATAGTGGGCATTGTTGACGTTTTACTGTACTAATGTTTTGCTGCTTCATGGCTTGTGCACGTCTTGAGAATGCTTATTTTGTTGCTGTTGCTGTCTGTATGGTGTGTTGTTGTTGGGCTTGTGTCGATTGGCAATCGCAACGTATTTCGACGATTGGAGGGATGATCAATTGTTTTTGTTTTTTTCCTACACTGATATTAAGGCAATTTTAACAAAGAAATTCTAGAATCTCTAGATGTTTCTGGTGGAGCGGCATGTCTCCTCGCTGAGGCTGAGCCCCGTTAATCAGCACGAGTGAATTTCAAATCCTTAATTGCAAAGCCGTTTTCCGTCTCTTTTCCAAGGACATTGTCTAGTTCATTCGAACTACAGATTACTTGCATAATGTAATGTAATGGACAATTACGCTTCCAACCTGTAGGGGGGACCGAAGCGGGAAAAGTTACATAGCGTTGCTTTAAACTGAACATGATGCTGTGATATTGTCGCACCAGCACAGACACACAGATTTTTTTGAAAGGGAGCCGTTGTTGAAATAAGAGGAGACATTGCTATTAAATTGATTGTTTTTTTAGATGTTTAAATATTTGTAATAAAATGTTCACACTCTTCAATCAGTGTTTATTCACGTTACTTTAACTGTATTGCTCTGCCTCCGTCGCTGAGCCACACCGCTGCCCACTGGAGATCGGATCACCTATTGGCGACCTCGAGCAATCACGATTGGACGATATGAAAATTGATCGCCCAACCCTACTTGTCGTTTTCCAATCAGCTCTTTTAACAATCAGCTCACTGGTTTCAAATCATCTCGCCAAACGACTGCAATTGAAAGTTAAACGTGCGGTGTACTAGCTGCAGCCGACCTGTCGAGCACCAGTGCGACGTCATGGGAGCGCTGTAGCTGTTTATACTCCCTCGTGGTGGTCGCGACACTAGTTGCAGTCTTTTCCTGAACAGAGGTGGCGCTAATGAGGAAAGGCTACCGACTTTGCTCTTTCTACGGACCAGAAGAAGAAGAAAAAGGTAAACAATGGCAGAACTGGCAGCAGCATTAATGTCAATGCTTCGATTTGATTGGATGACCTACTTCGTCGGATGAAGCTTTTCATTCACCATAAAAGAACTCCTCTTAACCCAGTAAGTTAACAAGAGAGACTTGCAGTCACTCTGAGAGTCCTGGCATCCAGTTGCCCTCGAGCTCGTTCAGACTTCCTGTTTCCGCTTTGTCGCACGCCGCTAAACGAAATAGAGTGGTGCACGCCCTCTAGACACACGCTCAAAATCCTGACGCGCCAGGAAGATCTACGTCATTTTGACGTTACATTGGCGCGAAAGCTCGGATGCGGCAACTGTAAAACAGCCTTTAGCCAGCTGGGTAACGCTGGCACATTTACAGAAATGTTAATTAATGTGCATTGTCATTATAAATGAATCAAATGAGATGAGATGAGCTGTGCTGTGCTGTGCTTGCTGTTAATTGATATGGAGGCCCGGGCTATACACATATGCATAATATCCCCGTGAAGCCATGAAGGACACCTAGTGAAACAGAAGTAACCTTGGGGACTTATTCCTTTGGAAATATATGCACTCCCCTCAGTGTGACAAATAATTGAAGAGGGCCATCTAGACACTACTGCAACAGAGAACTATCCATCTGTGAGGCTGTACAAAAGAGATATTGGAATAATAACTCATGGATTACCAGAATGACGGAGTAGAGTTTCTTCATCTCCTCACACGTCTTCGTCAGTGCAGCGAGATCCGTGTTATATTTCTCAATTGCCATCTAGGGTATAGGGAAAAGCACAAGGAGAAGAAGTGGTGTGACGTGTGTGTGTGGCAAATTGTGTTAATCAGGTGACAGTGGTGGGGAGGGGGATATCACTGCAAAACTGTGGATGCTGCTCCTGTCTGTTCAGAGCACACATTATCTGTGCTTATCCAAATAATGTATTTGAATTTGTGTACATCCCTAGTGGTGCTTATGCTCCCAAACAGGTAGCAATGTGCCATTAAAAGAAGCGATAAGGAAGTAAACCACTATTAGATGGAAATAATTTGTTTATGCGAGACACGATCCATGTAATAAATATCGTGTTTTAGGAATGTAACGACACAGTTCAAGGTACGATTTTCTCACGTTTTGGCCTCTTATCAAAAGTGCAACTGAAATTTTGTTTCATCCTAAATAACACAAATTAAATAGAACATTAATAGTTTGATCTTGTACCCCAATTTCACATAATTTTTAAATCTCTTTAAATAAATCAATTAAGAAGACAAACAAGTGAAATCAAAGGGAGATTACGCCCTGGGCCGTTTAAAAATTGCGTTGCAATTAATACATTTTTTATCTTAACAAGTTTAAATCTTTACACATTTATATCAATTTCTAACCAATTTACGATGCATCAGTACATCCCTACCGTGTTTGTTTACAAAAAGACACGTTGTACCTTTTTAAATTAATGCTTAAATAAATAATTAACACAGGATTTACTACTTCACCTTCAGGTCTTTGGAGAAGTTTGGGTGAACCCCAGCATTTCTCTTCCTGGAGGTTTTCCTGTACTGAATGACTTTCTGCAGTTCATTCTTCAGGACTGAAGCAACACACACACACACACACACACACACACACACACTCACACACACACACCATTTGGTTAACATCTATCATATTTGACCACTGAAGCAAATACCTGCTTTAAATCAGCTCCTGTCTCGTGTGATGGGACGTACAGTATTTGCGCTTGTGGCAACTGTTTGTAAGTCATCATATAGACAATATATTGGGTTGAGCCCATACATATATTCCCTTGACAATGAGATTGAGCCCATACATTCCCTCGACAATAAGATGATAGTGTTTCAACAAAGTATACTAAAACTGTAATTACAGAAAGATCTAGTAAATGTTGCTATCATACTTTCTCACAAATAACTTGTGTTGGTACAAAAAACGTTGGGTCAATAATGCAGTGATGTCAGCAGATTTGAGAACAACAGTCTTTGGAAGCAGTAGTAAAATGTGATCTACTCACCATCTACTTCTGCGGTCAGGCCTTTGATGGAAGCTATCCAACAGAGTAAAAACAAAAAAAAAAAACGTGACAGAGAAAATACACGTTTCATTTAACAGACCTCAATTGAAAAGTGGCACACAGATTTCTTACTGCTTTGATCAAGTCTTGATTAGCAAATACCTCCAGGGACAGTTTCAAATTCTGCCAACTCCTGAGTAAAAGTGGCCAGGCACGGTTCATGCAACATGATCTGCTCCACAAGGGCGTGGGCCAAGGTGAACTTCCTGTCTCTCCCACGGAGCTGGGAGAGCTGGGGAGGGAGAAAACACAGAGTGAATAAAGGCCACGGCCTGTACGAACCTATATCTCCCTGCTATACAGCCCAAGGACGTGTGACACAAATGTTTCCTTACTGAAGGCCAGGAAAAGAATAGGATGGCAATGCATAGGTTTTGTTGACATTTATCAAGAGACTTTTTCTTTGTCTAACAAAGTGTTAGCAAAACACCTTGCCGTAAGTGTTTATACCAATGTAAACTCCTATATCAGTGATGAAATGTACAGTTTGTAAATTCCAAGCGTGTGTAGTGTTTTTGTAAATCTTTTTTTATTTACTCAAAGTAGTAGCAGCACCACTAACCGTGACTGCTTTCATATATTTGGATAACATGGTAATGATGACTCTAAAATTCAAGCCATGTTGCACTTGATGGTGCCACATAATTGAAATGCAAGAGGGACCTCTCTAACCTTGTGATAGGCACTCGTAGTCTTTTTCTAGGTTATGTTGTTTACCAATTTAAAGCCCAGCTAGTCAGTCTCCGAGGACTACAAGACGCGCACAAGTATTTACGCCTACAAGTAAATAACATTCAAAAAAAAAGAAAAGATCAGAGATAACCTTGATGCATTTTTCTTGGAAGCAGTTGGCCATTAATTTGATGAGAGTCTGTCTCAAGCAGCAACAGTTTACTATTCTCATTTCGACCTGGAAACACCTCTGAGGGAACAAGAGGCCTCGGCTTCATTAAATGTTGCAGAGGACATTTTGCTTCTGTGCCATGAGCACTGCCCCTTAAACCTTCCCAGTAGTGGCTCAAACCTAAATCAGAGAAAGGCTAAAAAAACTCCTACAAACCCGGGACAAGACTTAAAACCATACATCCACCAACTACTGAACCTTAATAGGAGTGGTTTATTTTTTGGGGGAAATATGCTTATTGGCTCTCTCGTCGTGAGTTTGACGAGAAGAATGAGACCACTCTCGTATCTGTACGGTAAATATGAAATTAGAGCCAGTTAGCTTAGCACAAAGACTGGAAACGGGAAAACGGCTAGCCTGACTCTGTCACCACCAACCAGCACCTCATTAGCGCACTTACAAACATGTTATGTCTTGTTTGTGTACTCCGAGGTGTGAAAACATGTTGTGGTTTTACAGGGATTATGTGCTGGACTATTTCTAGCCTAGGCATTGTGACTTCCTGAAATAGGTCATCATTCTGAGGAGAGATTTCAAAAATGTCACTGCTCTGGGCCAAGAAATAGCTCAGGTTCGCTTGAAATATTTGTTTGTTAAATTCGTAACCTTTGGACAGAGCCAGCATAGCTGTTTCCCTCTTTTTCCAGCCTTCATGCTAAGCTAGCTGTCTCCTGGCTCCAGCTTCATAGTTACCGGACAGATATGAGAGAGGTGTCAATCTTCTCATCTAACTCTCGGCAAGATATGCACGTCTCCCAAAAAACTTTCCTTTTAAAGGTCCTATGACATACTGCTTTTTGGATGCTTTTATGTAGGTCTTAGTGGTCCCCTAATACTGTATCTGAAGTCTCTTTTATATAGACCTTAGTGGTCCCCTAATACTGTATCTGAAGTCTCTTTCCCAAAATTGGAGATTCCAGATCAGCCCATCTGAGCTTTCATTTTCTCAAAGGCAGAGCAGGATACCCAGGGCTCGGTTTACTCCTATCACCATTTCTAGCCACTGGGGGACCATGGGCAGGCTGGGGGAACTCATATTAATGTTAAAAAAAAACTTCATGCCATGGGACCTTTTTTAAAATCAGCCGGAAAACAGACTTTCTGAATTAATCAAAAGATCCACTGACTGACTAGTTAATGATGGTTCACTTGTAAGACAGTCAGCCACGAGTGGCCGCACTTTGTGCAAAGTTTAATTTCTCCTGTGATGCCAGGTAGTGACGCAACTGTCAGGAGGACTGTGTCAAAGGACCTGAGTGAACCTGAGCAAGAGAGACAGTAGAAAGAAGATGCAGAGAAGCCCTGCTGTGTATATCAATGAGTAGTCTTATTAGCCCTGTGCTGCAACTCGATCAAAGGTCAGGCAACAGTAGTGGAGTCACACTTTAGTTAAGGAGGAGAGGCGGAATCCCTTGGCCTTTTCCTTCCTGGCGTTCTCGTTGAGGTAATTGCCAATGGCGAGGAGGTACTCCAGCACGGAAACAAATGACCTGCTGTTGTTCAGCTGCGTGCACATTCTGATCTTCTGGTTAATCAGCTGGAAGACAAACAGGGGCACACAGCAAAGTCATTTTCTTTCTGTAATCCGACTGCATATAGACATTCATTTCTCCACACAACAACTTTAAATGCTGTTAGGCTGGAGCTTGGTTAGGGGCTGTCTGTGCTGACATGTGTAGACAAAAATAACCCAAGGCGTTTACTATTTTACATTATAATAAACAGCAATCTCACGACACCTCGTTTGACCTCAAAATGAATAATCGGGGCCTTGTTGTTTGGCGCGATCATTATTTGGTATGCAATTGTGTCAAGTACAAATATCCCTCTAGAATATCGTACAATTTCCCTGCCTAACCAGTTCTGAACAGATCCTGTGAATATGGATCGAAATTATACTGAAAGTCTGAAAAGAAATAAAAGTGGGATTTCAGGTTTTGCCAATGGGGTGTTGGAGGAAAAAGGAGTGGATGCCATGGGAGTCGTAGTCCTTGACAAAGAGTTAGCTTTTCCAAACAAAAGGTCCATGCCAGCCAGCTACAACACTCCCACCATATGCTCCTGTTTTAAGAATAACTTCCCAAAACCTTGTGGGACTGCCTCAATTACACGGAAGAGAAGGCGGATATGCAGCTACATTATATCTACTGTTTTTGCAGAGGACCATGTGTACCATCGTGGAAAACCACTGTAGTTTGTGTAAAGAATAAATGAGACGGCGCAGCTCGTTAGATTGCGTAACCTGCTTTCAGAGTCCCTTCTGATTTAGTATCGAGGTTAAATTGGACAAAAATAGGTGTAGGCGTGATCTATACTTTCAAAATAAATGTTAAAATGTTTTTGATGATTCATGTTGATCTTAAGGGCATTAGGTTGTTGGTCATAACCATGCTTGGTCTTAGCTAGCAGAGCAATATCAATGAAGGATGTGTGTGTTTCAGCTTTGTTTACATTCCTGAAAGAGCATGGCTGTGCTTCAACGTATTAATTTCTCTCTCTCTCTCGTCCTCTACCTCAGATCAGGATCTAACACCACGGGTGGAACATTGAGGCTGGCCCCAGTCGGGACTGTCTCATCCCCAGCATGGGAGATGGTTTCTATAGAAAAGCTCAGGGCTATGTGATGCTCTTCATCAAAGGTGAGGAAGTTAACCAGACATGCATTTGCCAAAATACAGTACATGCAAACAGATAGTCTTCATCCTTGAAGTCTCTTGTAAAATAAAAAAATAAATAAATAAAGCGCATCACTTTTGTGTGGCTTGTCCAACTAAGTTTTTGAGTGTTCTGGTATTTCACCCCGATGGGCGTGGTTTTGCAGGATGCAGCAGTGCACGCTGGCCATCTCATCTCCGCTTAGGCGAGCTCCGTGGCCATCAGCCCGTGCTCTGAGCGCACAATCCTACTTTACGTGATGATGTGCATGCACCTTTGAATGATTTTGGGTTGATGAAAGTGAGAAGTTGGATCGAGTGGCAAAGTATGGGCTATTTTTTATTTCTAAAGCTTAGAAAATTAGGCAAACTAGACTCAATAATACACACTTATAAGATCTCTTTATTAAATGCATGTCAAGTATGACGGCATACAGAAAATTCATTTATTTTTATTCGTTTTCCTATAATTTGTATATTTGGTCTTACAGCTGTGATAGTCTGACTTTTTGGGCTGTACATCTTATAATTCAAGATATTACATTGATAACTGAATACAGACCCCCCCCCAATCTGAGTAGATTTTCAATGGAGATATTTTAATATATCTGAATGTACTATTAATACACTATTTAGTTGTTGCCTACACATTTTCCAGTATGTTATGATGGTTAATTTGAGAATTTATCAGCAGCCAGGTAAGTCATTTGAAAATCTGCAGGGAAGTCTAGTCACAGTTGCAGCGATACCAGCAGTACAAGGAGCAAATCGTAAATAGATTATCACAAAAAAATAAAAATAATAATCTCTGTTAGAAATTGCAATTAGGCGTAAGGTCTCCTGCAGGTTTAATCTTGGGGTTAAGGCAAAGAGTATGTTATTAAACAACTTTTGAGGTTATGGTTTTGCTAGCTTATACAAAAAGTGACGAGACAACCCAATGTGAGCACACTAGTACTTGACGGTTGGTGGGAATCGCAGTTGTAGTGGCTTCCGCGCCCAACAGCCACACGGAGCTCATTCCACACTCCAAAACAAACTTTGACACATGACACAAAGGTGGGATTTCTTCTTTATCGGAAGTGTTTAACAGTTGTTGCAAGAGAAAAAGGATGAAGACTAACCGTTTAGTTTGCAAATGCATGTCCGGTAAACTTCTCCACCTTCATTAAAGGCCAGGGCATCCCCGCTTTCCTAAGCCTTTGGTACCTTCCATGACCATAATGGGGCTAGATGGAGGCAAATCCACAGCCCAGTATTTCCTTATCGCTCTGTATTCGCAAACCCACTTTTTAGCGATCCACTCAAATCTGAAGGAATTGATTTTAAATCCCTCTCGTGACTATATGCCAGAAACGTTTTCTGTTTTACTCGGAAATATGTCACATTGAAGAAGCTAAGGATGCGCTTACTTTTGTGTCATTGTGACCACACAAAAAAAAAAAAAGCAAGAGCGATTAACAAAACTGCTGAAAAAGCTACTTTTGGTTTTTACCATCTCAGCCTCAGGGAGGTGCATGCCTCCCTGTCCAGAGCGCTCGCTGTCTACTGCATCACTAGCTAAGGCTCTGTGTCTTTGCCTCTCTTATTTATATTTGGAAATGGCTGCACACAGAACACAGTAAACCGTTTTAAAGAAGAAGCCAGGGCCACATCGCAGAATAAAACCTGACATCCTGGGAGTGAGATAAAGCACCAACAAGCACATGATAGGTTAGAAACATCCCCCCAGGTGGTGGTGACTTCTCTATTTTCTCTCCTTAAGCCTCTATGTCCGTCAAGTGGCGAGTAAATCCGCCTTAATATTCGGGCTTTAGGAAGCCTGTCGTGTCAGAGAATTGACGGATTTAGAGTGTTCTGCACACATTGTATTGTACCTGCACGCAAGTACCAAGGTTTGATCAACAAATGATCATTTTATAATTATATCTAAGCTACAACTCGGCAGTAAGAGAAACGACATCAGGAAGAGAAAGCCAAGAGTGAATTAAAACTTCATGAAATTGCTAATCTTTTTTTGTCGAGTCATCTTGCCAGCACGCAATATGTTTGTCTTTGGTTGCTAGACAAAGAAGAAATTAGTGCCACAGTCTATGGATTACAGTGCCATCATTCTTATCCATTGTTTCTCCTCATTCTCAAACAGTCAGCAGACAGGAGATTAGGACTGAAGCACTGATGCAGAGAGGAACAGAGGATTGAGAGAATCACATAAAATAAAAAATAAATAAAAAAGATCGGGAGCTGGGAGGTATTCTTGTGTGACTGCAATATCTTCACACCCTGCAGTCCCCAATGCCAACACACCACAATTCTCTATAAGAGATAACGATTAGTCTCACTAATGATTAACCTGAAATCTTCAGATACTACAAGCCTAAAACATTTGTCTGTATGTGTAAGGGTTAAGAAAATGCAATATAATAATAATAATAAAAATAATAATAATAATAATAATAATATATAAGATAACAATAGTAACTTAAGCACTTTAGCCCTATTTGCACTGGAGTGGTAATACCAGGGGACACACAAACACACACACACCAGTGTTTTCTGCTGCGCATTTGCACGGGATGAGCAAAACTGATGTCAAGGCTCTGCCAAAACTTATATAATATATAATATAATAATAATAATAATATAATACTGTATAATTGCAAACGCAGCCATTATCAAATAATAACCAAATCGCAGAGATGCCGATTCGCATGTGATTAATATTTTCACTAGGGCTGTTGCGATTAATCGCATGATTGTCTAGTTAACTCGCAATTATTGCAAATTGAATCAAAAAAAATGTGTATCTGTTCTATATGTACACATTTAACACTTAAATAAATAAAAGTGCCTTACTACTTTAAAGTCTTTACACTTAAAGAAAACTCCCTTTCAAAGCTCTCCTTATTTCCTTCTCCTCCTTCCAAAACAGCCAGGAGTTGAGTTTTCATGAAAAAATATTTATGGTGTGTTAACTGTATGCCAAATTAACCAGAGCACACAAGGCCGTATGACCGGTTGCTGACAAACATTTTAAAGGCTAGTCAGTCCAAATAAAACGCACACAAGGGTGAATGTATACATTCATTCCAGCTAACTTGACGGTGAAAAATGAGGGCAAAACGGCATCACCGATCTATTTTAACCGAATATTCTCTGTCTAGCTCAGCTAAAAACTGTGTTGTTCACTACCGAGCCGGTTTGTAACAGGTAGGCTACCGGCAACGGGATCTACACCTGTCCAACTGACTTTACCAGATAGTGTGCGACTGTCCTGCTATTATTACAGACATGTGAACTGATGTGTTCCTTTTACCTCGGAACTCGGAAGCTGGAGCTGTGAATGACGTCACACCCAAGTTGAATGCGTTCCATTTAAAGTCAGATTTTGTTTGTGGGGTAGCTCTAGCCAGGTTAGCCATTGTTAGCAATACCAGTTGATAACAACAACGCATTACGTTGTTTTTTTGTGGATACAAACCGCGTAACAACATGTCCACAGATAGAAGTTGGACAGGACTGTGTGTACGACTGATTTTAGCGAGACACAAATGAGACAGAAGTGCTAATAACTGTATGTTACTACAGCTTTCACTGCTGTTGATGCACAGAGCAGCCATGTTGGATTTTGAGGTCAGGGTACTCAGAGGTTGTCCGATTTCCCAACGTCTTTCCGACTATGTCCTCGGAAATTTTTCGACCTCAGAGTACAAACGGAACGCACTATAACCACAGACATTTGCCTTGTGCGTGGACTCATGGCGGTGCGCTGATGGGAGTGAACAGGGGAAACACTGGAATGGATTTTTGGCGTTAGAATAAAAAGAATGCAAAACACTGATGTATGAAACTGCCAATTAGATTAGTTTGCTTATTAATTCAAAGGTGCCGGAACGACATTCCGTATCGTTCCAGCCCACTGTGACCCCTGGTTACTGCTCATGGATGTATTCTTTTTTTTTTTTTTTTTTTTTTTACTGCTGCATTGCTTCCCAATTTCCCAAACTACGGAGCGGTCAGAGGCCCATATCACAGAACACTCATGTGTTCATCACTCGCGAAGAAATGTGCGCCGTCAAAAAAGAAGTTTGCGTTAACTCATTGTTATCAAGTTCATTTTGACAGCCCTAATTGTCCCACAACCTCTGTGTTTGGGGAAATATGGTAGGTATTACAGAGTCTGCAGTGGAGTCTTTACTTGAATACAGACATGGCAGATTTGCATGGGATTAAGATCACCAACGACCTTTGCATTATTTCAAATGACTAGAGGTCCCCAGGTAATACTAGCCCCGTGCGAATAGGGATTTCGTGCATTTTCTTTATTTTCTTTATTTTGTTTTATCTGTATTCATCGAAGAGTGCTCGTCTTTGAAGAGACTCCAGAAGCTTGTTGAATGAAATTAAATTCATGAATTTTTCCACAGCTCTCCCCAGTGAGTACCCCAAAGTGGGTTTTTATTGGGTTTCTGATAAAGTTAAAAATTTTGTATTTTTTTTACACCACCTACATAAAAATGGAACTTGATTTGATTAAGCTCTATCTTTTCTTCTCCGTCAAATGCAAAAGTGTCTTAAAGTGCCTCTCGTGCCTTTCTGTTTTCAAGACAGTTAACCATCCGGCAAATAGAATAGAAACTACTTCACTCACCACTTCAAACGTCAAACTCAAACTGGAGGGGAAAAAAGCTTTCACGTATTAATGTCAGCCTGTCCCCAGATGTTCTTTTCATTTATGTCTAAAGCCACGATGTATCTGAACATTAGCATTTGTATTATGGAATAAATTTGCATGTTTCATGTTTTTCTCATGTGCCCTGGAGGCTGCGCTTTTACCCTTTTTTTTCTTTTCTTTTAAAGCTTGTTAGAATGTAACAGAACAGCCCGACATCTGATTCAACCTTTTGATTTGACTCCGAAGATGATGAAGTAAACTCACAGGCTGCAGGTCGTTCATGCTGATCGGAAGCTCTCTCAGAATCAGCAGCAGGTCAAGCTGCGTGTTCAGGCAGGGGATGTTGCACATCTGTAGCAGGGAGAAGAGGTGAGTGGAATAAGCGTTGTGTATACAGACGAGGGTGCAATTATCACATCGTCGCGCAGCCCATTTCCATGCGATTATTCAGAATTATCCAAAAAGCGGCGCTGCAGGAAGATGAAGTCGTTGGATGGCTGCAGCTTGTTCTCACACACTCAATTTCTTTTTGCGAGATCACCTCAGGCAAAAAGTAAAGTGCTGCAGGCCTGTTGACAGGCTGATTTAACAGAGAAACTGAAGGCTTGACACCTTGAAACGATTGGCTGAGCTGCCTAGTCGACCTTTGAGTCGGTGCTAACCTCTAATAAATCATTCCACGTTGTCAGTCTGTCTCGCTCACGCTCAGGTGCCGTCTCCCAAAAAGCCAAAGGGCACTTGGTCTGACCGATTGTTACGGAGAGATATTAGGATTAGTGTTAGGAATCAAAACAATGTAATCATCACAAAAAAACAAAAACAGAATGTCATCCTCCACATTCTCGAGCACAGTGTGCCTGTCTTATCACATTTTCTGACAAACTTCTAATGCAAGGTTAACAGATCACACTGATTCCATGCCAAGGTAACAATCTGGGGGAAACAAATGATTTCTCCTGGGCTAAAAGTGTGTTCACAGGTTAGTCACTGAGTTCAAAGTCACATTCTCAGTTATATTGCTGACTTTAACTCACATCCGTAATTAGAAAATCTCATGTCTGAAATCTGAGATTTAAAAAGGAATGCTCTTTGGCATAGCACAGGATCTAAGTTGCAAGAGAAAACATGACAAGCATAATTTATGTAAGAACATACAAAGACCTCAGATACAGTGAAGTGCGATACTCTGAGGGAAGCCTGCTAAGCATTAGAAGGATTTGATTTATCTTGGGGAAAAGGTCAGTGCTTCAACACTAATATGCTTTTAGTTTTCTTTAATGGTAACGTTTGTTCTCATATGCCACTCTTGTGTCCTCCACAGACATCCTGAATGGAAAGTAATTATTCACAACTGTTGAATCATTTTCAATGGTCTAATGGAAAACAAAACTTAAAGGGACAGTTCACCCCCAAATTAAAAATACATAGTTTTCCTCCTACCTGTAGTGCTATTTATCAATCTAGATCAGAGATCTTCAACAGGGCGAACGGGACCCGTAGGGGGTCCTCAGAGTCAATAATCCAAATTGTTAATTTTTGAAAGTTTTTTAGAAAATTAAAAAGTCTAAACATGTAGCCAACATATTAGCAAATATAAATCCCCAGTGCTTACTGGCCTATAGGTAAGGTAGACACTAAGGCCATCCACAGATACAGTTAATCCTAACGATTCACTGTGCCACATTTATAAAATCATGCCAACAATCATTAGGCTATTTTAATAGCTTAGTATTTTATGTAAAAAGATATGTATATAGATGTATAAAGGCTTCAGGCCACCCTACATGTTATTGTAGGCCCAGTTTAAGATGCAACTTCATTTTATGCAATACATGTAGTAGGGGGTCCCTGCTCTATCTCTCTTTCACTAAAGGGGTCCTTAGCTTAACAAACCTTGAAGACCCCTAATCTAGATGGCTCTGGTGTGAGTTTCCCAGTGTCGGAGATATCGGCTGTAGAAATGTCTGCCTTCTCTCTGATATATTGGAACTAGATGGCACTCGGCTTGTGGTGCTCAAAACGGCAAAAAAATGAAATAAAAAATACATTTGAAAAACTCGACAGCAATGTCTCTTGTCTCTTTCCAGAAATCAAGACCCGGTTGAGATATTTTAGTCTGAGTGGCTGATCAACCAACAGATCAACTGTCAGACGAGCATTGCAACCGACATTAGTAGAGCCATTCCGGTAGCGTGGCTAAAAAGCGCTGAAGCAAAGCTCTAGCAGACACGTTGGTAATATGCATGTAAGGGACCACACAGTGCGGGACAGAGAGCAGCTGAGGTTGACAATCCTATGCGTCATGTGGAGGACACTCCACTAATGATGCTGAAAATTGTGAAACTGTGATAATTCATAAAGAATGTGTCAGCCCTTTCGTTTTCTTTAATAATTGAATAGGTTTTAGGGGGAGAATATGCAGAATGACTAAAAATTGAAGAACATTAGATTTTGAAAAGAAAAAAGAAAAGCTCAAAGGAGACAGCATTCACCTCTAATCTTAGGAGTTTCAAATAATTGCAATTACAGCTTATATTAAGTGCAATATTTGAATACCTGTTTTAATTTGCAGCAGTAAAGAAGGCTAATTATGTTGTCTATTTAGTGGCGTTCAGGCTGACTGCAGTCTAGCACAGAAGGCTTGAAAGTACATGAGGTTTCCATAGTCGATGCCACCCTGTCTCTTACATATGAAATCCTAATGACTGGTGTCAATTCTTCCAGAAAGGCACTGTGGGCTGATCCTGCTGTTCATCTGTTGCCCCTTCTGCAACCTTGGCTAACCACATACAGGCCAGAGATCTGCCAGGCATGCTGGGAGGTGATAACTAGATGAATGGTAAGAGCTTGTCATGACACCCACAGTGTGTGAATGAGGAGGCAGGTGAATGTCGACTCACCATGCCCTTCCTAAAGAAAGTGCTACATGAGCAGAAGCTGCGTTAGATTCAGCTTGGTTCATGCTGTCACGAGTCAAATTCAAAGGAAAGTGCCATCTTAATTCTGGTAATCATAATTCTAGTTAATATGGGGAACTAAAAAGCGTACCTCGAGCATGTACTGATCCACAATATGCAGCTCTGTCACCGGTCCCTTGTGAGATTTGTACATTTCCACATCATCCAACGTGGGGACGTACCTTGAACATTAAAAAAACAAACATAACAATATCACTGTTGTTGTTAAATGCCATAGTAGTGTTTTTTTTTTTTTTTTTTTTTTAACTATAAAAAAAAAACTATATACAGTAATAGCAATGACTCCTCTACTCAAATTCAAAAGTCTGTGCTCTCGGTGCGACAATATCGTCTCTAAATGCACAGTAGGACCAACTATTTTATAACATTTTAGTTCTGATAGTAAGTTGGTCAAAATCGCCTTAATATCAGCGAGGAAAAACCAATTGTCGATCCTCCCTTCATTGTTGATATACGATCGTCAGTCGGCACAAGCCTAGTCTCAAAAATTGAGCTCATTCTGTATTTATAAAGTTTATTTATTTGCATGCTATGTTGAAATTATAAATATAGCCTGATTAATACAAATGTATACGTTTCTTTTTTTTTTTTTACATATTTGAAAAGCCACATTTGTTTCTTTATAATCCCAAATACATAAAGTCCTTTATATATCCGACAGAAAAAAAAGACAAAACACAGCTATACTGTAGTTACATTTTAAAAATGCATGTGGCCATTTTTCTTTTTCTCTCACACATGCTTTCCCACTTTGACCTTTGCCTCTTCATGCTATACATGGTGTTTAGCTCCCTGCCTTGGACTGATGCCATTACATTGATTTCCAGTGGCCCGGAGTACGGCGAGTGATTAAAAAGCCAAGTAGCGCTGATGGTCCTCGTCTCGTCAGCTTCTATAAACAGCAAGACGCTGATGGGAACAGCCATTTACTGGCTTGCACTGAATTTGAACCTCGCTCATCTTAAATTGGACTTCCTCCGTCTGTCATTTTGGTGCGTTATGACCTCAAACCAAAGGCTTTCACTTTTTCATGAGCCAGGCTGCCGCTGGAGTAGCACCGGCCATTAATATTGCAGCACCTGTTGGGAATGGTTCTTTCAAAATTGTATTCCTCAGGCCTACACCACAGCGCATTCAAATATATATTATTATGTTGTCGTAGAATAAATAAAATCCTCCACACAGTACATTAGATCACTCGCGACTCTCAGGAGGTCAGCATTCAAAGCCACTGAGTAAACTGCAGTTAAGAGTCAGGAAGCATTTTACCCATTTACAGTTCACATTCCCAGGGGCATGTCAATAGTTTCCATCTCCACAAATAACCAGATATAAAAGTTTTATTAGTAAGCTGCTCTGGTAAAAAGGTTCTGGCATCTGCTCTTTAGTATTTGAAAAAAAGACCGTTGTGTAAACCATGTGTCGGCATTACATGAACCGGCAGTGGTTTCACATTGTCCTGATTGTACCATGCACTCGCATCCTTACTGTAGTTGATGATTTGCTAAAATGCTAGATTTTCAAAGATTTTCTTCCCTGCCAATGAAAACACACATCAACCGCTCATGAATTCAGGCGCAAAAAGCCGTTCACCTCTCGGCTTCAGTTGTGACCGTATCAGGAATGAATACAAATCGGTGTTTGTTTTGGCACAAAGTCATACCTCCTCAGAGAGGTGATGTGCTCATCAGACAGGCCTCCATCTTCCTCATTAACGATGAACAGTTTGTCCTTCAGCTCGCCCGGTTTCACTGGAAAACTTTTAAGGAAAATGTCTGGAAGAACAATAGATCAAAAAAAGTCAACACACTCAATGGTACATGAAAGCTTTTCTCTTGACAGATAGTCTTCTTATCCTGCGATGAAATGACTCAAAAAGCATTCTGAAGACAAAGGGTCCTTTGCTTAATTACTTTCCCCCAAATGCCTAAGGGAAATGCACAAATTTGCATTCTATCAAGTCTGATGTGATTTCTTTTTTGTGTGTTTCATAGAAAATGCCTCTGCATTATTCACGAGCTGTGAGAAGCATTTATTAGGAGCCAGCTTCAGGAATTTCAGACATGTATGTAGGCATGTATGTGTAGGCATTGGTTTGGAAGTCACGTCCAATTCTCTTTTATTAAAGTGTGAGGTTGTCAACTAATTTGTGATCAGATTTGTATTTCTGGCACAGCAAAGATTTGCCCTTTTAATTTCAAATGCTGAAAATACTGGGTAAGACATGCAAAAGGAATACTCTGAGTAGTCCATAGTTAGATCAGAAGATTGACGTCACTGTGTGTTTTGAATAGGAAGTGTCGCACACTCTGGCTCCACATGCATATGGAGCCAGAGTGTGCATCCCTTTTTGCTTACTATCAAGTCTACTTCCAGTGATCAGCACCTCACGACAGCCCTTGGTGGGCATTACTTTTCCATATTATAATATGAAGCTACAGCCATTGGCTAGTTAGCTTAGCATAAGGACTAGAAATGGAAAAACCGCTCGCTAGCTCTGTCCAAACGTAACAAAATCTGCATACCAGCTCCTCTACAGCTCACTAATTACCACATCTCAACTGTTCAATCTGTTCAAAAGCCAAAATGGGAAAACGACAGTTGCTGGCCCAGCCAGTGAACTTCTGTGAACTCGTTGTTTTTACACATTGGTTTTTGTACATATCAAAACAAACGATATATTACGCATTAATAAGTGACTTTGAGAGGTGTTTGTAGGCGAAATTTTGTTACCTTTTGTGAAAGCTGAAGCAGTCTTTAGACGCAAAAGCAGAACGGGATGAAACAATCACTGAAGCAATTGGCATTTACGGTCAGTGTAACGCTTATCAGTTCAATTTTCTAAGCACAAACGGACATTTGGAAAAACAGAAAAATGGGTTCAAATATCAAATTTTTCATTTTTTTCCACCTTGACAAATAAAAAATTTGATCTTTAACCTGTTTTTCCAATTTTCTGTTTTTATTCAGAGGATCAGAAATGTAGAAAATTACAAAATTGCGTCTGGGCTCCAATTCTTCAATACTGCAATGGTATTCTCTTCCTCTACTTTGCGGAATATGCAGGTCATTAACTGCATATGGACCAAAAAAAAAAGAACTGATAGACTTTGGGGTCAGAGGTGCTTCAACTGATGGTTTTCGGGGGCGGGGCGTTGCTAGGCGGAACGAGGGAGAGAATACCATTGCAGTATTGAATAATTGCAACCCAGACGTAATTTTCAAAATTTTTGATCCTCTGTATAAAAACAGAAAATTGGAAAAACTGGTTAAAGATCCAATTTTTTAATTTGTCAAGGTGGAAAAATTGGATATTGGAACCCATTTTTCTGTTTTTCCAAATGTCCGTTTGTGCTTAGAAAATTGAACTGATAAGCGTTACACTGACCATTTACATTAGCATATTATATTACATAATATATTATCTTATCTAGCCAAGGTGGAACTAATTGCGTTTTATTTTTTTATTGTATTTATTACTATTTATTTTGTATTTTTAGTTTCATAGAATAAGAGCTCTAAATGCAACACATATTTTATTATACATAGTACAAACACACCTTACAAAGCTTTTGGGAATTATATATGATTGTGGAGTATTATAATAAAAAGTTTTATAACGTTACATGGTAAATAATTATTTTCTTGGGCCTAAAATCCACACTGTTTTTCCATTATATGGCCGTGAAGTTGGCATTAAATTTCATCCCAGGAGTTATTAAAAAGGTCTTAAAAAGTCTTAAATTTAACTTGAAGAATCCTGGGGGTACCCTGCTTTGGACAGAGCCAGGCCTGCTGTTTCCACTCTTCATGCTAAGCTAAGCTATGCAGATGCTGGCTCCAGCTACACACTAAACAGACCGCTTTGAGAGTGGCATCAATCTTCTCATCTCACTCTCAGCAAAAAAAGCGGATGAGCTCATTTGTTTCCCAAGATGTCAAACTATTCCTTTAACTTCCTTTAACACATAATTGTTGAGTTCCAACATTTCCCATCCAAAATAGGAGTCTGGTTTTTCTTTTACTAAATCCAAAATAATTAAACTGATTGAATACCTACTCATGACAAATAAATAAAATAATCATGTTGAATGTTAAGTAGTTTGGAGGTACAAAGCTGTAATCAACACGTCTCTAAATCCTTGACATTTAAGACCGGAGTCAGTAATTCCCTCACCAGGACCAACACAGGCTTTTGTGTCACATTTTCAAATGAGGGATAACAACATCAAATATAAAAAAACAAAACAAATGTTGAGTGCTACCAGTGTCCTCGGGAGCAAGAGTTAGTGGTCTGGTGTAAAATAAAAAATAATCATTGCAAATCAAGCCCTTTTGTTGATTGGCGCTTAGACAAACTGGGCATTGCCCTGGCTAAGTAGAGTATGGAGATGGAGAGCGTATCCCACTGGGCGCAGGAAGCCACAGGTGTACTTTTAATTAGCAGTGCGACATTTCCAGTCGTTTCCAGCAGGCACAGGGGCTCTAAAGGTAAATAACCACATTAGTCAGACACACCTTCTAAACAGAAATGTACTATGATCATACAAAACCACAATGGGTCTCACCCAGTGGTGGAAATATTCATTCAAGTACTGAACTTTAGTACACTTTTGTACTTTAGACTTGAGTATTTACATGTTTTGCTACTTTAAATTTCTACTCCTCAACTTGTGAGAGGGGACATATTGTTTTTTAATTCACTACATTTTTGACAACTATATTTACTTGTTTACTAGTTGAATAATATGCATATTGTATTACATATTATATATATATATATATATATATATATATATATATATATATTTTTACAACAGCAAAAAAAATCACTTATGAACCACTAGACGAGTGTGGTAGTGTCTGTATCTGCAGAGATCCTGCTCTCTGTCTGTATGTTCTTATTTTTCTGACTTTGGGCCCCACGTGGGTGTGTAACCCTCCAGCCAATAACAGCGTTGCAGCCCGTTCTTATTCCCTGGCTTTGTCACGGCGCTCGGCGTCTCATACACACACACACACACACACACACACAGAGACCGGATGAAGCTCTGCATACACGCACAATCCTTTGTTTATTTGTACTTTAGGAACGTAACCGCCATTAAACAATCAGTAAAGAACTTACTAAATACAAACTTATAATTATATTGTTCTGATTCACTGCTTTGTTCGGCACTCCCTCTTTGTATTCACTCTCTAGCTCGCTCGGCCACTGGTGCTCTCTCTCTCTCTTTCTCTCTCTCTCTCTCTCTCTCTCTCTCTCTCTAGCTCATTTAGTCGGGGAGGAGGGGCCAACTTTGCATGCTGTGTGTTGTCAAACAGTAATCGATACTCACTACACATTATATCTTTAAGATTTTATATTAAAAAACATCATTGTCATGGGCTTATACTACATTGGCTTGTTTTGTCTTACAAAAGAGTCATGGGTCTAGTTGAGGTCCCTTGTTGCATTGTAGATGTCCATGAGTCATTAGCAGTTCCACCAAAAAGACAACGTAGACCTGACCCCTAGGTTGGAAACAACTGGACTACTTAACAGTAGTAGTAGTTTAAAGCAACTCCAGTTAGACCTGTTGCAACAGTAAAATACCGCATATGCATTGAGGCATCAGTATTACATTTTATAATGTAAAATCGTATAATGTATCAGCCACAGGGGACATTTTTCTACAGAGTAAGTACTTTAAGTGTCTTGCTTCATCTTCTTCTGTAATTTTACTTACTGTAAGTATTTTAATATTGTTGTATTGGTACGTTTACTTAAAGGGTCTTAATAAAAAAAAAAAAGGGTGACTGACATATTGCAGAAGATATTTCATCAGACTTTATCAAAAGTTACTGATTTGAACGTTGTGGTTGCATGCAGAGAAGAGCTGTCATTAGCGTTTCAGAATCCCACCACATCCATACACAAACTTAGTAGTAGTTCTGTGGTGTTTCATCTGCTCTGTGGGTATTTCTTTTAAAGAATGTAATAAAAAAAAAAATCAATACAAGCTACAATCTTGTTGTCAAAAGTATTTTGGATTCCTGGAGAGCCCTTAAAATACTATTGATCATTACAGCATTGTCCTATGGAATCTCAACGCAGCTTGCCCACAAGGATCAAGCTGATTACCAGAGGAAAGTACTCTAAAACCGCAGTACAACCACCTGCTCAAGCTGTCTAACTCCATCTGCCTCACTGTGTAACTGGAAGTAACAAAATGTTGTTAAAGTCGCTGTGGACACAGTAAGAGTTCCAGCTTTGTGCCTGACGCTAATCAACAGTTCTAAGTTTGTTCGTTAATTATTGATCACCTACTTGCGATATGTTTTCGAGGTGGTGTCTGACTGTCTGCTGAGCTGTTGCTATCTTTGTAAAAAAAAAAAGAATTTCGCATGCATACTGGCTCCCAGTGTCATGGAATCAGATGAATAAATAGTGTGGCAGAGAATGAGATATGAGCTGAATAAATAGCACAAATTTAGGCAGGTTTGTGGCGATAAACATGCAAACGTGTGTGTGTGTGTGTGTGTGTGTTTGTGTGTGTGTGTGAGAGAGAGAGAGAGAGAAAGAAGTCCTATTAAAAAAAGTTTTCATATAAGGCCATGGAATCTGAATCCTGAGGTGAAAACACAGTTATCACCTTTGGTCCGATTCTGTTTATTCTTTTAAAAAGCTCTTATTGATTGTCTTTTCAATTGTTTATAGTAAAGGCCAATACAGCTACAGTGGTGTAATGGTACGTAAGTTAATTTACTTAAGTACCGTGCTTATATAAAATATAGGTACTTGAGTATTAGCATTTTGTACTACTTTATACTTCTACTCCACTACAATACAAAGGAAAATCTTGTTCAAATTAGCTTCACCTTGACCAGCTATTACGATTAATGCATCCGTAATAATAATCCAATAACATAATATATAATAGTATTATCTGGATTATGGAAACTTTTACTTTTGATAGTGTAATTACACATTGCTGATACTGAATACTTTTACTTGTAATGGAGTATTTTTGCATCAAACAGTCCTCCATGACCTCCACTGGGTCCCGGTTAAACAGGATGAACTTCAAGATTCTACTCCATAACTACAAAGCCCTCTACAACCTACCTGTACGCATTTTGAGCTATGTCTATGCCGTATACAGCACGGTTTCGGACAGTTGGGTTTCGGAAAAAACAACGGGGTTGAGTTTAGGAAAAGAAGAAAGGGACAGTTGGGTTTAGGAAACGTGACACGCGGGACACGATCCCCGGTCTCCTGGGTGAAAGTCCTGTGTTGTTTGACCCATCCGCCCCCCCGACCATCCTCCCTATGCGGATTTTCAGGCTTTCATACTACTCGCTACGGCGTAAATTGACACGCAATCGCAAGGTAATGTAAGTCAATGGAGGCCAAACGACATTGATGAACACGCTAAAATTCGATTTATGCGTCTTCATAACACGCCAAAATGGCATACGAATTGGCGTGTCATACATACGCCACTTATTGAGATCGGTCTGACTGACCCCCCCCCCCCCATCCAGAAGCCTCCGGTCGGCTGATGCCATAATTGTCCTACATCCACGCTGTGGATGTCCCAACGCATCCGCTCTTTGTGTGTTGCTCTTGGAGTTAACAAGCTACACGCTGAAAATGGCAAGTTATGAAGAAAAGCTGGATCGTGCAACAAGGCAGGCCCGCTTGGTTCTTTCGGGGAGTGATTGTGAAGATTTAAAAAGAATAAGTGTACATGATTTATTCTCTAACTGGGACCTTTTGGGACCGATTGGTGAGATTGCTGTGGACGAAGTACACACAGCGATAAACTGGTAAGAGCAAATGAGGTTTAACCATGTATCCAGCTAATTTAAATAGCTCACCTTACTGTATTGTGTGAACAGTGAACTTCATTTAATATTGTTTGTGGCATTTTCTTTTGCGGGGTGCAAATGTTCCACCAAAACAAGTTCCTTCCCGAGACTATTTAGCAGAGCCACCGTCGCTGCGTCCGGAGCTTAGCACCGCCCAAGACCATTGTGATTGTATGTGCGGTTTAGCCAGATCTTACTCCACAGCGCTGTGGAGATGGCGCTGGCAGTGCGAGACTACTCCCTCCCAAAGCACAGTGCTCCCACACTGTCAGCATTCAAAAAGGCCCTCAAAACCCACCTCTTCAGAGCCCCCGGCCCATGGTTTTATCTGTCTTGCAATTTAACTCGTATTGTCTTTATTCAAATGTTTACTCCTCGTTTTTATTTGTATCCTATGTAAAGCGTCTTTGAGGACAAAAATGACTATATAAATCCAATGTATTATTTCCATTATTATTATGACTAAAGTATTGTTACTTTTACTAAAGAAAAGGATCTGAATACTTCCACCACCACTGTTTAGATGTCACTTTCTTTGCATATCAGTGTTAGGAGAGAGTTTCCCTTGTTCTTCAAATGTCTACATTTTTCTAAAGCTTGCAACCGAAAGATGCATGGCCTCAGGTTGCCTGCAGGCTGTCGTCGCTCAGCTCCTGCTCCTGACACAACCAAAGTTTCCAGGTCAGGGAGGAGCACAAACTCCGAATGCTGGGGTATTCTTTATCAAGACAGGAAATCGCTGTCGTTGTCCCCTCAGATCCCCTATCCATATTTTATGAACATGTGAACTCTAATTATGTCGCCGGTCTGCACACTCTCACTGATTGCATTTAGCAGCCCACCACCACATCTGTATCGCATCACAGTGTCTGTGCCTGTTGGAGCTTTGGAGATGTTCTTCCCTGGCTTGGCTCCTAACACATACAAGCCACGTACACTCAGTTAATCAAAAGTGAAAAGCCATTAGATGAGATATAGAATATGTTCCACTTCACAATACCTCTGCAGATTGCATGGGCAGCTGTGGCACTGCAGGACTGGTCACACACTGCCCCCTGCAGACACATAGGAGGTACATCCTCTGCCCTTACAGTAGCTGTGACATCATAACTGTCTCAACCGTTTTTAAAGATCAAAATGGCAGCAGTTATAGGACCTTCCTTTAAAGACATTCCAGGTCAGCTTGCTTTTAATTGGGCAATTAAAGTCTAATTTGAGTACACCATTAACACTGCTTCTGCAGAGATCCTGGATACTCTTTTTATGTGGAGCTTCCCTTTGCTGGTTTTATTTCACACCAGCCCTTCTAATTTACTGACGGAATAAACTCCTTTATTTGACTTAATCCAGAAGAATGCCTTTTCTTCGCAACGTGAAAATTTCCCTCATTATTTTTCAGGGAAAATCTAATCTCCATCATAAAACGCTGCAAATTATCTATTGCAGCGGGCAATATTCAAAAGCAGTTTCACCTCAACACTCCCAAACACATTGTTGAGCTACTCACTGAAGTTGTGTGCAATCTTCTGGTTGAGCATAATATGCTGCGTGTTGGTCGGCTCAGCCGCGCCAAATGTCCCCGGATCTTTAACGGAAAATTGCTCATATAAGCGCGACATGTCGATTTCAATCCTCCTGCTGCTTTCTTGTACCCAAAATGATTTTGCAATCTGCCAAGAAACAAATTAATTCAGGAGTGAGACAACTCCATTACATGAGGAAATCAATGTCAAAATTACAAAAGCGCAACACTGGGGGAAAGCAATAACTGACAGAGAAAACAAAGAATAATTCCCGGCAGTGATGCAATGCGAGGAATAATGAAGTAAAACCAAGCTGAAACTGACCTTTCAGCGGCTTCCACAATAATATAACACTGCATTTAAACATGAATAATTCCCACTAATGAGACACTTTGTAAGCTGCATAAATGAATGTAAAAATATGGGTAATTTTGTGTCTTCTGATGAATGACATTTTAACTGACAAGTGTTACCTTCTCTGAGGTGACTAGGTCCCAGTGGAAAGCCTTGGTTCGTGGTTTTCCCAAATGCATCGGGAATTTGAAGGCTAAAGGCGGGGGGGGGGGCGGGATGATCGGCGGTGCAGGCGTTTTCACAACCGACGAGCCCGATTCGTGGTTAGGAGTCTCTGGGACTTTGGAAGAGGATGTGAGGGCAGTCTTGGAGGGTGAGGGTTGAGGGGAGGTGGGAGAAGATGAGGCTAAGACACCGGGGGAGGTTGGTGATGGCACGGGAGGCAAAATATCAGGCTTGGTAACAGCAGTGTTCTTCGTGCTGCGAGGTTTAGGAACAGGCTTGATAAAACCGGCCGGGGGATGACTTTGACTCGTGTCACCGGCTGATGAATTGTCTCCACTGCCAGAAGTGGGATTTTCATAATCAACTGGAGGATATTTATTTATGCCACCCAATCCACCGCTTGACTCAAGATCTGTGTCAGTGTCCTCTGTGTCTTCGGCTATGCTGAGATGTTGGGGACTCTTTGTTTCCACAAACATTTGTTCGCCCTTTGACTTCCTCTTCCAGTCTGAGCACAGTTTGTCAATGGCCTGGACCCAAGCATCTCGCTCCCTCTGGACAGCCTCAGGGGGAGATGCTTGATCTGGTACAGGCACCCGGAACCTGCAATAAATCCACAATATTTAACTTCCCTCATTAGCTGACATAACTTTGGCAATTAACCCTCGAGGCCTATATTTATGACATTATTACTCAAACAAGGCTGCATCATAAGTGCAACAATATTATAAAATGTTTTCATTGCATTGCAGAGGAGACTGAAATTACCCACTCTTACAAGGCTGTGAATTAATTAGAAGAGAAACGGCTAATGTGATTGACAGAATCCATTAACCGCTTGCTCGCTGTTCCCACATCTTAATAATCCTCACTTACTGGTACTCATTTTTGTGGGTGATCAGGGTGAAAGTGTCCGAGCTGTGAGGTTTCTGTACGCTGGTGTCGCCGTCTGACAGGTGAATCACGATGGAAACGGGCACCGTGGATGTCACCTCGCCGTCAGCGGGGCCTTGTCCCCTGAAGGGGATCAGTGTTAGCTGACCTAGGTGGAGCTGGACCTCATATCTGGAACAAAAATGGAGAGGGTAATGTATCCCACGACAACAGGACCTGAGCTGTGTCCCAAGAACACACGACATACCGAGTGTTTGTACTGTATACTGACTGTCATATAGACCTATACTGTTTCTGCAGGTTAGCTGTTTTTTTACATTCATTTGCTGAAGGGGGAATCTTTTCTCTCTGGCCACCTTAAATCTCTAAAGCTGTGGTCCAGTACAGCATGACATCATGACTTGGCGTAAACATACACGCCACTTTCTTAAAGCCAAGTGGCGTGTTATCTGTACGCATTTTGAGCTATCCGCGTGTATGTCTACACTGTATACAGCGGACAGCAGTCTGCAACATCACAGCGTAAACGTACACGCCACTTTCAAAAGCCACGTAGCGTGTTATCGCGAGGCTACGGTTGAGTTTAGGAAAAGAAGAACCGGTTGGGATTAGGAAAAGAAGAACTGGGTTGGGTTTAGGAAAAAGAACAAACGTGGAAAGGAAACGTCACATCCGGGACACCATCCCCGCTCTCCTGGGTGAAAGTCCTGTGTTGTTTGACCCATCCGCCCCCCCGACCAACCTCCCTACGCAGATTTTCGCTCTTTCATACTACTCGCTACGGCGTCAATTCACACGCAATCGCAAGGTAATGTAAGTCAGTGGAGGCCAAACAGCATTGATAAGCACGCTAAAAAGTGAGTATGCGTCTTGATAACACGCCAATAATGGCATACGAATTGGCGTGTCATACATACGCCACTTCATGAGATCAATCTGTCCAGTATGCAGTTTTACACGTGTGAAACACATGCAACACAGAGAATTGACTTTTTCAGTGAAGTGTGAGCCTTTTCATGTAGGACTTTTCAATGAGGGGGAAGGAGAAGATGTCATTTTAAGACTTAACTAGTTCAGTTTTTTGTGAATGAATATGTCAGATGTGTCTGGAGAGGGGTTTTGGTTTTTCAGTTCTACAGTGTGAGAATAAAACAAACTCAAAACCTGCTAAGATTCACAGTCCTGATAAAAAAAATAAATAAATAAATGTATTTGTAACAGAGAATGTGGGTGTGAACATGTGGCCATAAATCATTTCTCATCACTAACTTTGCTGCACATTTGTTGTGTATCTGTTTTCTAACAGCAGCTTTACAATAACAAGGACACATCCGTACTTCACCCATCTGAATGATGCCAGGCCACCTCTGTGCAGTAACAAGACACCTTCCCGAAGATTTTGTGACACTTGAGGCTGCTGAAATGTTTCTGCATCGTCCTCTTCAGGATCATTGAATATGTTCCCGTAAATGATCTGATTCACAAGCTGCATCATCTGCTCAAAAAGAGACGATCACCAGTATGAAAAAGTGCCAAGGAAAGCTTCAATAACAACTGGCCACAAAGTAATACATCGTAATACAAGTACAAATAACACGCCGTAAATGACACGCCTAACAGAGTATAATAATTGAATCAATGTTCATCAAATTATTTCTTTTTCTTTGTAACTCGAACGCAGTAACGCAATAAATGTACTGATTTTAACCCAAACCACGATCTTTTTAACTCAATAGTTTTGTTGCCTAAACATAAACAAACTGCTGTTTCACAACGTTAGCTTGTTTGAAACTGCAACTGTTAAAGGGGCGCTATGCAGTTTTGGCCATTTCTTCACTTTTTGCTCGCAGGTTTCTCTATAGAGCTCCCCCTACAGCTCTGGAATTGATATTTGGCAGATCCTATGTTTACTCGTGTCTGACTCCTCGCTCGGTCAGTCTGCCGTTTCCTCTTTCTCTGTTCCTCCGCCAATGCTTTCCTAGCTTTCTGCTTCTTTTTTGCCAGCTCAGCCATGACCATAGTGTGAAAAACTCCATCGCTACCTTGCTAGCCGGTTCCTTAATGGTGCGTATGTGTGCAGTGCCGTGAAGCAATTCGTTACATCGCGAGACCTGATATCACGGCATACTTCCAGACGCTGAGGCCGGCGACTCACCGGCCAAAAGTTGCAAGAGTGGTTTTTCCGCTCGCAGGCGCTAGGGGGGAGCGAGAGGACCACCATTCAACACGAAAAAAGTCATATAACCATTCCAATGACTCCGAAGCTGTTCAGTTAAGGTAAATTAAGCTAAAAAAAACTGCATAGTTCCCCTTCAAGTTTAGAAATGAAAAACATAAAAACGCTAGAGGGTAGGAATAAACAACCTATTTGTATTCGTATGATTTGGAGGACTTGTAGGTAAAGTGGGTCGTCCTTTAATCGCAAGGTTGGTGGTTCGATGTCCGGCTCCGCCTGTCTGCATGTCAAAGTGTTCTTGAGCAAGACACTGAACCCAACGTTGCTCCCAAAAAGTAGGCCACCACCTTGCATGGCAGCTCCAGCTGACAGTTTCCAGCCGCTTCCAGCAGCCTTCAGGCTGAACAGGAAGTGACAAAAACACCGTGGTCCGATTCCGATTTAATAAAATGTTTTCAGACCCATATATCAGCTCCTACACAGTCTCCAGTTGTTTTTATTACGACAGAGTAGCTGTCAAAATGCTCTACATGCGATCTGTTGCTGATTTACCCTGTAGATGATCTGTAATCTGAATGTATTTTAACGATCTGAAACGCAAGTATAAAACGCAAAACGCAAGTAGCTTTGTGGGCGGATCTCGGATCTGTGGGCGCTGTTGCTATTATACCGACGGGATAAATGAGTCTTGCGCCCGACGCAAATCTAAAATGGGTTAGTCTGAAGTAGCTAGGTGTGGTTTGGGCATAACGTGAAAATAACCAATCAGAGGTTCATCGCACATTCCCTTTAAGCGTGCTTGTTCCATGGTGGATTGCTATTATGACGGCGGATTTGCCTGGTGCACGCCAGCGGGAGCTGTCAGGGATGCAGCAAAGTAATAAATGTCTTGTCCAGGTGGCGATGTTGCTGCGGATTCTCGGGCGCATCTCCTCAAGTCTGGAGAGGATTGCTGCAGCCATGGAGCGTGGGCCTCCAAACGCACCACCTGCTCCTGTTGTGCCCCTTCCTCCGACCCCCACTCCATCTCCGTCCACCCGCTCCATCAGGAGCACATCGCGCATTGCCATTCCTGGACCTTCAAGTGTCCAATCCCACCGTAGTTCAACATCATGTTTCCTTAAGTCCTCTAATATTTCCTCATTTATTTCATCAACACATCCATGATTCATGGAAATGTTGTGTAAACACAACAAGCCACAAAGAATAGGACTGTACTGTAGAGTGCCTCCTGACCGATCCAAACACCTGAAGCGCATTTTCAGTAATATTTTCATTGTAATTATGTATGGTTTGCAAAAATGGGAACTGCTCCGTCCGTGTAGATGAGGGAAGTAAGGTGTACAGTGCCTTGCGAAAGTATTCGGCCCCCTTGAACTTTTCGACCTTTTGCCACATTTCAGGCCTCAAACATAAAGATATAAAACTGTAATTTTTTGTGAAGAATCAACAACAAGTGGGACACAATCATGAAGTGGAACGAAATTTATTGGATATTTCAAACCTTTTAAACAAATAAAAAACTGAAATATTGGGCGGCAAAATTATTCAGCCCCTTAAGTTAATACTTTGTAGCGCCACCTTTTGCGCGATTACAGCTGTAAGTCGCTTGGGGTATGTCTCTATCAGTTTTGCACATCGAGAGGCGACATTTTTGCCCATTCCTCCTTGCAAAACAGCTCGAGCTCAGTGAGGTTGGATGGAGAGCGTTTGTGAACAGCAGTTTTCAGTTCTTTCCACAGATTCTCGATTGGATTCAGGTCTGGACTTTGACTTGGCCATTCTAACACCTGGATATGTTTATTTGTGAACCATTCCATTGTAGATTTTGCTTTATGTTTTGGATCATTGTCTTGTTGGAAGACAAATCTCAGTCCCAGTCTCAGGTCTTTTGCAGACTCCATCAGGTTTTCTTCCAGAATGGTCCTGTATTTGGCTCCATCCATCTTCCCATTATTTTAACCATCTTCCCTGTCCCTGCTGAAGAAAAGCAGGCCCAAACCATGATGCTGCCACCACCATGTTTGACAGTGGGGATGGTGTGTTCAGGGTGATGAGCTGTGTTGCTTTTAAGCCAAACATAACGTTTTGCATTGTTGCCAAAAGTTCGATTTTGGTTTCATCTGACCACAGCACCTTCTTCCACATGTTTGGTGTGTCTCCCAGGTGGCTTTTGGCAAACTTTAAACGACACTTTTATGGATATCTTTAAGAAATGGCTTTCTTCTTGCCACTCTTCCATAAAGGCCAGATTTGTGCAGTATACGACTGATTGTTGTCCTATGGACAGAGTCTACCACCTCAGCTGTAGATCTCTGCAGTTCATCCAGAGTGATCAGGCGCCTCTTGGCTGCATCTCTGATCAGTCTTCTCATTGTATGAGCTGAAAGTTTAGAGGGACACCGGGTCTCCGTGATTTGTAGTGGTCCGATACTCCTTCCATTTCAATATTATCGCTTGCACAGTGCTCCTTGGGATGTTTAAAGCTTGGGAAATCTTTTTGTATCCAAATCCGGCTTTAGACTTCTCCACAACAGTATCTCGGACCTGCCTGGTGTGTTCCTTGTTCTTCATGATGCTCTCTGCGCTTTACACGGACCTCTGAGACTATCACAGAGCAGGTGCATTTATACGGAGACTTGATTACACACAGCTGGATTCTATTTATCATCATTAGTCATTTAGGTCAACATTGGATCATTCAGAGATCCTCACTGAACTTCTGGAGAGAGTTTGCTGCACTGAAAGTAAAGGGGCTGAATAATTTTGCACGCCCACTTTTTCAGTTTTTTATTTGTTAAAAAAGTTTGAAATAGCCAATGAATTTCGTTCCACTTCATAATTGGGACCCACTTGTTGTTGATTCTTCACAAAAAATTACAGTTTTATATCTTTATGTTTGAGGCCTGAAATGTGGCAAAAGGTCGAAACGTTCAAGGGGGCCGAATACTTTCGCAAGGCACTGTATGCGCGTTGTGCGCACACTTCATTATGGCCAAGCATGCGCCCCTAAAATAGCATCTGAATAACGCGCTACTGACTTTAGACTAGCGCCACTGACTTTAGACTATGTTTTTCCTGGTCAGTGGCGGAACTGTTTTCTGAAACTGCAAAATAGCATCAGGGAACGTTTGCGCCTGAACACGCCTCCTCTTTTCGCTGAACTGCCCCCTGGAGCGCAAATACATTCCCTAATTTACGTGCGTCTGTGGAGGTAAAAGTCCGCTGTGCGTCAGGTGCAAAATAGGAATGATACATGCGTCAGTGTACAAAGGCAATTGCGCTGGGTGCAAGATTGGGACCTTAGTCTCTCTGACTTCTAAACGTAACTATCAGCCACACAACATGTGGTTTGTACAGAATAAGCCTTTAAATCAGACAAATAGCAGTTAAAATCCCTCCAAATCAGAATGAATAAACAAGTTTATATAAAACGTAATCATGTTGAGTCGATTCTGAACCAAGTTTCCCAGTTATCCCATCCATTCTTCTTTTTGGCGTTTCCCAGCATGCCCTGGGTCCACCTGGGTCTTGCAGTCGGGTGAAAAGCAACTGCGCTGCCTGCGTCTCAAAACTGCAGCCGCCTTGATCTCGTGAGGTTATCGTTGCCCACGCGTGCGTGACGTCGGAGCGAGTCGGGATCAAGTCAGACACAAATCTAACCGGCATGCATTGGGCGGCGATCGATTCTGCGCAGGTCTGGCTCATCTCGAACGAGCCTATTGTCAGTGTAAATTCACCTTGTGTTTGTCCTCCAGCGAAGTGGCCTCCAAATCATAATCATGATGTCCTTTAAAGGAAATGGAGAACCTGGAACCTACTCCATCATCACAACTCTTGACAATGGAAAAGGGAAGTTGTCGCTTTACGATTCCTTTGCTGATGCTGCACAGCATTTTGGTCTTGAAATCAATCTGGGTTGGTCACAATGAGAGAGGTTATATTACATCTACTGTAACACAGTGAAAATGAGCATACTTGATCGTGTGATGCAGTCTTTTCAGCCACGCTAGCAAGCTGATCCACGTTGAAATATCTCAAAAACTGTTTGACGGATCGCCATGAAAGTTTTTACAGAAGTTCATGGTCCCCAGAGATGAAGCATATACTGGTTTTGTTGGTCCTCTGACTTTACCTCTTTACATCAGGGTCACACATTCATGCACCCCTCTGGATGAATTGTAATCACTTTGGAGTAGTTTTTCATATACCATAGTACCTTATCAGGTCAGTTTTAATTTGTCCAATGCTTTGGTTTCTGACCCCAAAACCTGCAAAACTAAAGACATTCCAATCAGCCTCCCATGTGCTTTGGGTTTAGTGCAAATTAGCAAATGTTGTAAACTAAGATGGTGAGCATGGTACACATTAAGCCCCTGACACACTAACCCCACGGCTGACCATCGGCAGAAAAGGCAGTCGGACTGATCAGTCAGAACACACCGAAGCGACGCCGACTTGAGTGCACGTTCTGCGCGTGTGTGAGACGTAATACAAAAAATTAAAACCGGAAATGACAATGCGTCACGTGGGTCTGGCTTCTCCAGCCGATAGTAATGGCGGCTTGTTCGAAATACGGTCTCGTATTTTACGTTATAGTTCACTGAAATGTATTTCTGAAAACATTTTAAGCGAGAAATAGGCCATGCAGTTGCTGAATCTGTCTTCATTTCCGATCGACAGATTTTCGTCAGATTTTGAGAGGCGTTCGTCACTCATCCCGCTTGTTATTTCCGGGTTAGCACTCCACCAATAAGATTGGTGCAGCGAGTCCGACTGCCCGCCCTCTGACCCAGCAAGTCAGGTCGGCCAAAATGAAGGCCGACAGCTCCTCCGAGGGACGACGGCACGGAACACACCGAACAGACTCGAGTCACCGACCTCGCCAGACTGTCCGACAGCCGATTATCGGGTTGGTGTGTCAGGGCCATTATACCTGCTAAACATCATGTTAGCATTGTTGTATTAGCATGCTGAACCGCAAAGCACCGCTGTGCTTAATACAGCTTCCCAGAGAGGCTAGCATGGCAGTTTGATCTTAATGTTTTGGTTTTTTTAAACTCACCTGAAGAACTCGCTTCTGCCACCTGTAGTGGCTGTGCTTGTAGACACTGAAGTTGCACTGTGAGGGTTGATGTTCCTGCATGAACAGCCAAAAATGCTCAAATGTTAGATATGAATACCTACTTGGGAAAACCCCTTTCAGTGAACAATGTAAAAAGGTATTTTTAAGGACAGTAATCTTTTTTTCGTTCAAGTGTTTCCTGCTAAGGCGTAGAACAAAGGCAGCCACATTCCTTCTTCCAGCAAATCAAACTGGCCAACGACGGATTACTTTTAAAACCAATCCAGCAGGCTGAGCAGCTCAATAATGTTAACAAGACAGGTTTACAAGTAGGTCATTCGCAAAGCAATATAGGATGCAAATAATGTCTTTAAACTGATTACATGTCAAAGTGGCAGTGAGTTAACAGAAAAGATTGATGAGCTTTAATGTGAATGTGTTGTGGAGATGGGGAAGGTTGTGAACCAAATGGCGTTTTTCCATTACATGGTACCTGCTCGCCTTTTTTGGTTTTCCATAATGAAAAAAAGTCCCTGGTACCTGCCAACAGGTACTTTTTTTTAGTATCGCCTCCATCGAGGCTCCAAGCGAGCTGAGGCGATACCAAAAGGTGAAGGGAAAACCTGCAGACTACTGATTGGTCTGAGAGAATCGTCACTAATCTCTGCGTCATCAGTACTAGCGACAGACGGGGGGGTGTCCTGAACAAACCCGCCATTTTGAAATAGTTTAGCCAGCGGTGTTTGTTTTTTTTGTGCTGCCTCCAGCTTCTTTTGAAACTAAATTTGTCTTCTGGCTGTGGCAACGGTCACATGCCGAGAATCAAAAACAACACACCTTTGATGTTCTGTGTGAGTGTGTGTCGCGTTAGGTCACAGCAGTTACCTGCGGCGTCGCTATGACGACCAGCCACGCTCGCCTCACGCATGAGGCGGTACTAAATCTGCAATGGAAAATGGAGGACGGGGCACCGCGGCCGAGCTGAGTCGAGCAGGTACCATGTAGTGGGAAAACGCCATAAGTGTCTTTCAGCTCATTGTTTTGGTTTTATGGCCCTCACCTTAACTGATGTGGTTGCTTCTGCGTGCTACCTTCCCAGCACCAAACGCCAAGTCCCCCATTTTCCTCAAAATAGAGTAGAAAACTACGCCATACTCAAACTCAGGCCAACATGATAGCTTTGAGATCACAGCCAACAATCTATTGAGAAATCTTGGTTTGAAATCTTGGTACCTCTTTAGCCAGGTTCTTCTGTTGGACCAGCTGCTCCCTGGCCTGGTTTAGGGCATCCTCGATGGACAGCTCTCCATTCTTCACCTTGTTCATGATGCTCAGCTGCATCTCATTGCTCAACTGAAGGCACAGCAACATTAAATATTGTATTGTAATTGTATTATGTGGAAATTGTTAGGTCACTTTTCTTTCTTTTCATGTTTCATGAGGTTAGCCCTATTGTGAACTAATCATACTGTATGTGAACAATTCTGGTGAATATTTCCCCAAAATATGCATGTTGGTGTGACTAAATCTAGCCCTTTAAAGTGTTGCATTTGGTAAACAAACAAATAACATATGGAGTACTACTACAAAGCCATTTTCAAACATCCTTCAGGGCTTTCATGCTCTTCCATTTAGCTGACGTGCCATATTTTGCTCTAGCAATATTTCACTGCTTTAGTGTTCTTTTAGATAATGCATGATGGGTGATAAGAGACGCGAGATAAGTCCGACTCAGTTCACTGGAATTATAAAGAGGAACCACTGTGTTGCAGTATAATCAACATCTGTAAGATGCGTGCATTACAGGAACCTATTGTCTTCCTTAAATCAGTCATTGTCTGTGACATTTCTGAGTAAATATGTGTTTCGTTGTGGGAAACTACTACTACAGTAGGGAAGTCAGTATAAATTCAGGAAGTAGGAAATGTTTGAGAGACTCTCATAAACCCAAACTTCTCTTGCTGCACAGAGGCTAATGAAAGCGAGAGGGCTGATCTGCAGAAGCATTGGTTTTACACTTACACTTAGTCGTGGTGAATTAGAATTTGACATTTGCTGTTTAAAAGAATGTATCGCTTGATGCTTGCTTCCTTGTCTATGTATATAAACTGAAATATTACCTGTGGCAGGTCCTCAGTGTATCTGTCCATTCTGGATAGATTGTCTTTCTTCTTTGATCCTAAGTTTGGCATCATAGCTGCTCAGATTTCACGGGAAACATCCATGCAACCGCTCAGTCCGTGAAACTAATCCTCTTTTTATAGCAAAGATTTTGTTTTTCCGTCATGCAAGACCCAAACAGAGATCTGCTCCTCTGACTTGTGAAGGCAGTGAGTGCTGTGATTTGTAACACTCTTACTACCACCTCCCTCTTTCAGTTCAGGTTACACTTCAGGTAGTGTCTATTCTGCCACACCCACAGTAACACACAGGGTTTCTCGGCAAACCTTTCCAGTCAGTTTGATCTGCTCCTCACCCTGTTTTACGCAGTAGAGAGGGCTAAGAAACCTGCAGCTCTTTCCCAATGCCCATAATAATACATTAATGCAATTCATATCTCCCATGGATTCCTACTCAGAATGTGTTTTTCTATACTCATGAAATTCAATTCAATTCAATTTTATTTATAGTATCAAATCATAACAAGAGTTATCTCAAGACACTTTACAGATAGAGTAGGTCTAGACCACACTCTATAATTTATGAAGCCCCAACAATTCCAGTAATTCCCCCAAGAGCAAGCATTAAGTGCGACAGTGGCGAAATACGACTTAATAAAAAAAGGTTAACTGCTTCCTCTGTACACAGGACAGAATCTGACTGTAGAAATCACTAAAACTTTCGTGTACAGTTTTTATTTTATTTTATTGCGAGACAAAAGACAAAACACTAACGGAACAACACGAGGAAGCCAAAAACAATGAAGACGTGACAATGAACAAAGCTTTCGTCAGGGAACAGGAGAACAAGGTGATGCTAAGCTTAGTTTATGGTAGCCGTGGTGTTTCCATTGCGAGGTGCGCCAGCCATGAAATGACGTCACCACGTCTTCTGTCGTTTTCGGCGCAAAGGCTCCGCAAGCTGTCGCGGCGAGTGATCATGCACCTTTTGAATTTTAGTTGTCTCACGGTCTTCCCAATTTGGGAATAAAAATATTGGGAAACTTGAGGGGAGGTAAGGCATCCATTCTTCTTTTTGGTATTTCATTAGGATCCACGCTTCCGATAATTAAAGTTCATTTCATTTTCAATATAGCACAATATTTTCAATATATTGCAACCAGTAGGAGTTTGTCTCCAGTTTGTGGAACCCCTTTACCTAGTGCGAGCAGTAAAAGTCTGTTTTCGGTTTGTTTTAGGGTGTGGCATCAAAATATGGCGGCAGCCCCCCATAATGCACTGCACAGTGATGTTGGTTGGGGAGGAGGGGGTTGATGTTTTTATCAGTAATATGGATAACATTGATATCCCTATTTTCTACAATTCATATCAGCAGTCTTATATCAACTTATATAAATGGTTAGTGACACTATCATCACATTTACTACCGACATGCCCGGGGACCTTACCCATACCAACAACAGCGTCGTTTGCCACTTTCATTAATGTACCCAACAGCCAAAACTGTGCAGAACTTTACAGTATGAAAAGTCTACTGACTGAATAAAAAAAAAAAAAAAAAAGGTCAAATAAGTATTTTTTTTTATGTAGGAAGAGAGAAGCCCATCGCTAGGAATGTATTACACTGAATATTTGTTCAAGAAAATTGGAAAATGTGTAGTAAAAAGTGATAAAAAATTTACATTTTACCCCTTCACCCACCCTTCCTCCCCAGCCTCACTCTGTGTTCAGAATATTTTATTAATATATGACAAGCTGAGCAAGTCTAATACAAGACAATGCACACAAAAAGTATAGACACATAAATGTCAGTACTAAAGAAGAAAAAAAAAAACTAAAATTTAGATGGGGAAAAAAATGTCTCCAGGTCCCATTGCTTCTGTATTATTAACACTTCAAAATGCCCCTGCCTCTCACAGGTGGATCTTCTGTGACAGGAATGACCGGGAATAGCATGAAGGTGAAGTCTGATTTCTACTGAAACAGTAGAAATCTGACCTAAATGACCTAAGAACCTGAGATCTGATATGAGGGAAAGTACAAATCCACTGTCATTATGTAAATATTAACCCTTGTGTTGTCTTCCCCGTCAACTTCTTGGTTTTTTGCGTCATAACTTTAAATGAAAACTTTTTTTTTCAACACTTTTGTCGCTTTTCCCGATGTTTTTTTTTCTCTCCACTTTTTTTCGACCTTCTTGCCACTTTTTTCCGACGTTTTCGAAGCTTTTCCCGACACATTTGTCACTTTTTTCATCGTTCTTTTATCATTTTCTTTTTCAAATGCTATACAATTGAATGAAACAACCAAATTCAATGAAAGTAGTGAACTGATCATTTATATTACTTGTGAAGAGTGTTGTATGGAACCATCCACGTTATTTTTTATTTTCTTTTGACAATTTGGTTGCAAGAAACCCAAATTTCTGATCTAGAAACTTGTTGAAAGCGAGTCAGATTTGACCAGAGGAAAACAGGAAGGTTAAAGTGGGTCTATTTTCTATGTGTGCACAGGAAAGGACACTCTTATTAAGAACCCGTTGGAATCTCCAGCGAGGGAGAAGGTTATAACAAATGAAGTGCGCATGACAAATGAAGTGCGCATGCTTTTCGGCTGCACCCGGTACATGCGCCGCAACTGCAAGAATAGCGCAGTCAAAACAAATTCGGAATGGCAGCTGGCTTGACTCGGTTCGACCAGATCAAATAGGGGCGTGGGGTCTACTTGGTCGCGTTTTGAACACAGTAAATGGTCAGTACGCATGTCTGAACATAAGAGGCGCACCTTCGCCAGCTGTTACTTGGTGACCATGTGGGAAAACCCCCACATGAAAACTTTTTGGGGAATCCCTCCATCTGGGGGTAGTTTCAGGCTGTACAGTAGAGCAGGTGTGAACGAGAACAATGACAACAATCTGTCATACATTTCCTAAGAAGCCATAGCAGTTTGAGAATACAGCAATACACGTGATGACTTTATATTGTTTTCCCTGCGGGAAAACTGAAGTACTTAACTTCAGTGCGACTCTGGGGATCTACTTTCAGAGGGGAATATTGTGCTTTTTACTGCATTACATTTATTTGCAGCTACAGTTACTTGGTTTATTTGCAGATTGACATTTTAAATACAAAATATACAATGAGTGTATTTAAATGCAATGCGTAGACTAAACTAGATTAAATAGATGAATACAACTTCAAATTAGCTCCACCTCAGCCAACTGCAACCGTAAAAAGATGCGTGCACATCAATAATATAATACACATATCACAACACAGCACTGGCGGGGAGCAGTCCTCTTCTTAGTAGTAGTTTTAAGTTATAGTTATTTTTACTTAAGGAGCCTGTAGATACAGGACTTTTACTTGGGTATTTACACACTGTGATAAAAGAGTACTTCTACTTCCACCACTGATATACTGTACTTTAATAATGCCCTGGTCTAAATCAACCACCATTGCTTTCATGTCGTGGCTGGGGGAGGACATTTGAGGACATTCGTGTTACTTCTGGACATTTTAGAAACCAAACTGACTGTGTAGGCTGCGTCACGAATCATTTACAGGAAATGGTCAAGTGCCGAGGAAACCCCCCTCCCTCGCGCAGCCCCTCCCTTCACGTTAGTAGAAGAGGCAGACGGTCCTACAGATCACCACAGACACAGACAGACGGAGCAACGACATGCTGCCAGCACACTTCAGTAAGATGCATGCACTGCTGCTGCTGCTGCTCATGGGCTTTGTGGTAAGTAACTTTAGACCGATGAATGCATTTCGTTGTAAACTTAAAAAACACAAACAGATTGTGACCGGTGATAACTGAAAGTAGCTGCAATACCCTTTATCGTCTAGTCGTGTGATCGTTTGCTCTACATTATGCTACTTTTAGTGAATTCTAGCCATCTTTTATTCGGAAATAGTTTCATCTTATATTCTGGTCGAAATTGCGCATTTTATTTCAAGGCTACAGCCTATGACGCACGTTTGTTAAAAAGTTACTTTCACTTTCGTTTTCCTCCCAGCAGTAAGAAGACTTCGGTTTGCGTTGCAATGAAATCACATGCCTTTTTTTCTGAATCCTTATACGCAAAGTTTTGAGATTAATAGCAACAAAAAAAAATGTAAAAGAAAGAACGAAAAGCACCTGGCTGTCAGTTTCAGAACTCTCATCTTGTTGAATGTTTGGTACTTTCCACCACACCCAGTAACAGTTTGCTGTTAGAGGAAGTGAACCAACAGTGATGACAGGAAGACCACCAAGGGGGTAAGCGAGCATCCGGAAAGCGTACCTTCTATGGGGAGTTTCTGAGGCTAAAGGAGTTTGTAAGTTTTATTTGAGTAGGACAATGCACATTAATTAACATTTATGTAAATGCGCAAGTGTTAGCCAGTCAACTGTAGTCCTAGTATGCATGTCTTTATGATGGGAAGAAACCGGAGCACCCGGAGGAAACCCACGCAGACACAGGGAGAACATGCAAACTCCACACAGAAAGGCCTGGAACGACCTGGATTCGAACCCAGAACCTTCTTGCTGTGAGGCAGAAGTGCTAACCACTGAGCTTGCACACTGCTCCAACAAACACCAACAGTTGGGTCAGTGTGGGCCGGCCGGCCGTCTGTGTTTGTTGGCGTTTGTTGGATGGAGTTGTTAGAGTTTGACATGTCCAGTCTGGTCTGGTGGAGTTGTAGAATGTCGGACCAGTGTAGCCCTTTTTCCAACAAACGGCAACATTCTAACAGATCGAAATGCTGTCTCTAAAATGAGTGTTTGTTTTTTTCTGGCAATTAGTGGTGTAACCATAGTGAGTAATTCCTCAAAAGCTTGAGGAGCAAAACGGGCAAAATTCGCAAAAGCTGGAGTAGTTCTTGACACAAGTTAGGATAGACACCCTGTTTTACATGTCAGTATCCAAGGTCCAATGTTGGAGTTTGCTGGCATTTGTTGGAGCAGTGTGCAAGCTGCTTAACAAGCCATCACCATTCGTTAGCATCCCATTGACTCCCATTCATTTTGGCGTCACTTTGACAGCGAATAACTTTACATCTGAAGCGTTTAAAGAATCTATTTTTCCATTGTTTATTTCTAAAGAAACACGACAATGTATAAAAGGCTCCATTACCTTGTACCTCACGTTATGGCCCCGTAGCAGGTGTTTTTGTAAAAAATAGGCTAACGATTGTGTCATAACCACGCGACTATCTGTCGCACAGTAGAGAAATTACCGTTTAGTACAGGAGAAGCTCGCAGGCAATCGGGGGGGGGGCGGGGGGAGAGATTCCATGAAAGCATCGGAACTAAATATTTCAGCAACGTTTTGCTCCTGCTCCTACGTTCATGGACAGCACCTACTCACGCTCTCCATCTCTGTAAGATTGGGAATGATTGAGATTTCTCTTGGCACAGCTACCAGAAGACTTACAACTTTCAGACACGTTGCTCACATCACATCTACGTCATCAAGCTCAGTTTGAGGCTGGCGCAGTAACGCTCGGCCATCACCGGAAAAGTTCTTCCAATTGACTTCACTGGTCTCGGAGGAAGTCTAAGGCGTTGCTGTGTCCATTTCCTTCACTGTCTGTGGGAGACACAACACCATCACTACAGAGGAAACTAGTCCTGACTGCCCCTTATGTCTCACACTTGTTTGTTTTGCAGGCCATGACCGCTGCTCAGCCCCAGTGTGACCCACTAACTGAATATGAGTTGAATGGCCAGTGCTGCAAAATGTGTGGTCCAGGTACGTACACACAACTTCTAAAACTTTATTTTGTCCCTGCAGGGCATACAATACATGAAAACAACATAGACATGAAACACAGCAGGAGATGGGGGGAGATGACCTGAATACCTATGGTATGGTCCAGAATTTAGTTGTGTCTTGTTGGGCAAGTGACACACTTGTGAAAGTTCCTAAGCGTGTTTTTATTTTTTTTATCTTTTCAAATCACGAAGTACTAGGATGGACGCATCAGGTGAAATAGATTGCAACTTCTGGGTCACCTTAAGTATAGACTCCAAGGATTTATCCTCATTTGCTCTCGGGTGGATATAGACACAGACAGCAGCTCTGCATCTTTTGTGCACAGTCTTTCTGACTATTGCCTGATCATTCCTATGATCAGCTAATGGATTGAGACACGGGAGGATCAGATCCAGGGAAGGTTGACCGACAGGGGGCGGGACCACTGCTAAACGTTTGTTTGCATATTTCAAAATAATCTCAGAACATGGTATTTTTTATTATTCTATTGTTGCAGTCACATAGACACTCACTGGTGTCCCATTCACTGACTGTAAAAAAAAAAGTAGGGAAAGGGCTCTTTAAAACATGAACAACTGGGAGCCACTTATATCTAGGTGTAAGTGGAATGAACTCCTCCAATAGCTACATCAGCTTAATAAACATTAACTGTATGTAGAAGACAAAGATGGCAAAAGGCAGCATGTTTCAAGATAAGTCTTTTCTCAAAAAGCATCAATACTGATACTAAACATTTACTTTTGCTTTCTCTTAGCTTCTCTCTTTTCCTGCGTTTGGTTTTTTCTTTCCCCATCCTAATGTCCACAGCACTTAACTTAGCCGAGACTTAGAGGAGAAGAATCGATACCGCTCTCAAACCCATATGTTAAATATACAGCTGTGTCTAGGTAGAGCTGAGATGATTTGTTGATTAATCAATTCATTTTGTATGCTTCTCAAATCAGAGTATTTGTTTTATATCATTGTGGTCCGATAATCTTTGGGGTTTGGACTTTTGGTGGAACAATTTTAGACATTTTAAGATGTCCACTTGGAGTCTGGGAGTCAGAGCCAGACTAGCTGTTTCCCCTGTTTCCAGTCTTTACGTGAAGCTAAACTATCTGTATTCTGGCTGTAGCTTTGTATTTAACGGTCAGATACGAGAGTTATATCAATCTTTTCATCTAACTCTCGGCAAGCGCGTTTCCCAAAATGTCAAACTATTCATTTAAGCCACCATTTACTACATCCAGTTGAGACAAATACTATAATACTGCACAGTTCTACAGTTCTTATGACGCAGCGCTATGTTTTTCAGGGACCAGAATGTCGTCCTCCTCCGGCACTTGTCAGGATCCTCAGTGCGTAGAATGTGGCGATAATGAATATCAGGAGAAATACACAAAGGAAACCAAGTGTGAACGTCAGCCGTACTGTGACCCAAGTAAGACAAAAGAAACCAAACTGTTCCCTGTACTATATACTGATAGACTTTAGTTTGATGTTGCACTGTGTACGACTCGTGTCCATTCTTCTTTCAGATACAAACTTTCAGGCTGTTGTCCATGAGAGCAAGAAGAAAAAAAGCCTCTGCATGTGTAAAGATGGATTCCACTGCTCCAGTGAAGAATGCGTAACCTGTGTGGCGCACACAAACTGTGAACCAGGACATTGGGCTCTACGCGTAGGTATGACACATCTTTTTCCTTTAAATACTGAACATAAAGAATGATCAGCTTTGATTTGGCAATGTGCTGAATCTATCGCACTCTGTTTTTTAGGTACCCATACGGTGGACACAGTGTGTCAGAAATGCCCTGAAGGCACATTTTCCAACGACAGCTCATGGCACAGTGTCTGCAGGAAATGGACAGTGTAAGTACTGACGAATCACTATGACTTTGCGCCAACACAAAAGTCACCTCCGGTTAGACAAATGGCTTTCTTTCGAAAGATATGTGCAATCGGCAAACCTGTTTATTTCTGTTGTCATTCTTAGCTGTAACGTTTAAAGATATATAGTACAACACAGAGGTCAGACCTATCTGGCGTTACGAACAACGACATCTCACCGCCACTCGGACTGACTGACTGCTGGTTCGGGTGGTGTCGTTTTCTCCCAGCAGATAATCTAGCTCTCCAACCTAATGTTAGTGAAAGTGTCGACATGTGAAAGCATCAAACGTGCATTTTCTGTGAAGGTGATGAGAGAATATCCAGTTGTTCCTCAGTGCCGAATTTAAAATTGTACGTACAGGAGTCTTCTACCCGGAAGTTATTGTAAACAAACAAATTGTGGTCTAAAGGAACTCCCAATACATGTACATATGAACTGTGAAAGCAGAGCTCCGAAAACACTTAGGAGTGTGCAAAAAAATGTATTCACATTCGTATCGTGATTCAAAATTATTACATTTTTTATTTTATCAGTCTACTGCAATCACATGGGAAAAGTAACTACATTTACAGACTGTGAATCGTTTTTTTTAATCAAGAATCATTTTTGAATTGAAAATCGATTTTTGAGCCTAAAAATCGATATTGAATCGTGACATTTTCTGAATCGTGCACCCCTAGAAAACACACAAAAAAAAACTCATTAGAGCACCACCACTTTTCTTCAACATGGAAGTTATTTTTCCGTTTTTAAGTTTCGTCTTGTTACAGGCTCCCTCGAGCTTACCTTTTAGTTTCATAGTTAGTTTCATAAGTCCCTATTAAAGGGAATAATTTGGGAAATCCGCTTTTTACAGAAGGTTCAATGAAAAGATCACTACCACCCTCATATCTGTATGTTAAATATGAATCTTTGTCCAGGAGCACACCAAAAAATTCTCCAGCACATAACCCCTCGTGAATCCACAACGTGTCATTTTTAAACAAATAAGATATAACGTATTAATCTGTGAGCTTTAGAAGCGCTGGTAGGGGAATTTTGTTACCTTTTGGTGTTTGGACAGAGCCAGGCTAGCTGTTTCCCCCAGTTCCAGTTTGTATGCTAAGCTATGCTAACCAGTTAGTCAAATATGAGAGTTGTATTGATCTTTTTATCCAACCATCTGTAAGAAAGCACATTTGCCAAAGTGTTGAACCATTCCTGCAAGTAGGGCCTCAAACTTTATTTAGGTTGTAGAACTATGGCACTTTTTCTACCAGATATTGTAGAAAAATCCGAGTGGGATTTGATGTGTGTTTGTATTCTCTGGGATATTATTTGTGATTGTGGAAGGGCCGATTGCTCATTCTCTATCGAAAGAGGAGGATACCACTCTGGTGCTGCTGTGATGAAGGCTTGTTGGCTGTAACGTATCAGCATAACAAGATTCATTTGTAAACTGGGCCAATAGTATTGAGACCTTTTTTTGTGTGTGTGTGTTTTTGGAGTGCTGCTACCACTGTTGATAAATTATTGTCACTTTTCGCAGAGTACCCAATTCACTAAAGGTGTCAGTATGTTTTAAATAGGAGTGGAATAGGACACTTCAGGACAAATAATCACCTACATCTGAAACCAGGATGTGTCCTTTAACACTGTGAAATGTATTTGCAGATGTGAGAGTGGATACCATATTCAACAAAGAGGAACGGACAAATCTGACAACATCTGCGGTGAGTTCTGCGTAGGATGATAAATCATGAAGGTTTCTCACCTTAAGCTCTCTTGCCGCCTGCAGCTGTGTGGTTACTGGCGTCTTGCTCAGAACGAAACTGCGGAGGCGCTGAGACAGTACATCACCTAAATCTATGTTGGTCTGTGGTTTAGACTGTGGCATTAGAAGCTTTCACCTCTGCACGGTTTACATTTACACATCACCAATGTGTATTACTGGCTCAAGAATCCCTTTTTTAAGAATTTAAAACATGAGTATGGACAACCTGAGAATCTTCACACCTTCTTATCCGTGCTTCCTCTACTGGAATGCAAACATATGGCAGATATAGTGAAGTTTATTTCTACAGCACATTTAAACACCGCTTAAGCTGACATAGCACTGTTTAAAAAGAAATAGAAAGAAGTGGAAAAAGTAGAAAGAAAACCCCAAAAGAACATCCCGACGAGAACAACGGGCAGCAATTTACAATTAGGGAATCATAGACATGATAACAGATTGAGAGATAAGTGTGTGGGAAAAGGCCCGTGAGTAAAAATGTGTCTTCAGCCTAGATTGAAAAACAGAAATGCAGGGAGCACATCTGACGTCTAAAGGCAGCTGGTGTGGAGCAGCAACATTCACCTTTTTAGTTTGAGTCGAGGCCGAAAGAGATAGAAAGCTTATTTTCAGTGACGTAAAACGTTAAACAAATCAACCGTGAAACGCATTGAACTGTGAAAGTTCCCTTTTAATACTTTTCCCGTTGAACTTTATTGAATTCCCCTTTTACAAATAAGAGTTCACATCTGTAAAGTTGATTATGACATTGTTTTTGTGATGCTTAGGAGCCAAAATCAAAATCACGATAAAAATTTAATTAATTGCACAGCACTGGTTAATGGTTGTTTTTCTTCTCTTTTTCTTGTATTGCAGAGGCAACCTCAAGGGGGCACATAGTCCTGATCGTTGTTCTGGCTCTTCTGATTGTGTTTTCAGTAGTATTTTTGATTGTGTGGTGTCTATGCAAAGGTATGCTGTGATCTAAATGCTCTTTCTTATAAGATATGTATTGAGTTCAGGTTTCAGTAGTGCACTTGATGTACTAATGCTCTGTGTTTTTCTTCCTTCTGTGTTAGGTAACCAAGAAGATGCACGTGGAAAGGTAAAGGTAAATAGATTTTTGTGTGCTTTGTTGACTAAAGTTACCAGCAATGTAATAGTCTGTAAACGATCCAATGAATTGCACTTTAAAAAAAATAACACAATATACTGTGAATGATTACGTTGGAAATCATTGTTGCTTAAAATCCAACATGTCACTTTCCCACTTTAATGTTTCTTATTCGCCTTCTTTCCGAGTAAGATTAGAAGATCGATACTACTTTTTATATCTGCATGTTAAATATGAAGCCGCAGCCAGTGAGTGATTAGCTTATCTTAGCATGAAGGCTGGAAACAAGGGCTAGCAAACAGGGCTAGAAACAGCTAGCCTCACTAAACGCCGGTGTCATTTATTTAATCCGTGGGTGAACTGAACTTCAAAAAAAGTTGTGTTTTATTTACCTTTGGATGGAGCCGGGCTAGCTGTTTTCCTGTTTCCAGTTGTTATGCTAAGCTAACTGCCTGCCGGCGCTAGCTTCATATTAAGCATACAGGCATGAGAGTAGCACCGTTATGGATCATCTCATCTAATTCTGGACAAGAAAGCAAATATTGAGTTCCCAAAATGTCAAACTTTTATTAAAATGACCATTTAATTTTGGGTCTACAGGGTCTATAGAACACATTTACAGGGTTATTCTTAATCCCTTAACCTGAAAAAAGGGAATCCAGGTTTTGTGTTTACGTGGAAGTTCCCAAGTGGAGTGATCTGAATAATACAGTGCACGTAAACACACTTTTCTACATTTCTAATATTTCTCTCTATTTTACCCTTTAGGTCTGTGTCGGATCATGTTTCGGAGATGGAAGGCAGCCACTGAGAGAAACCAAAGTGCTGATAACAAACCCGACTGATGCTACTGAGGAGGAGTCCATGAAGCTGCCTGAGCTGCAGTCCTCGCAAGAGGAGGGTGGTGCGGGGCCACCGGAGGAAAACGAGGACCAGCCGAGCCAGGAGATATCAGCAGGTCTAATTCTCACTGAGAACGGAAAGGTTGTGACTGAGGAATATGGGAAGTCGTCGGTCCTCTCCCGACAGGAATCCCAACCGCATACATTTCCAGACAGCTGCGGTTACTAATGCCCCTTTCAAACCTATGTCTTAAAGGTGCCCTGCCACACATATTTCATGACTTTGTGGTAATGTCTGAAGTTCGACCATGGACTCTGTAACATTTTTTTTGGAACAAATGCCTTAGTTACCTTGTTTCAAGCCATTGTAGCGTGGTATAGAAAGCCTGCAGGAAGACTCAGCTCGATTTCTGCCAGTTCTCATTAATATTCAACGAGCTAAGCTGTTTGAATCTGATTGGCTAACAGCTAGCCAATGAGAGCCTGGCTATCAGCATCCTTCACCCAGCGCACCTGGGTGAGCTCATGTATAGTAATGAGCTCAGGCAACACCACGTCAGACTGACCAGCTTTTGATTTCTCTGCTTATTTCTTTTCAGTGGCTAGAGCTGACAGAGGAGGCAGCAGTTCATTTTCACATTCACGACTTAACACAAACACATATGGACCTAACATATTTCAAAAAATACAAGGAAAAACGGTTTTGTGTGGCAGGGCACCTTTAATCAGGGTAATACCCGGGTCAACTGTGTGTTTGAATGGGGTACCCCTCCTCGATCTACTCGGCTTGGCGACCCAGGTAGCGAAGTGGGTTTGATCGGGTTAGACTAGGGTCGGTTTCAGTGTGAATTGCGTACAACCTGGGTCACCACCAGCTGGGGCGGGACGAATTACATGATTGGTTGGAATTGACAGTGGGGCAGTCGTCACAGGTTGCCACAGATTTGGAAAGCCAACAACATAAATTTTGTCTCACTGTGCTTTACGCTGAGTTTTTTTTTATTTAAAATGTTCAGTACCTTATCGCGCTGATGTGACCGAGCCCGTCCCGAACATCATTTCTAAATCTGTCCGAACCTGGCCCGGCATGTCGGGTTGGGGACCCAGGTCGTTTCTGAATTGCCATGAGCGGGGATATACCCCAGTCCCTCCAGAAAAACACGATTATGCAATCGCATAATTCAATGCATAATCAGCCAAAGTCCGCATATTTATGCGGGGGCCGCACATTTTCAAATACGCCGCACTTTCGCCACATAAATTTGCCGATTTCCGCGCAAAATATGCGGGGCTTGCATGATTTCATAATCCCCGCATTTTCGTTGCTAAAAAGTCACATATCTCTTAGCAGAGAGTTGAAAAATGTTGCGTTTACTTCACACAAGAGCAGCCATTTTCCCCTGTTGCCATGGGAACGTTATGAAGTGACGCAATTACACGACGTGAACATCATCGAAAAGCAGGGTGTTGGGGGAATCCCTTTTTTTTTTCTTTTTCATGAAACCGCAGTTTTTGCAAGATCCCGCATATTCCATTGCATTTTTTAAGAAAAACGTGCCGCATAATCAAGGATTTTTGCCCGCAACAATCACAAAAAAACAACAAAAAAAACATGTAGACTTTCCAAAAGAAGGGTGGAACACTGATCAGACAACCCTGGTTCAAACCTGGTCAGTGGTGTGATAGAGGTATAAGATCATTGCTGACCGTACAGTATCACTGTAATCATGAATGTAACCTGTTGTGTATTGTTGTCCCATGTTTCCTTTTGTAGATAGTCGCCCCCCCCGAAGATGTATATAGCAGTGTTGTGATTTTAAATAGTGTTTACAAGATGACGTTATGAGGTAACGATATTAGAAGATAGTGTGACATACTACAGTATACATTGCTTGACTGCATTAGTTTTGAGATTGGTAGCATTTTTTTCTTTTTTTTGTAGGCTTATTTTTACTGTTTAAATTATATTTGGACGTGATCCACTTTTATGTTCATTCTTCACAAAAACACTTACATAATAAGTATAGGCTACTTGTTTACATATGCACAAGGTAGAAATGTGTGTTATGAAGATAATTGTGTATGGAAACAGCATGTAATTTAAAAGCCTTTTACTTGCATTAAAATGTATGCAACTCGAATGTTAAATCGTGGGAGTGGTTTTTTTTGTGGTTATTTTTTTCATGCTGGTGGATGGTGTGTCTATCAACTGCAGGGGTTTTCAAAGTATGTAGATGACATCGAAACTGTGCCAGAGACCCATAATGCTTTGGGGCACCCGGCACATTAAGAGGAAGTAGAATTGTTTGCCATGGATTCAGTGAGATGCTGTGAGCTGCAGCTTGACCCCGATCTATTTATTTCTTTTCTTTTTTCTTTCCCGTTGTTTGTGGCGTTACTGGCAGCATTAATAGTATGCCGAATTAGATACGAACAGTTCCTGTTTGCGTCGAACCCACGGACGTGCGGACAACTCTCACTGGATTACTGTGATCCTGAAGAAAACTTAAAAACGTGAAGATTCTCAGGCAAGTTCTGCAAGTTATAAGGAGCGTCTGGGATTCCGACGCGGATTTATGGACGTTTATGCGCGATGCACATCGGAGATTATGATGTCCTCGGAAACTGTAAATCCTATGAATCTAAGAAAAAAAAATATGTATAGGCCTACCCATTTGACTGTATTACGAGTCGACAATTAGCAAACACCGGCACGCACCTGTCGCCTTAACACCTCGCCCCATAGATTGAAACCAGCTGGTCTAATGGAAGAAGTCGTGCTTTACTCTTGACTTCCTCACGGGGGGGCTAGAGGTTCACTGTTCAGTTCTATTCAGCTCAACTTGTTTATAATCTCTACAGTGTCCACTTGCTCTTCTATATTGTTTAGGGCTGCACGGTATGAGGAAAATATCTTATTGCGATTATTTTTGACTGATATTGCGATTGCGATATGATTCACGATATCGGCGGGAATGATCATTTTTGTATCACTCATTTTCATTAAACATTAAAATGATTTTCTTTTTTCTTTTTTTGCAAGGATCTGTACCAAACAAATGTTTTCTTAAAATGATTATGGTATGATTTTTTTTTTTTTTTTTTAGGATTTGTACCAAACAAATGTGTTTTCTTTAGTCTGTAGGATATGATTTATAGACCGTGACCTCTCTGCAGCACCACAGTACTTCATTCAGAATGGTTTGACACATAATGTTGCCTTTAACAAATATTGCGCCCCCACTCCCCGCTCTGGGATTTGGATATTGCGCTAGTCCACATTGCGATTTCAATAAAATTGCGACTAATTGTTGCAGCCCTATATGCTATGGTGTGATAATACATCCATGATTACATTCCTTGAGCCTGAAAAAACAGGAAACGTAAAGAGTAGAAAAGTGTCATTAAGTGCCACTGTGAAAGTCCAACTCAGAAGGAGAGTTTTACCTACCAGTAGCTCTAAACACTTTTCTTTCTTCTTTTTTTTGGGGAGTTTCACGCCACGATATTCTTTTGTATTCATCTGTTTTCTGTGAGAAAAAGAGGCTCGGATCAGGGCTAAGCTGTGCCCTCTGTGTGTTCCTGTTTGTAGGGATTTGCATGGAGAGGTGAGGCCACAAGGCGAGGCCACAGCGCTCCCAGGGACGTTCGCATTATCCCTGGATTAATGGAGGTACAGCTCTTTTGAATTTGCATGGAAACCTGTGAGTCCTAGTAAAGAATCCCTCTGCCAGGCCCTAAACTTTACTAAAACCTCAACAGACCTGTGAGCCTGCAGATGCTGCCTAATTTGAAGTGAATTATATATTGTACCTGAGAGCGGGAAGGCTAATATAAACTATATCAACTTTATATTAGAAATTTGAGGTCTGAAATGGTTCAAGCAGGGATTAACCAGCAACAAACTGACCAAAAACGAGATTTATTAGATTTGGGTTTGATATGCAAAGTAAGGCCATTACTCTCTTTGTACTCATCCAATTAACATGAATAAGCCGACTTCTCATTTTGGTTTTACGTGAGAATTAAGTGGATGTTAAAAAAAAAAAAAAACTTCTGTGCAAGACTCCTATTAACACAAACTATGTGTGCTACATATTGGAGCTTCATATTTGATAGCTTAGGCGTTCACATCAAAGAAGGAAACACATATTGCATAGATTTCCATTTATGCAAAGTAAGCTGCCTAAATGTAGGCCTATCGTTGTCTTAACGTCAAACAAAGACCAGTGATGCATGTCACGATTTCGCTAGAAGCTGATCTTTATTTAAGCAAAAATAGTTCTTCATGAATAGACAAAGAGGGCACATAATTTACATATTGGTGATGAAAAAAATACATCTACATTTATTTACAATAACATGTTTTAATCTTTGGTCTCAAAACAGATTTGAAATTTCACTGCAAACTTCAGGAATAAAAAACCCCTGAGGTTTGAAAAGTTTTTTTTTTTTAAAGTGCAAAAGGATGTGGAAAAGTCTCTTAATTTGTGTCTAAATACCCGCTTAGACAATTCCATGAGTGGTGTAACATGACGGCACAAACAGTCCGTTTCTTGAAGCCCACTCAGCCCACAGTTTTCCGGCCGGGTGGTAGATATTGTCCAGAGGTTTCTTGACAGTTTCTGAAGTGGCCGTCTCGGCCAAAGACCAGATTTTGGGTTTCTGACTGGCAATGTTCTCTTTACTCCCCAAAGCGGATAGCGTGTGATCAGAGTCACTCTTTTCAACTTTCTTGACAAGTGCAAGTTCTCTGTCTTCATGCTCGCTGCTTGGCTGCTTTGGCATCTCCAAGCGCGCCTCCACCGACGCTGAGCTGTCCGACGCGCTCTCGGCGTGCCCATCGTTGTCTGCGCGGTCACTTTGACGCTCTTCCTCATCCCGCTCATCCAGGTGACAGGTGTGCGCGGACGTGTCCGCATCGTCGCTCTCTCCCTCCTGCTCGTCGTCCTCCTCGTCCGACTTCCCCTTGCACGCCCAGCTCACCCGGTTCTCCTTCTTCAGGCGCCGCCGTGCGTTGGCGAACCAGGTGGAGACCTGCGTCAGGCTCATTTTGGTGATGATGGCGAGCATGATCTTCTCGCCCTTGGTCGGATACGGGTTCTTCAGGTGCTCGTTGAGCCAGGCCTTCAGCGCCCCGGTGCTCTCTCGGGTGGCCACTTTGGCGACCCTGCCGGGATCCTCGGCTGCTCCGGGGCGGTAGGGGGGGTAGAAAGCCCCCCCGCGCGCCAGGAGCGCGTGGTGGTAGGGAGAGACGGCCTTCAAGTCGAAACCGTTGTTCTGGAAAACAGAGAGAAGCAACGTAAAGAGGGAGCAATGGAATCTCGATTGTGCGTAATTACGCACGGATTTGGCCCTTGACCCAGAGCGCTCAATTCAGCGGGCGATACGTTTATAGACCGACATGTAATGAAGGGGGAATCCCTCTGAACTCATGAGTTCAGGAACTTTTTCAGGCGTTGTAGGCTAACATAACTTCAGTACAACTGTGAGAATAAAATCTTCCTAGAAGTGTTGTTGTTGTTGTTGTTCAGCGTCTCGATCACATTCTACACACGTTTTAGTTTAAAAAAAAAAAAAAGTAAAAAAGTAGGTTGTACGGATTCCACTGGAGCTTTTCATGTAGCGACCGAAGGACTTTGTGAATGATCAACTCACCATGTGTGCGATGTGCCTGTGGTGTGGGTAGGGGATGAAGTTGTATCCCTGGAGTCCTGAGTATGTTATGGGAATTCCAGCTGCCATCGCAGCCAGATGCTGAGCCTGCTGCTGCTGTTGCACACTCGGCGGGCATCCCAGCAGCGGGATCTGATGATATCCAGTCGGCATGCTGAGGTTCCGCTCCAAGAAAAAGCTGCCAATTCCAGTTTGCGATGCGGGCATCTTTCCTGCGTCCCAGCTATTCGAGTTTGAGTGGCAATCCAGCCTCCTGGATCTATTTATACACACCCAGCTGCCAGCGTGTGTTCGCGGGTGGGGGGGGGGGGCGGGGGAGGTCCCACTGCTAGTGACTGACAGCTACGTTCAAAAGATCCACATCTTTCACTGGCAACAAATCCGATCAAAGAAGCCCTCCGCTGTTCCTTTTAGCGTTTTCGTGGAGAGGCTAAACATGGGCTTCTTATCGCAACACAGAGGTTGATTTCTGAAGAGAACTTAAGTCACAATTCAAATGCAACCTTTTCTTTGTAGAGCTGAACAACTCCGAATGAACCATCAGCTCCATCTCACAAATTAAAGCATCTTACATTTTGTCAGAAATAGTCTTTAGGTTTAGATTTTTCTAATTTGGACCTTTTTTATATTTCACAGCTTAAACAGAAGGAAAAGGTTTTCAGTTTTTAAAAGAATGATAGCCTACTAACTAATCCTTTTTTTTTTTTTTTTTTTTTTTTAGTTTTGACGAGAAAGGAGCTTACACCAGTTTGGTGTCATTTCTCTCTTCTTTTTTTTATGACGAATTTAACACCTCGCACGTCTCGCACTAATCGGCGGAGATCTTAGAAAGTGACCTGGATCCAGTTAACAACATCCCGCCAGCCTCTACACTCGCCTCTTGACACTCCGTCGCCTGCACATCTGTAGTTTTGTGAATTGAATTAACCAAATCAGTCGCATTACATTACGCGAATAAACCAATCAGATGGCCTATAGGTTTTGAGCACGCGTAAAAGTGTCTCATGCAAAAAAGTATTCAAAAATAAACTTCTTGCAGTTGTGTAAATGATTTAAGAAAATGAATACAACCACAACAGTTCAGCCTCATAAGCCTCAGGCCATACCTTTTATTATTATTATTATTATTATTATTATTATTATTATTATTATTATTATTATTTGTGAATTAATTGACTGAACCATAACAATAACGATTTAACAGGTCGGATGGCATTGTTTAGAGTGAGGCACAGCGTTTCAATGGCCCTAATTAAACGAGGTTAAGTGAAACAGCTGTTGACTAATGTATATGATAATTGTGAGATAACAGAACTGTGTGTGTGTGTGTGTGTGTGTGTGTGTGTGTGTGTGTGTGTGTGTGTGTGTGTGTGTGTGTAAGGGGGTTGTTGGAGATAAGAGGAGAAGATTACACTTCTTATTCTACTACTACCCCCCCCCCTCCCTTCATGCCCTTCAAAAGAGCCACAGTTAAGCTCAGTGTTTGGGTTCAAGGGACTTTCTTATCTCGCATAATTTGGAGCATTATATTAACAGTTTTAGTGCTGGTGGTGATAGCATACTGAGTGAAGCATACAGTGTTAAAGAAAGGTCAAAAGGTGCAGGGATGATTCCTAGAAATGCAAAAAATTTAATTTATCCCATTTGCAGTCTTTTTTTGTTTGTTTTTGAATTGATTCTTACTTAGCCTATGTTTCAGTTTCGGGTTGTTTTTTTTTCTTCTTCTGTTGCATTTTATTCAAAACCCCAAATGTAGATGTCCAATTTTTCCATTTCAAAAGCTGACAGCTGAAACCCTACCTTTGGCGCACGAGTGCTGTTTTTATTAGTTAAGTTACTTTTTCTACCTTTTTGCTTTTGATGAAACTTTTTTTTTTTTTTTTTTTTTTGAAATCTGAGCATTTTTTAAAGCTGAATGGAGTATCACGAGGCAGTGCTTTCTCTTGCTTAACTATCATGTCTCACATACATTTTTATTTTTTTAAAGAAATGCATTGGCCCTCAGTGTTATAAATAACACCTGTATGTAGGCTACAAGTTGCAGTCTTATGAACTAAAGGTCTCTATTTCTCATGTTTAAGCCTCACATTAGGCTAACATGTACACGCACACACACACACAGTATTCCCAAATCTGAGCATGTGCATGAGTCTAACTTTATGTGTTACACCAGCAGACTTTTTTTTTTCTTAACAGTTTTAAAAAAAATAAGCTAGCAAATGTAATTGTGGGGAAAAAGTGAAACTATGTAATGTAATGCATCAGTTTCCTTGTAGCAGCAAATGCATGCTTGCTAAGAATGTACACTTGGTGTACACCTACTGTAGCTGAAACTAATGCAGTCTAATGCAGCGGTCCTGCTATAATCTCCTAAATAAAGGCTATGATGTTGTTGGAACTGTTTTAGACTGGCGTTGGCTGTGGTTGAACTGTTTCGGGTTATCCTGTATGAAATGGACACACGCAAGTTGCAAAAAGTTAACAAAAACATAGAAAATAGAGAAGTGTGAATGCGAAATCTCCCAATAATGAACTGATTAAAAAGGAATTGGGTCTCTCTGGATACACTAATCTTACCCTTTGACGCTCACAGAAGGTTGTGTGGGTTAAAACCATTTCCACAATGAACCATGATTGAATTATCCGACAATGTGAAGGAATGAATACGTAGTAGTCATTTGTCTCACCGGCAGATTTCGGTTCTCTGACAGGGGACTTGATCTCTTTGAGGTGTTTTATGCCTATTTGGAGTCTTTTGGACCATCAATCGGAGCCATGTAACGTAATACGATGCGGTTTCTGTTGGGGTCAATACTATCGTGTTTGAAAGGCGCCGTCCGAGACCTCCTCAGCCTTTCTGGAAGCTGAAAGGATTTAATCGATTTGATGATGATGATAATAATAATCTGCAACTGTTTTGACGAGAATAAGCGATTCAGATTTTTTTTTTTAAATCTTTAATGGTGAAAAACATGCGGCACATGATCAAGTTCCAGCTTTTCAAGTGGAACGATTTGCTGCGTCTGTCATATATAGTAATAATAAACTAAACATCTTTTTTTTTTTTTTTTTTTTTTTTTTTTTTGGGGCATTTTTCTCCACAATTGTTAATTTTGAGTTGATTAATCAAACCGATAATTGAATTTGGATGAATAATGAGAATCGTTCATACTGCTGACCTTTCCTGTTCTGTTTCTCCCACTTTGCTCCTATAGCATTGTTCTCCTAAGAGGGGTTTCTAATATGATGTCCTATAAGTGAGGGTATCCAGTCATCATCAATCATGGGCCCAAATGTGAAGAGAGAGATACTGGGGGTAGCCACGGATAAAAAAAAAAAAAAAAAACTAAAAAAAAAGTGGTAAAGGAGGAATGTATTTGGGTGGGGTCCACAGAACCTAAAGCAAATTTGAACAAGACCAACAATGGGCCAGCAGAGTGCAAAGAGAAGGAGGCTTATGGCATCAGTAGTCGACATCTCCCAACACAAACAGCTCAGGGCAGCGGCCTTTGTCCCCTCCTGTAGAACTTCTTTTCATTCTCTTCCTCTTTTGGCAGCTCGGCCACAATGCAGGTGTTGGTCTTGCTCTGACAGGTCGAGTTTGTGCCGTTTGCCGTTAGGATGTCAGTCGTTTACAGGAGAGAGAAGTGACCAAATGGATAGTCCTCAGTACCCAGAGAGATGCAATACGAGATAGCAAAGAGGAGGAAATTACCTTAATCCCTGATAGTCCCTCAGATTCCAGGGCTGGGACGATGTGCTTTTGTCCCGATTTTGGATTTGCTTTCACGATACATGGGCACCCGATTTGGATTTTCATTGATTGCGATTCTAGCATTGCAAATTGATTAGAGTATTTAGTATTGCGATTTTCTTTTCCTTCTTTAACAAAACCAAAAGTTGAATAATCCACTTCTAGAGACAATATATCATGAGACATTTCTAAAAACTGATAGTTTTCTAAGAAGAATGCACAAAAAAACCCCCCCCCCACAACCCCCCAAAGATTCCTCTATGTATTGTCATAGTGCTGTATACTTTCCGTTATCTACAAATCGTCTGCATGCTCCACGTTAGAACTCGCTACACACACAGTTAAGTGAAGTATGGCCTCGGTTTTGAATAAAGATGCAGGCCGACGGTGCAAGGTGCTAATGAGCAGGTCGGGACAAAAGGTATGGGACCTCAATTACAGGCAAAGCAAGCCGACAAAGGGACTAAACATGCAGTCAGAATGGCTCATAGGTAGGTGTGAACAGGACAACAAAAGCCTAAAGAGAATCCACAGAGTCTTCAACACCTATTGCTTGTTAGTTTATTTTTTTTACAGCGCCAGATACTGAAAGGGGAGAAAGTTGACCGAGAGGCTTATAGAAACTGAGCCAGATGAGGGGGAAATGGGTATTTATTTTAAGTATATCCTGTGAAAAGTGCCTGGACGTATAAAAGCTAAATGAAAGGATACAAATTGTGTGTCTGAAATGTGTTTTCAGATATTTTTGACCGAGCATTTGACCAAGAAAACGTTTATAAAGCTACAATTTCAGAAGGACAATTTGCATAGTGAGATGCACGGAGCAATCATTTGACAACACACGTATGATGGTCTCCAAGCAGAACTCCCTAATGAGATTGTCCTGGGGGCCGCCAACACAAATGGACAGATGTAAGCAAAGTGTGAATGTTATCAAGCTCTCCCACCTCCTTACTATCTGACCCCCCCCCCTCTTCCCCAGACCCCCTTCCACTCTTTGTCCTTTGTCATTACTCTTATCAGGACCACTCTATCATTCTTTCAAAATAGTAGTGGCGCTGAAAGCGCTTGCAAATGTAAGTATGTCTTTGTTTAGGGCCGGACAGTGGCCCGCCTCCCAGCTCCCTCCTGGGTGCAGCGTGATTGACGGCCCTCCGCTGGGTGAGTGACAGCCGGCGTTGGTTAGGCCGTGATGGCCTGTGTGACAGCTGCTGCTGCTGCTGGTTTGTCCCCCTGTGTGGGGTGGGTGGGTGCTGGGTCTCCCCAGGATCGCTTGGCTGTAGAGCCCCGGCCCAGTTGGCTGGAGCCCCGGTCAGAGCGGCCTCCACCGGTGTGCTCGTTGTTGCAGATCAGCTTTTTAGCTCGCAGCACCCTTTTTTCTCCACATCAGCTGATGTCTTCAGGTCTAAAGATTCACGAGCCTGGAGGCATAGCTCGGGGCTCGTTCCCTTTTCTAGCCACACTAGTCCCGCGTTGCAAGATCTTCCTCCACAGCGCTGCGGAGGAGGGTCTGGCTGGTCCACACACAGCATTCCCGGATGGGAGATAAACGTGCTCTGGTTCATTGGCGTTTCTTTAAACCAATCACAGTCGCTAAGCGCCGGACTCAATAACGGCGCCTCTGCAAAATAGCCTCGGGAAAGAACTTGTTTTGGTGGAACGTGTGTACGTTCAGAAGTTGTTTCAGTCGTGCGAGAGAAAACTCTGATTGGACAGATAGTCTAGCTAGCTGTCTGGATTTACCCTGCAGAGATCTGAGGAGCAGTTAACCATAGTCCTCAGAAATCCACCGCAGGTTAGAACGGCAACACATAGAAAGCGGAAGGTGATGGACATCCGGACGGAAAAAAAGGGACAGCCAGCGGAATTTCCGGTGGCACCTGAGCAATCCTGGAAGTGGAATGTCGTCCGTATAGACTATATCCATACTGACGTAGGAAGCAGCCGCAGAGAGCTGCAGGTTTTCCTGCACATACAGTATGTAGAGGGCGGAGCCATACAGGCTATTTCTGAGCGATGCAGTGGCAAAAAGTGATTGTTATCTCGCTGCGTCCCCTTTCTCCACCTCAGCTGCAGGCTGTATGTAGATTTGAATGAAGGCAGGGATGCCATTTCAAAGTGAAATGGGCAATCTTTGCATTTATCTTCTCAATACAATTCAATTATTTACCAGTAACACTTTAGTTTTAGTCTGCATTCATATTATACAAACCATATAAAACACTATAATATACTTCTACGCAGCTCAGGTCAACAATTATAACTTTTCCGTTTTAAGATATATTTTATGTATTATTATTATCTGCTTCTACAGCAGCCTCCACCTATGGGGGTGCCCACAGGAGAAGTCATACTGTATAACTAATACATTAATAAATGTCTCCGTATACAGCTACATTATAGAGTTATAAATCATGTATTACATGTTAATATACTGCTTATGAATGAGGGACTTAAAGTGTTGCCTTTTACTCTATAAAAGTTATTATACCGCCACAGTTTCTCCTGCACATGTATCTAATTCCATTGTTATATTTCCATTGAAACAAATGGTTTTAGGTAGGGATGCCCAATATGTCTGCAGTCACATCGGTATTGGTCATGGGAACATTAACACCAATGTTGACATCGGTTATGGGTATCGGCCAGACATTTTCACATGGGTGCATCCCTAGTTTTAAGAGCATTAATGTTTCAGTGTTACGCAGAAGCTCCATGCAGTTGAACAAACTGAAGTTCGCGCATCTATTATTTTCTCTGTATAGCCTCACAGAGAGCAGCTAATGAGGTTATTGGGCATCTGTGACGTGACATCTACATTTTGGCCTATTTGTGAGACAATGGTAACAAGGAAGCCCCGGCCATTGGGCTCTGTGTTTTCAAACTCAAAATAACAAAGCCAAGCAGCCGCTGGTGGGAGGCTGTGCTCTCATGGAAATGAGCAACTGAACCAACAATGTAGCGCCTAATCTCTTCAGAGAGAGGAATCAGTTACACAGCAGTATGCACCCCTCAATGCTTTTCATTAGAGTCAGCGTGCTATTGAAACAGTCCCTCCACCCCACCCCACCCCTGACTCACACGCAAACACACAGACACACACAACCATCGTGTGTAGCCACAGGCCTTACTCATACATGCACTAGATACAAGGTAGCCCCCCCAACAACAGAAGGGTTGAAGTAAGTGGGGCAGAGGGTGGTATGGGGGTGCGAGGCCTCAAAGCATCGGATTAGAGTTAATGTGCCCTCCCTGGGTTATAATCTCTTCAGAGGGGGACTTTGTTTGAGGGGCTTGAGGGCAGTAAGATAAGTATCTATTACAGAAACTCCCTCTTATCCCCCAAACATCCTCGCTTCAAAAATGAAGCACAAAAACACTCGCCTCTGTTCCCCTCTGTGTCGTCTGATATCCAAGACCCAAAAGCAAGTGCTGCCCTTTTCAGCTAATCAGGAATTAAGGTCTAAAGCCGTATGGCGAGCTAGCAGGCCCCATATTTACTCCATCTGTAGCCCACAAAGTCAGGTAGTTAAAGTAAGATCAAAGGCAGCTTAAAATAGGGTTATTGTATTGAAAGGAAGAAAGAAAAGGGGGGGGGGGAGCATTATCACAAGTTGTTCTTCTTCCCTGCTTTGTATAAGGAGAAACTCTGTGTGTGAGCAGCCGAGTCACTCGGAGCAGAGATTGGAGTTTGATGTAGTAGAAACACAATGACTTTCAACTGTGTTCCCAGTGAACAATGCAGGTGCAAAAGAAACTGCGTGAATGAGGAATAAAACACAGCTATATACAGTTTGATATAAAATACAGTTTAATACCAAAATATCTTCATTATATATACATATTGTGCAACAGTAACGGAGGCAAGTTTTTCACTTTGAGATTATACAATTAGCTTGAGCGTTAACTTCAACAAATGGGACGAACTTACAAACCAATGGTTACAAAGAACATCTTTTCCAACAAATGAAAGTGATGTCTGAAGCAATCCAAAAGACCGATGGACAACGTAAATGTAGTAGTGCAAATGTCTTTTTCAAACGTTAACCTAGCACTTCAGAACTTAAATTAAAAAGAATTTAAAGGACAATCCGTCGACAATCGCTACTTTGACACAAGTTTACCAGATTATGAGTCGGATATTGTGGCAAACGTCGTGCCAACAACTGGCAAGCACAGACAAACTGCAACGCGACCGAAAATCAGCCATTATACGACAGACATTTAGAGTCTATACCGAAGGTGGCTGAGTGACAACCCCTTCCAACTGGCATTGAATCCAAACCGTGAGCTGTATTAGCGGTGGAGGTAGCGATGAAAACTCAAACCAAATGGAATGTCTCATTGGCTCAGATAAAGTAACACGCTGATGGGTTTGAATGTTTGAAGCCAATTAACACAGAACACGCGTGCCGCGAGCAAGTTCTCCCCTGATCCCACCATATTGGCCTAATGTAGGAGTTGATAAAAGATTCATTACAGAGTTCTCTGTTTGATTTGAATGGTAGAGGAAGATTGCCAGCTCTATGAATTCATGGACATTATCTAATATTGGAGAATTACAACTTTTCTGCCAACGCAATGGTTTTGTTGCATCACAATCTCGGCTGTCAACAAGACTTTCATTGCCATTCAGGACTATGCAAAAAGATGGAGAAGAGGTGGGTCAGGAAAGGAGGAGGGTTATGTATTTTTTTTTCTCCTAATTGCTGGTGGGAGGTGCATTGGGAGAGCAGGGGAGGAGCTTTAATGTTGTCCTCACCAAAGATTTATATTTTATTTAAAATTCCCCTTGCAGATTAATTGTAAATCAAAAGGATCAAATGCAAAAATAGTGAAAATTAATAAATGATTATGCCATTAACATATTAAGGTTAAATGGAAAGGTTGTGGTCCACCATGTTAAATTCTTTTTGTCATTTTTTGTTATTAATGGTGAATTGAGTTGTATCAATGATGTAATATTTTAAGATATTGTAGGGAAGGGGCTGTGCAGTTTTTTTTTTTTTTCTTTCTAAATCCAAATAAGTTATTAAAAACACTGAAGGGTCTTTGTTTAAACAGGAAGGTTCACCCCCCTCCCTACATTACTAACTTTCATACAGTGCCTTAGTTGACAGAGTAATTGTGATTTTAGAATAATGAATTCAGTAATTTTTTTTCCCACATAATGGATTACTTAATAGTGTCTCTGCAATTGTGTTATAATGCCATACTGACAGATCTAAATCAACAGCTGTGTGAAAGGTCAAAAGTCAGTCAAACAACTTGTGGTATGTTTTGGAAAATGTTCAGCATTAAGTACAAATGATAGTACAACTGATTTTTAATAGGCCAAAACATACAAACCACCAGTGTGCTCCTTTTTTAAAGGATAAGTCTGCTTCTTTTAAAGCAGAATATCTCAAACCATATTCTTTACACTGAGACACTTTTGCAGTCCTGTTGTTGTTGTTCATTTTAACTCAAAAGGCGATGACAAGCTTAAAGAATCCACGTGACTCGAGCTTATTAAGGCATTAGTGACATATAGCAACATTCATTTCAAAAAAGGCTTCAAGAAATACTTTATGGTCAGTATAAATATTGATAATACACATAAGCATCAGTGTTCAGTACTGGGATGAGCTGTGTAGGTGCATCGGCAAACGGGTGGGGGGGGGGGATTGTGTCTGTAAGCGGTGTCTATGTTTGTGTACATAACAAGTATGCACATTAACACTTCCATACATGTAGGTTTACATCATGTGTGTAACTATATATGCATGTAAGGATTAAGTGTATGTGTGAGTGTAGGAGAGCAGAAATCGTTCCCCGTGTCTGTTTATTTTAATTTTTTTTCTCAGCGGGAGAATTTTCTGGGCCTGAATGCAGGAAGGATGAGCTGATGTGACGCCGTCCTCTCCTCCTCTATCGGCGCCAGCTCCTCTGCTGAGCCCCACTTCTTCTTGGAGTGAAAGAGCGATACCAACTTTCTGTTCCTGTTCCGTTCTCTGGCCTGAGTGACTTGAAAATCTGACAGAAGAAGAAGAAAGAAGCAACCAAAGTGAAATGATTAGGAAAAACCAGATGTTGGAAATATTCAGGGTTCAGCCCAAACCTAGGGGGGTCCGGGGGCATGATACCCCGGGGAGATTATTTTTTCTTTTTTTATCCATTTACAGCAACTCATTTTTTAATCAATTTGATAATAGAATGCTTAAAATTCTGTACATCATTTGGGAAAAACATGATAGTGGTCCCCTAATACTGTATCTGAAGTCTCTTTTATATAGACCTTAGTGTTCCCCTAATACTGTATCTGAAGTCTCTTTTATATAGACCTTAGTGGTCCCCTAATACTGTATCTGAAGTCTCTTTTATATAGACCTTAGTGGTCCCCTAATACTGTATCTGAAGTCTCTTTTATATAGACCTTAGTGTTCCCCTAATACTGTATCTGAAGTCTCTTTTATATAGACTTAGTGGTCCCCTAATACTGTATCTGAAGTCTCTTTTATATAGGCCTTAGTGGTCCCCTAATACTGTATCTGAAGTCTCTTTTATATAGACCTTAGTGGTCCCCTAATACTGTATCTGAAGTCTCTTTTATATAGACCTTAGTGGTCCCCTAATACTGTATCTGAAGTCTCTTTTATATAGACCTTAGTGGTCCCCTACCCAGGGCATCGCCATTTCTAGCCACTGGGGGACCATAGGCAGGCTGGGGCAACTCATATTAATGTTAAAAAAACTCATAAAGTGAAATGTTCATGCCATGGGACCTTTAAATAACATATGTGTGGTAGGAATCTGACGTAAACAGCATTGCTAATGCTGAAACCTACTTTAGTTACAGTATAGTATGCTGGAGGAGAGTTCACAGAATGAAGCCGTGAAATCGGCTACATTTGAATCCATCCCATAATAATCTGGGTCCGTATTCATCAAGCCTCTGAGAATTACTCACAAGAACACTGCTAAGAATTGACTTAAGAGTAAAAAAAAAAACATCTTTGCTCAAAGCTGCGCTTAAAAGTTAGTTATCAAGCACTTCAGTCGTAATTTAAGTGAAGGACTATATCTTAAGTGTCAGTCTTAGAGATGATTGGCGACACTTTGCTGTGCCACAAACGGGATTTTGGATGGCGACATACAGCAGGCATGGACCAATCGTTAGATTTCCTTATTTAAGAATATTCTCAGATAAATTCACATTAAATGGTGAAATTCCTAAAAGGAGTTTACATTCAACACACATTTGACAAAGAATTTTTCAAAAAAAAATTTATGATATACACATTGGAAATGAAAGATGAACACGTTTTCCACCATGTTTTAATTACACATTTTAAACCGGTGTGCTATATGTCTATAGTCTAGATGTTATGATATTTTATTCCTGCTCTGTCGAAACGATAACGGTTTGATTAACTGCTCGTCATCAAACATTTCAAAGACATTGTTCCTCTCCTGAAAGATTTGCGGAGGTCTCTGTCTCCTCCCTGGCATCACCAGCCCCCACTGGCAACTCCCAACCACCGGAGAGACCTCTGGAGCGGTCTTAAATAACTGGGAGAGTAAGAGTGATTCTTAGCTTTAAAAAAATGTAATAACTTGCTTTTATACTTAAGTTTGAAAGTAGGAGTACATTTCATGAATTCTCAGCACTTAAGACTAAAATGGCACTTTGAGAAGCTTGATAAATACGGGCCCTGGGCTGCTCTAACTGCAATACACTTAGGAAAGCCATACACCCTCTGAATTGCCCTATGTCTCTAGTTTGTGGCTACTGAAATGGCTACTTTGGGGACTAACATCCCACATGAACACAATTGGGCTTATTGAATCCACAAGAGTCTCACTTCTCCAGTCAGACCCAATTTATGCAATTCCAAGACCGTTTAGGGACCCCAGTATGCAGAATGGATTCAAATGTACAGCCGCCCTTCAAGAGTCACTACAACCACTACCCATCGCTAATCTGTATCATGTTAATCTCAAAATAAAATAATTAATAGAGGTAAGAAGAGGCACTGGTTAGCAGATTTTGTTACCTTTTGGGCAGAGCCATGCTAGCTGTTTCCCCCTGCTTCCTGTTGTCATGCTGAGCTAAGCTAAGCTAACCAGTTGCTGGCAGGAGCTTTGTGTTCAAAACGACGGGCATGACAGTGGTATACATTTTTTTCATGGTATTGTTTGCATACCTACATGAGAGCGGTATCGATCTTCTTGTCTAACTTTCAACATAGATAAACAATAATCGTATTTCGCCAAATGCTGAACTTTTCGATAACCCTTTACTTGAAGATATCTACATAAGAGTCACATGACACATGATTCATGTGTCATGTGACTCTTATGTAGAGCTGACCAACGTACTGACAGTGAAGCTTTTTGTTTGGAAAACGAGTCACGGGCTCACGTTTGTCATGACTTAGGCACTGAGTCCAATGGTAGAGTTAGAGAAAGTCTTTGAATGTCAGCTCTTCTTTCTAAAATGTCTTTCTATCACGTGTTTTAACACCACAGTTACAAGGTGCTTCAGGGAATGGCTTACGTAGAGAAATACAACGAAAATATAAAAAGGAACAACATAAACCCACCAAAGTAATAAATTAAAACAAATTTATAAAACGTTACTTAGCATTAATACGATTTGAGAGCTATTATCCCTCAAATGAATTGCAATTCAGCAGCAAAAGTACGAGGCACTCACGCAGCTCGCTGTCTTCCTCTGGACCCTCCGGTTCTTTGATGTTCAGATAATGGCAGGCAAGATGGCCGCTGTAGTCCCTTAAATTGTCTTTGGCCCCTGATAAGAGAAAAATAAAATCTCTGAAAACGGAGACTAGTCATGGAGGGCAGGTGAGCTACTTCACTCACACCTTCCACCTAATGCTTTAAGAAACTATCCATAATCCAACGGTAAACCAAACGACCCACCGCCACTCTTAAACCGATGGACTGCACTTCTATCGTAAACTTATGTATTTGACATCAAATCGAGTTTGTGATTTCAAGGTTGATTTACTAGTTACGATGCTTACATTTTGAATCCTGTTCGGATGAGATACAAAATTAGATTTGTCATACACAACTCAAGTTCTTTAATTATGTATTTGATCTATAACTCAAAGTACAGACGGGCTTGAACAACACTTGCTATTGTGCATTAAAGGCGGTGCTATGTAGTTTTTAAATGAAAGCAGTTTTTACCATATGTCACTAGGAGCAGGTCTAGAATATGCCGATGACCATGTAACGCTGCAATGTGTAAAGGTGTGTATCCCTGCAGAACAAAAACAAAAGAGTGAAACAAAAAAAGCATGCATGAAGAAAATTAAAGGCACGTATTCTGACTGGTGATGTAACGTGACATGCAAACACACCCTCAACAGTCACGTCATTAACACATAAAAGGAGATTTAAAATGTCCTATTTTTACTTTTTGTTAAGTTCAAAAGGGATAACTGTGGCAAAGGGCTGGAAGAGTTTAGTACCTACCCCCTAGAGTTTCCCAGGCCCAAACGCAGCCAATGAAAACAGCGTGGAAGGAAAAAAAATACACAAATTAGCAAAGGTTATGGAAACATAAGATAATGATACAAACATAATTGCCTGGTAATTCGCTGAAAATTGCTTAGTTCTAGAGTTGTGCATGCTGGCACATAGACACACCGTTTTGGGAAACAATTAACGTGACATGACATGATTTATTAGCGGAGTACTTCTGCAGGCCCGCAACACGTGCTGCTGTGATACATTGGCACAGCTGGACCATTGTCCTCAGCATTACATCACTGAGGGGCGCAGAAGAAGAAACCAGCAGCCGTGTTGTTGTCCTGTTGTTACAAGTTCAAATCAAACAACCTACTGTACGTGCCCGTCACCTCCTGATGAACACCTGGGTACTCACATGCTGCAAGAAAGAAGAATACCACGAATAAATCAGTGATCAGTGTGTCAAAGAATTAAAAGGGCACTACCACACAAAGTTTACTCAGCATGGCAAGTACTACTGTTCTCAAATATTTGAACTTAAGTCTGTGATACAAACTGAGGGCATGGAGTGTGAAAATGAGAGCAATTTATCAGGCAAGCAAGGTTTAAAAAAAAAAAAGAGTACCAGTAAAACTGGAACCGTGGTTTCTAAAAGTAAGAAAACCTCATTCAAAATGGCAATTTTTAATAATGCAAATAATTGCAAATCCAGCCTTGGAACAGCGCCTTTCTGACTCCATATGTATAGATAAAGACCGTAAGTTAAAACAAAAACAATCTAATGTTGTTTATTTGCAGCCGTTAATGAACTCAATTTCCCATAAACCCTAGACCACACGTGTCAAACTCAAGGCGCGTGGGCCAAATCCGTCCCCTCGCAAATTTTTATCCTGCCCGCATATCAATTTAGGTTTACAATAAATGTTGGCCCGCCTAGTTGCGCGCCAAACCAAAAAGACAGGAAACTGTTTTTCAAACTGCAATTACGCCACACTCAAAGCAGAATTTGGCCAATTCGCTGACTTTGAGACTCAGAAATTCCCACAGAACCACAGAGTTTGCATATTCAGGCTGTGAAAGGCCTTATTTTGCTTGATTTGCTAAACTCTATGATGGCTTAGAAACGTTTTTGCTAACTTTTGTAGGGCTTTATGTGGACCAAATTGTACTTGAGAAGGCTATATGAGACACGCAATAGTACAGTCAATGATATTTGACTTTCGATTAATAAAAGCATGTCAATAAACTATAAATGTCTGGCCCTTGATGTGATTCTCATTTTCCAGTGTGACCCTTAGTGAAATTGAGTTTGACACCCCCTGCCTTAGATTATTGCGGAATAAACGCCTCAGCTCGATGAAAGAGACTAGTCCATTAGCGAGTCGATGGGTCGTAGTTGGCTCAGACAGCAGGACAGAGATGACTGAACGCTGGGAACGTTTTTAGGCAGCAGAGATTACAGCTACAAAGTTGGAAAAATGAGAATTAGAGGAGAGTGTTGTTGGTTATATGAAAGAAAACAAGTTACTGTGATGCAATTACTGTATGTGCTGCTGTGCTGGTGTAGTCTCATGGGAGCTGTAGTTTGTTTTTTGTAAGCTAACAAGTAATCGTTTAGCTTTATAAAAATCCCATAGGTTTCAATTTCTAATAACAGCCGCTGTACTGGATATAAGAGCTGCAAAGATGAATCGATTAGTTGTCAACTTTTAAATTAATCAGCAACTATTTTGATAGTCAATTAATTGGTTTGAGTTATTTTTTTTTATGAAAGAAATATAAATATTCTCCGATTCCAGCTTCTTAAATGTGAATATTTTCAAAACGAAACATTTGAGGACATCATATTGGGCTTTGGGAAACACTGATTTTTAAAATCATCGTAAAATTGAAAATAATTAAAATGCACTCACTGATTTGGTGTTGACATCAGCGCCTGCGTTAGCCACCAGAGAGGCCATGTCCTTGTTGCCATGTTTGGCAGCCCAGTGCAGAGCGGTCTGTGTGCAGTGAGAAAAGAAGAGTCATTTATAACAGGGCTGCTCGATTCTGAAGAAAAAAAATCATAATCCCAGTCATTTTGGTCAATACTGAAGTCCCGATTATTTTAATTACTAGTTGACTTTTGGAAAGATGTTGCATTTCTGAACTTAAAAAACAACAACAGTGAAACAGTTAAAGAAACTGTTGAAATACTTTTTCCCGTTGAACTTTTTGAATTCCCCTTCAAATATATAAAAATTAAACCGTATAAAAGAATTAACCCAAAATAAGATCCACTGTTCACAACCCTTTGAAAACAAGTGAAATACAAATAAAAGAAACAAAAATGACTTGGATCAAAATAAATTTGTCACAAATCTGTCAATCCGAACACAAGAATAAATAAGCGTTTACTCGCAAAACGTTATGTTAAAAATTCTCGATTGCTTGTTCTTTTTGTGATCGGTAGGAGCCAAAATCGCGATCAAAATTCAGTTAATTACACCGCCCCAAAATGCACTTATTCCTTTACAATGTACTGTACTATTGTCGGGTATGGTAATTGCTGTAGCGTCATTCCAAGTTGTCTGAGCTGAGTGGGGCAGCTTCTCATTGGCCGTGTGAGGGCCGAGGGGCCAGCTGCGCACGGAGGGGAGTGGACGGATGGAGGGATGGTGAGAAAGAGGGATGGAGAGATGGTTTCCTGCCATCTAACAGAGCCTAATTACAAAACAACACCGCACTGTGCCCACAGTTGGGGGGCCCGGCCGCCTGTCACCGGGGGGGGAAGATTGATGATGTTAGTGTGACCTGCAGAGTGGAGACCCACCCAGACATCAGCGCACTACTGTCAGCACACGTCAAGCAGGGAAACACGGGCCCCCGCGACACAACACTCAGAGATGCATACACACACACACACACACACACACACACACACACACACACACACACACACACACACACGACACACGCAAAGATACTCAAACGTGTGTGTAGATGTGAGAATAATAGACAGATGTATGTACAAGACACACTGAAAACGCATGCAAACCACATCCACCTGTCGCACTAGAACTGTGATCTCCACCGTTTTTATCCTGCACTCTTTACGCTGCGTAATTATGGGCTATCAACAGGTGAAAGCAGAGCGTAGGTGCAGATGTTGGCTAAGTTACCACATCCACTCCACTCCTTTTTTGAGTCTGACCCTGAACGCAGTGAATCAAACGGTAACCATTTCACAATTACATATTAACTGTGGATGGATGAAAACCTCATAACCTCAATCGTTGTTACGTTCGCCGAGGAGGTTATGCGTTTGGTTTGTACGGTTGGGTCACTTTGTTTGACTGGTTGTCAGCAGGATCACGGAAAAACTACTGGCCCCATTTTCATAAAACTTGGAACGGTGTAGTATGGGCAATGGGTGCAGCCGATTCGTTAACATTGTGAGATGGGGCATGGCCTTGGCAGAGGTCTGCGCTCCCCTAGCCCTTCTATTTATTTTATGTTTTTAGCTTCTCCATTGAACGATTTAAAAGACACTGAAAAGGTTGTGGAGATAGAGGTTTTGAAGTTTCAAAACAAAGTTATGTCCAACAGAATAAAAAAAAAGATAAAGATTAAAAGATTTTGGGGCATTACGTTAATTTCCGTAACATTTGAAATCTTTTTTTTTTCTACAGTTAAACAGAATCACACCTTGTTCAAATAATGTCCTTAATATAAAAATCTGTCTGTTGGTTTCTTAAACTTGTTTAAACCATCCTCAGCCTGTATCACCATTACATCTGAGTCACAGAGATAAGCATTCCGAGAAAAAAAAAAAAAGTAATCTCTGAAAATCATTATTGGTCATTAACCAAAATGTAGCGATGTTTGTATGGTGTTTTCAGAGTCCTTAAAGACTTTTCAAACCGCCTGACCAAAAAATTAAGACTTTGAACCTTCTCTCAAATTGTGCCTCTTTCAGTTAATCCAAACAAAAGATGGCATCTGGAAATAATGTCCTTGCTTTAATTTAGTCAATATGAACCAAAATGTAAACCTTTGACCATCAATGATTTTTGTCTATATCGATGTTGTATTTTCTTACAAAATAATGGGTTCATGGGCGTCTGGGTAGCTCACCTGGTAGAGCGGGCGCCCATATACAGATGTTTACTCCTCGACGCAGCGGCCGCGGGTTCGACTCCGACCTGCGGCCCTTTGCTGCATGTCATTCCCCCCTCTCTCTCCCCTTTCAAGTCTAAGCTGTCCTATACAAATAAAGGCCTAAAATGCCAATAAATAAAAAATAATGGGTTCATATTTTTCATGTGTTACACAAAATAAATGACAGCATATGTTGTTTCCGGTTACCTGGATTAGGAAATACAGTCGCACCTCAAGAAACGGGCTAAAATGTTAGTTTTTTCTTATGATGGACCGAATAATTTTTTCATCCCCGAGGTTAGAAAAGTCTTTGAGGATTCTGGAAATACCCTCCAAACAGCTGTAAGTGGTGTTCTACGACATCAGCGGGCATCCATTTAGCAGAGAAACAGATGTTTAGCTCTGTGACGTGAATGTGATAATAATACACAAGAGGCACAAACAACACACAGGTCCTTTTTTTTGACACTAATTGTGCTAACCGTGGCACTACGAGCCTGTCCAACAGCTGGCGAGAGAGAGAAAACTGTCCGCTTGTGTCCACTGAAGGGACTGAGGGAGCGATAGGTAGCGACGCCTCCTGGGTGTCGGGCGTCTGGGAGACAGATTGTGATAGATGCTGTCTGGTCGAGTATCTCCGTGTCTTTTGTCTGTCCCCCTGTCGCATCTCAAGACAGATTGGCCAAAGGGCTGTTTGACAGGCGGCTCGGCGGGTCTCCCGGTGTGCAGGAGTGATGGACGAGGCCGAACAGGATGCTGCGTCTTCCCTTCCTGCGCTTCTGTTCCTGCCCACTGGGGTGGCCATCCCCCCTCTCCCCCACCCGTCTAATCACTCAGGGACGTCCCTGTCCCTGCCACGCGCTCCCCTGTGAGGGAAGTGGTGGCCAAAGAGGGCTGCCCATCAACGGACAACACAATGGCCAGTGTTCCTGACACTTGATGTGGAGGAAAGACAGAGGGGAGTGATGGGCTAATGATGTACTTACAAACTGTGCGGCAGAGGAAGTCCGAAAGTCACAGCAGGAATGGAGGCCCACGTCCCGACGAGAAGCAGGAAGAGAGAAGAAAAAAAAAGGAAAAAGCGTGAGACTTTGGAGTGAGAGGTGTTTGCGTGAGTTGAGATCTAGGTGTCCCGACCTGTCTTCACTTTCAAGCAACTTCACGTTTTAAACCGGCCGTTTTGAAGTGCATATCTATAAATAAATAAAAACGCCTGATCCCAACAAACATTTGGTCAGAACAGGAAACACTTAAGTCCTTCCAGGATGAAGAGTAATCCCTTCAGTCCTGGTCAAACATGTGAACTAGAGCCTGGTATTTGGTACACTTAACTTCTGTTGAGCACAGTGAGGACATGACGCACTGCAGATCAAATATGATACCGCCTGACTTTAAAAGACTGATTCTCAGGAGTCCTGTGATTCTCTGTATCTCTGTACGTTATATGTGGAAATGCATCCACCTTTGCGGAACGGGGAAAGGCTGAGGGCTAAAGGGAACATCAAAGAGGCCTGAGGGGGATTTAGCACCTTCCCAGAGACACAACCAGCATTGTTCTACAATTAATCCCAGCCTGCTCTATTACTTTCAGATTATCTTTAAGTGGGTGAAGTCTTTGGGGGGGCATTAAGACTCTCCTTAATCCCCCCCCACCTCCCTAGCATCTCCGTACACTTCAATGGCGGCCGTGCTATCTTGTCCGGGTGGGGATGGCAGAGGCTTAGGGCTACTCTTAGAAGGTGGTCTGCACATGGCCACAGGACAGTGTGAGAACTGTGACACAGGGGAGGGACAACAAACATGAGCTCAAATCTCTTAAGCGCACAGGGAGACAAATAAAAGGATTTGGGTTGTCAGGGGGGCACAGGAGCTAAAAAGCTATCTTTCATAATCCTTTTGATAGTGGACCTTTTGAAATGCATGATCTGGATGTTTTAACACAGGGTTCTCAGAATACTATTAAGGGAAAGGTCTCGGCAGAATGAGCTTGTGAAAGTTATACAAGCAAAACACAGCGAGTCCGAGAGCGACGCAATCACAGATGAAAGATCAAGAAGCGCAGAGCCGAAATACTTTCATTCGACGCAAGCAGTTCCAACAGGCTACAGCAGGCGTTCAGAGTTCTAATTACACAATGATGGAACTTACCCCCTGAGAAGGATGGTCATGGTCACCGAGTCGGGAGCCACATTGTGTCAAAATGAGAAAATAAGAAGCTTTAAGTCAGACAAAAATCGTGTAACAATAAGTGACATAACTGCACCACAACATGCAACATGTGTCCTATCAAATACTCACCGAGGTGAAGTCCTGATTTGGAAAAAAAAGAGACACAAAAGCATATGTTAGTGAAATCATGTATCCAACCTCCTATATATTTGGAAAAGTGTCTTTTGTTCACTATATATTCTTGTTACATTAAAAGATGGTTACGGTTTATTACAACTTAGGTCAGTTTCGGGAACACTGCACCCACCAAAGTGATCGCTGAGAACGGGGCATCATCACTATATCGAAGTCCAACCGAATGAACTAAACTAGGAATTTAGAAGTCCCTTTTTTAGTGCATTCCTGTTTGCGTGAAGATTAGGGAAATTAGACTGATGGCTTTTTAAACAACAAACTTAACTTTCACACAGAAACAAAAACATGACTCCATATCATGTTCTTTGTATGTACTGCTGCGAGACCGAAAGCTCCTCCCTCCCTAGTAGCAATACAATCTGTATTTATTTAATCTTTAGATTGTATCACCATGAAATGATGAGCAAATTAAGTTTTATTCCTGTTGTTGAGTCACTTTAACTTCTCATCGCCGCTCCCTCTCTCTCTCATTTACTTTCTTGCACTTTTTTTTTTTTTTTAAACCAGTCGGGAAGCCGTAACTTTTGTTTTAAATGTCAATAAACATCACATGAAATTTGATACTCACACTAGAGATACTCTAACCTGACAAGCCAGACCCACATCAAGATGTTGGGTCTGGGAACTCACCATTGGCAGGGCTCAATCCGAGGGGCGGGATAAACGGTTGGTGGTCAAATTCCCTCTGCACTCACAGCCAACCAGAGCAACGCTAGTTGATAGATTAAACTTTTGCCGTATCCGGTCGGCAAAACTCTGAACACATCTGCCTTTTTTAAGAATGACTTCAGGGCCGTTCTTTGTTCTTTTCTCAAAGAAAAGCTGAACTCCAAGTCTTCCAGAGTCGCGGCCAAAGCCGATTTGAAAGACCGCTGTTCGCCAGCAGCAGCAGCCATCTTCTTTGTTTTGAAGTAGCGGGGAATTCACACGGAACCGTCGCAACTCTGCCGTCATTATGTTAAGCCCGCCCACCGACTCTATACACGATGTGATTGGCCTGACTAGAGTTTGGTTTTTCCAGCTCGCAAGCCAACGGAGAGTTGCTAGACTGACCCTGGCTGCAAATTACTATTGCAAATCACACACCTGCTAGGGTGCATCTAGATTTCTAGGCTAGAGATACTCAGTACTTCCTTAATTTGTGAATGAAGTTGAACTTGAGTTGTAAAAGTCGACCTACGAGCAGCCTGATAGTTCCTGAACCATTGGAAATACTAATCCCAGACTGTTTTGGCAGCTAGTGATGGTGAAGCTATAGTAGAGGTATTAAATTATGTTCAGCAGTTTTGCCAGATTATCTAAAACCAGTTTATTTGGAGGTTAAACTGAAAGTGAACGCACCCGACATGTCATGTCTCGTTGCACATGAAACTGAGTGTACAAGTAACTATGTGAAGTACACCAGGTTAAAGATGAGCCACGAAGTCAGTCAGTGAACTGTGACGGGAGACTCGCGAGGATCCGCTACAGTGCACCCTATGAGGTTAGGGTCACATCACGGGACAGGCTGTAGATGTGGGTTTAATAACATCGTACGAGTTTTTTATTTCAAAAAATGTTGCAATGGATACACTTAAGTAGAAATTATTAAAAAGGAAGTTTGTGAACTCAGTGCTTAATCACAACTAAATAATCCAAATTTTAGTCCAAACTAAATGGAGACAATGAGCAAAACAATGCAGCAGGTTGATTAACAAGCTTTGACTAGCATTTTCTCTTTTGCTGTCATTTTTGAAGGACAGTTTTACGTGTTTATCACTGATGACCTTCTTACAATACAAGTCGACAAGCCAGCAAGGCCACAGAGATTTAGCCTTGTGTCAGGCCATGGCTGTCCCTCAAGAGACACGGGACGACTTACGGGTAACAATTTTACAGTTCGTCCTTGTTTTTCTTCTAAATAAGTTTGGCTATCCTCGGTGTTTGTTTCAAACCGGATCGTTTTACTGCTTTTGTTTCTCGCCCCATCAGACTCTGTGATGTTGAGATCGACACATCCCCAGATGTTATTATTACAGACTGACCGCCAAAAATATAACATCCCAGGGTAATTTAGGGCGACGCTACCTTCTTGTTTGCCAGCGAGGGGTCCTGTCTGAGCAGCTGGGAGAGGTCAGGGACTCGAGCACCTGCAGCCGAGTAGATCCACTCTTTCTCTATAGGATCCAGCTATACAGAGAGGGGAGAGGGAGCTCAGACGTGTACACACACACACACACACACACACACACACACACACACACACACACACACACACACACACACACACCCTACTGTCCACATCCTGTTGTGGGCTCTTTTGATAGTGCTTGAAGCTACAAAACCTCTAATCCATTTCCTATGAATGACTGAGTCACAGCCAACTCACACATGGTGGGAGACACCCATGATCACACAGTTTACACTTTTACTTCTGTTATTGGTTTAAAGGAAACAGGTAGCGACACCACAGGGAGCGTGTGAGAGTATGTCCAAGACAAAACCCTAACGCTCATTTTTCATTAAGAGAACCGAGAAACTCAGACTCTGGAGACTTTAGATGTTTGAACTATAGCCCCTCTCTAAGCCTTTTGTAATAAGAAGGTCATAATAAAACCATAGGAAGAGGAAGTAAAAAAAAGAAGCACTTACAGCGACGGCAGCGGAGCCCATACTGCCCGTAGACTCCTCATCTTGCTCTGACTCGGACTGAAAGACAGAAAAAGCGGTGACTCAGCGGTGACCGAAAGTTAACTGTAATGGTCACAGCATCACAGGGTACACACACACACACACACACACACACACACACACACACACACACACACACACACACACACACACACACACACACACACACACACACTTACACACACACATCCACTTTCACACACTGGTCACACTGCTGTGATGTTTTCCAGCTGACGAGACGTGACCAAAGGGTGTCAGACAGACAGAGAGGTAATGAGGCAGCGAGACAAAGGTGCTGGTTTCACACATAAGGGGTAATGAATAACAATCCAATTAACAATTAAGCAAAAAAAACAACACGCCTACAGTCAGGCCATGTGTTTTTGTCACTATTTCAGTCTGAAAGGGTCAAGACAAAAACTCTAAAAGATAATGAACATGTGCCGTCTGGCAGTGTATAAAAGTGTCACTTTGGCTGATTTATGTGAGTTTTTTTTCTTTTTTCTCGACTTGATTGCAAATTGTTCTCAGATCAAACCGAGATGTGACGTTAAAACACTCGGCTCTTTCAAGTCTCATGCACAAACTGCCACATGTCAGCATGCTGAACATGAAAAGTGGAGGGATTGTATTTATCCAGCCTATTCCACTCTGGCACGTCCTTTTTTTTATTTTTTTATTTTTGCACTTTTGGTGGAGACCAATAATAACAACCAGGAAAAAAAACATTGTTGGGCATGAAGGTAAAGACTGAGAGGTTACAACAACTCCAAGGGCTGCCACTGTTATTTTCATTATTGATTCATCTGTTAGTTTTTTTTGTAATTATTCATCTCGTCTTTAAATTGTCCGAAAACACAGAAAAGTTACACATCTCACGACGTCTTCAAGGTTTTGTCAACCAACAGTCCAAAACCCACGTTTTCGATTTACAATAATATAAAACAAAGAAACTAGATGCTAGATGCTTGATAAATGAAACCATGAATCAATTATCAAAAGTGGATAAAAATTTGAGGATTACATTTCTGTCAATAGACTTATTGATTGATCGACTCATCGAGCATGCGGCTGATAGAAATATCCGTTTTGCAAGTGTTTGGTCATAAGCTTTGAATCGTGTAAGTATTGGACAAATATGAAATGTTGACCTGATGGTGGTGCTAGAAGAAAGGTTAAGGAATCCACAACGTAATTACAATTTATCCTGAGGTAGAGTTTAGATTCTCTGCCCGAGCTCGAACTTGATCCGACCCGGCCGATATTTTCCGCCACTATCCTCGGTCCGGGCCCTTGATCAAGCATTTGTTTTGTTTTTAATCATTACTTTTATCATTCGGATCCATTTGCGATCCATTCCATTCTGAATAAACGAACAACGCAGTTTACATGCTTCGTCCTTGTTGCATTATTCATTAAGATAATTCTAAACAGATGTCTCGGAATTGTAGTTGAGAACGTCTGTTATAACGGCCCACGTAATTTCAGGGGGTCACCAGTAGGATTCATCCTCTGGGGATCATGAATGTCTGTACACATTTTTATGGCACGCCATCCAATAGTTGAGATATTTCAGTCTGGGCCAAGGTGTGGGACCACCAACCGACCGACACTTCCATTCCTCTATGAATTAATCTCGCAAGCTAATCTCCCACAGGCTGAAAGATAGCTGTTCAAAGCTGGTTGTCCTAAGCAGGGAACTGTAGCTGTAGCTTGAATTCATGTCCGTTACATTGGATCTCTATGGTAACAGGTTTTACAGCTAGAGGAAAAAATGGCCAAAACATCCACAGAAGCTTCTCAAAGCACTCTTGCAGCATGATCTACCATCTGTACCTTTTTGTACGCCCTTTTTTTTCATCTTGTTTTTTAAAATGCAACATTTAAACACCTAACCTAAACAAACATTTGGTAAGGACCCCAAAAATGTTTTTTTTTTTTTGTAAAAAATTGAGACAAAGAGATGCACTGAAACATTTTCGTTTACACTTTACTTGAAGGTATTTTCATAAGAGTGACATGACACTGTCATGAACGTGTCATAAACATTAGAAACAAGTCATAAACGTTTATGACTTAACGCTTCTTTTAGTAAGTGTCATTCAGTTTTTGTCATAAGTTATGGTTAGGGTTCATGTGTCATGACTGTGTCATGAGAGGGTCATGTCACGCTTATGTAGATACCTTCAAGTAAAGTGTTACCACATTTTCTTTAGTCCAAGAATAAACTTCTGTTCTCTTTCTGGAGGACAAATATGTAATGGGAGACAACCATTTCAAAATGCCCTTTAAAATATCTTTGGCATTCATGTACTGCAGTTTATTTGTACTTACATGCCGATAAGGATATATCAGCGCTATCTTTTGAGGTCTAATTGGAATCCATTGTAATTCAAGCTGACGACAGCTGACTCTTCTCTATGAAGGACCAAAATACAAACTCAGATACCAGATAAGGACGATGCTCTCCTCCTGATTTAAAACTAAACTTAAAGGAGCTCCAGAGAGCCATCCTGCATTTAAAAGCACAACATTATAAATGTCAGTTCCTATCAACAAAGCTTACAGCCTCAGGTGTTGGGATTAAGAAAGCAGCCAGGTAGCTTCTGTAATGTGAAACAACCGTCAACACTGGGTGTCCTAAATACAAAAGTTCAATGGTGTGACTAATACCTTAAGCAAACGCACTTAATCTGATTGCTGGTGCTATATTAACACACTTCAACATATTTCATCTGTCTATTGTGTAGGCCATCAAGGGAAGCCACATATATTTCTCTTGGCTTGATCTCAATCTCTTTAATGGGCACAAATGATTATTATCTTTCTAATGAGTTCCAACATGTTGCTGCTTAACATAATAACAAAGAGCTTAATTTAAATGCAGATTCTCCCCCCAATGGGTCCTCCTCCCACTCAAATTCAACATACTGTAGGTTGCAAATCCAGGTAATTTACTTAGCACCACCTGGTGGGTAAAGGAGGAACCACTAGAGTGACCTGGAAGTCAGTCTGTTTACCTCAAATGACCCTAGGAGAAAATCTACTGTATTTCATTTAGTCTAAGTCCAAGTTGTGCCCTTCCTTTGAGCACGTACAGTCATAGGTAAAAAAACAAATTTGAATGTATTTTTCATCTACATGACTTTCAGAATGACAGGATATTAATTATATAAACTTCAAATCTAAATCAAAAAGGTGCCAGAGACCAATTAATGAACTTATATTTATACTACAAGTTCATTATTTCAGACACAAAGGTTTAAATAAAAAGAAGTGTTAATGGTGACGTATATGACTTTCATAGTTAAAAACAAAAACTGACGCCTACATTTCAAAATGTAATCACAAGCTGTTATACATCTGGCTGGGGGACTACCGATGAAAATTAGCACTTTTGAGCTAACTCGGGAACATTTATATTGTTTCAATGTTGATTAATGTTCACTGTCCCCTTTCAAAAATAAAGAAATTGAAGAAAAAAAAAAAATTGAAGCTTCTTTTCGACCGGAGGGATTTTTGCAGTTCCTAGAACATAAAATTCCTAGAACCCTTTTTTTTCTTGTGTTCCGACTGGACCAATTTGGGGATTTTTAAGTTGCTCTGGTTGCAGTTCCTGTAACTCTTTCAGCTCCTACTTCAGGGCAGGGTCTTTTCGCTGTTCCCTTTTCAGCATAGGAACCTAGGTCAACGAGGGTCAGGTTTCCAGTACAGACAGACCAACAACGGGACAATTGTTAACAATTTTCGCCATCTTATTCATCACTAAATTCACTTCTGACAATACTTTAGGCGATAAATGAACTGTTTAGATTTCGAATATAGGCAGTTTTGCTCAAATTGATGCCAAATTGACAATTTGCTTCAAAGTTTTCGGAGTTGAGAAGCGCCGCAAAGTGAGGCGACAGCCAGCAGGCGCCTGCCCCGGCCGCTAGCTCGTCGCTTGGCCAGTCCTGCTCAGAGACCCCGCTGTCAGCTGGAGGTCTCTCAGACCGCTCTCGTTAATAAGAGGCTTTTATTTCACCATTGACGGTTCGTTTGTTTAAAGCACCCATATTATGCTCATTTTCAGGTTCATAACTGTATTTTAAGATTGTACCAGAATAGGTTTACATGGTTTAATTTTCAAAAAACACCATATTTTTGTTGTACTGCACAGCTCTCTCACTGCTGCAGATGCTCTTTTCACCTGGTTTCTGTTTTAGCTACAGAGTGAGACCTCTTTTCATCTTCTTCTTCTGTACTATCTTTGATTGCACTCGCACATGCTCAGTAGCTCAGATGTAGAGCATGTCAGCTAGCTAACTCTAGAGACAGTAAAAGAGAGCCTGTTTCTCCAACTTTGGTCAGTTACAAGGCAGGATTAGCTGGGAGATTTCTAAATGAGGGCACACATGTAAGTAGTTCTTTTGTAGATTATGGTGAACTTGTGTGTGTTGTAGCAGTGCTTTGCTATTGAGAACGACGTAGCATGCTAGCGTTAGCATTAGCTTTAGCATGCTAATGCTAACGGTTAGCATGCTAACGAGCTAACGGTTGTGGTTAGCCAGCTCATTTCGGACTGTGATGTCACAGTCCGAGCCGATTTTGAACAGCTCACTAGGAGACTGAAGGCAGGACACATTCAGAAACCGTATCTCACTCAAAACAGCATGGATGGCTTTTTTTCAAAGTTTGTATGTGTGTGGAAGCACCAGAGACACAAAAGAACACCCCAAATCCCAGAAAAAGTGATTTTTTTCATAATATGGGCACTTTAAATATCACAACACATGTCCATCATAAGATCAACGGGAACCTGTAGTTAACTGTCTTTTCGGAGTTAAACTCCACAAGCGTGGACACACACACACAGTGACACACACACGTCCACAGCGCAGCAGGCAGAGGTGCGGGAGAGAGAGATACCCGTTTCTCTTCGGGAGACTTATTATTATTAAATTATGGCAAATATGCTATATACATTAGATTTAGTATTTAGTTCATACTTTTTTTTTGAGTATTTGTTTTCTGATTTTAACGCTATAAAGACCGTTGCCGTGCTTGCATCACTCCCTTACCCCTCCTACCAGTCCCTATTGCCACTTGGCCAGTGCAAATGCAAATGGAAAAAATGGTTTTGGGGGAGAGTAGTTGGTAGATCTGCTTAGAAGTGGACTTTTCCTATAACTACATTCCTGTAACTACTTGGTTGGAAAGAGGCTATAATGTAAGCATTGATAATATATTGCGTTAGGTTGTTTTGACTGAGATTCCTGAATGACCACACACTAAAACAATGTGTTTTTGTTTATTCAGTGTTCCAAAATTATATTTTATCATTTCTGTAAATGTTCATTTTAATATTAATTTACAGGCATCATATGCAGAGATGGCAAAAGTACTCACTTCTCGTACTCAAGTAGAAGTACAGATACTTGTGTTAAAAAATACTCTGGTAAAAGTAGAAGTATTGATTTAACTTCTTTACTCAAGTAAAAGTAACAAAGTACAGGCTTGGAAATTTACTTAAAGTATAAAAGTAAAAGTAGCCTTGCGAATGACAACCATTTTTTTTATGCAAAGCTACCTGGAGCACACAAATGTTACTAGAGTGCAAGCTGAGAAATTTCAGTGGACTCTTTATATGCCATTGCCTACATTTTAAATGGATGTCTGCCAATAGGCCTAAAACATCACATATATGATTATTGTGACAGAGACTGGGACTCCAGGTTATTAAGATTCTGAGTAGCAATATATGTATTTAGTTGTGATTCTGTGAGAATTCACAGATCCACTTTCTTTTTTTTAATTTTCCCCTTAAGTAATCTACATGTATATGTGTGTGCTCAAATATGGCTTCTGGAAAGAAAATAAAGGATTAAATATGAATTACTAAACAGACATTAATTAAGAAGTTCCCCATACTTTAAGAGTTACGCAGCACATTCGCCAGGAGTCATACTTGATGCCTAAACATCTCTCTCAGATAAGGCCAAGGATGATTGGGAATGTCTTGCTGCTTGTCTGCTGAATCTCTGGGATCTCTGTTTTTTTCATTTTCAGTCATGTCGCCATCATAGTACTAGTGCTAACATTATCACCATCAAGCCGCAATGATTTGCTGCAAATGAATGCCGCCGAATCTGTTGAGTCTTGTAGTGGTGCGTCAAGTGCAACGTACAGTATATTCCCATCCAATTAGATTGAATTCGGTATTGATGATGCAAAAAATAACGGTAAATCCAGTGAAATTATTTGAAACTTGTTAATGAGGACTAGATTAGGACTGTATTTAAAGCTAATTCTCGTTTTCAACTTCGCCCCAGGTGTGTCTGTTAAAACACGGACGGAGACAACTTCTCTCTTTTGATGCTTTATTAAGATCAAGCAACGTGCAACCTAGCTAACATGTTAACACAAACAACAAAATCACTAGCTAACTTACTTTAAATTTGTAAGAACTATAGACCAATACAACAACAGGCTTAAATTAACTGACAACATAAGTTATACGACTTACAGTTCTCAAGAACACACACACGATCTAACTGATTATCCTTTTTTCTCTGTGTGAGGCGCGTGCGTGTCCGCGCTATTTCCCAACATACACTCAAAATCACTCCTGATAGACGACCTTTTGTACAAAACTAAAGTAACGAGCCAATTTTCTAAAATGTAAGGATTAGAAAGTACCGATATTCGTGTTAAAATGTAAGGAGTAAAAGTAAAAAGTTGCCACAAAAATAAATAGTAAAGTAAAAATATATGAAAAATCTACTTGAGTACAGTAACGAAGTATTTGTACTTAATCACTTCCCATCTCTGATCATATGTCCCAACAGCTATCTTACTTGACAGTCTATGAAATACTGTCCCATCATATAGATAAACTCTTAACTGGTGGTGAAATAATGAATATTAAAGTGGGCCGTTTGTTTACCGTACCCCCACGCCCCAGTCAGATAATCTGGAGTGCTCCTTCATCAACACTCTTCATGTCCCAAACGTGTTGTTTTGAATGGAATTTAAAGTGAAATTGAAGTTACTCAACACTATTAATTATATATTTTATTCATACAAGACACAGAGGTCCTATATTGTCTGTTTTTTGTTGGTTTTTCAGTAGCTTTGGTAAAATTTGTATTCATATTACTACCTCTTGGAGTGGCAGACGCTGAACATTAAACCATATATTCGTAACTTGTATTTTTCTATTTTGACGTCTCTGCTTGCGTGCTAATTGGTTTTACACTCAATCGCGTCTCGTGTTGTTCAGGTGTTAGAACTGATTTAGGTTGTCTGGGAGGTGCAGTCGTCTTATCATAGCTGCTAGTTTATTGGTTATTGTGACAATACATATACTTAAAATCAGCCTCACATTTGTAATCCTAATTGTGTGTTTGTGTGTGTATATGTGGAAATACTTCTTTTAGCAAATCATAATTCCTTCTTTTTTTTTTTCTAATTAATTGAGCTACTCGCCAGTCTTTCCAAATACCCTGGGGGTACAAGTACCCTTGGTTGGAAATCATCGGCTTTTTAATAATGATTGTAAAAACGACACAAATCACAAACGCAGCATGCTATGTTGCGTCACATATACCGTATGAATAGAGCCGCTTCAAAAAAACATCTATGATGACTATTACCAGTGTGACTTTTGAGACGAGCAAAATTATGATTAACAAAATTGTGTCATTCATTTTCTGTGGATCCACTAATCCTTTTCCCATCAGTATCATATTTCGGCCTCTTTTCCAGCCTCGTTTGGCCGGAAAAGGAATGACATAGCTTCTGCCTTAAAGGCAGGGTTGGGGGGGCGCCCGGTTAGCTGACCTGGTTGAGCGTGCGCCCCATGTACAGAGGCTTAATCGTTGTCGCAGCGACCGTGGGTTTGGTTCTGACCTGCGGCCCTCTGCTGCATGTCATCCCCCTCTCTCTCCCGTTTTCCTGACCTAATCTGTCCTATCAAAAAAAATAAAAAAGGCAGGGTTGGTAATGTTTGCAAGATTTGAAAGTAGCATCTCCTCTGGGCTTCGCTAACCCCTCTCCCTGACACAGACGTGCACGAGCACCGCTGTATCGCTGCTCCAGAGCGGAGTGGAGAAAGGACCGACGTTTTACCTCATTACATTACATGTCATTTAGCTGACGCTTTTATCCAAAGCGACTTACAATTGCTATATATCAGAGGTTGCACGCCTCTGGAGCAACTATGGGTTAAGTGTCTTGCTCAGGGACACATTGGATGATGTAACACAGTGGGAATCAAACCCAGATCTCCCACACCAAAGGTATGTGTCATATCCACTGCGCCATCACCACCTACTTCACGTCTCATTCACCGGCAAGCAAACAGCTGATATTATCACACCGAATGTTTAAAACTGTAAGCAATGCGGCGCCAGCCCACTGAGCTCAGGCTCGTACTTGGGAGGGGTAGATCACCGTTGTGTGGACAGCGAGGCTGTGATTGGTGGGTGTTTTTACAGGATTACGGCAGCTACAGGTGACGGGTCTTTTTCACTCCTTTTTCAGAGCCCTGAAGTTGTTTGTTGTTGTCGGGGTGCAAAGACGATTTCAAACAATATATATATATATATATATATATAAAAAAGTGTATGCTGGAAATAGTTACCAACCCTGCCTTTGTAAATGAAATACATCATGCATACCTACAACCACTGGTAGTGTAAGTGGCTGTGCACAGAATGAGCAGTTTGCAGTACATACTCTGTGCCAGCGAGTACCAGCCCAATATTCAAGCACTGCCTCTCTTATAGCCAAATTGTCACCTTTGACCCCGAATCTTTGTCCAGCTCATCGTCCCCGTTACTTTGTGCCGAGGGTCCCTGGGTTAGGATGACGGGAAGTTGCAGTAGAGTGGGCTGCATGAAGGCTGTTCCTGTCTGCTGGTCCTACAGGAGTACAGACATGATGTGATATAAATTTAAACTTTAAACATTTAGCTGTGTGAAGTGCTGGCTGAGGATAACGGACAGCGTTAGCGCTCAGCTTTCTCTTCTTTTTTTTTTTTTTTTTTGCACCATCTGGGTGTGGATAAATGTTAGTTTTTAGTGCCTGTTTAAGCAAATCATGTGTGAGGACATTAAACCAGCAGCATGAAATACATTTAATCTTTCAAATCTATGATTACATGCTCAAGTTTATTGCAGGAACAATATGTAAAAGTACGTTCAGAGGATTATTGTGCATTAAAACCGGCACAGTGTTTATTTTCAGTCAAGTGCTTCTATGCATTAAACGGCTCTGCCTTTTATGTAAAAACGTGATAAGCCCTTTGACCTTCTCTTTCTCCTCATAGTGGCTAACTTGCTCGAGTAACAGAGCATTTTTTTGTTCCACTGTATTTCTCTGTGTAAACCGTGATTAAATGCTGACACATGGCTGTGAAAAGGCAGAGGACACAAAGATGGCCCTGTTTAGAAATAAATGCGTCAGTCACATAAAGAGTAAACACTGTGCTGGGGTGGTTATAGCAGGATCAGCAAATTGCATTTCAGCGTCCAGAGTTGTCGCTGAATCATAGCAGCTTGGCCCACAGTTTATTTAGTTTTTACAGATAGAAGAGAATAGAATAGGGAGCGGATTTTTAAATTCACCTCTGCAGCACCGTCGGGCCCTCCACATGACATCTGCTCATCCTGTTGTGGATGAGAAGAAGCCGAGGCGTCCGTCGCGTCCCACTGTACAGTGGCCGGAGCTCTGGCCGGGCTCGAACCGCTCTGTCCATCAGCGTCGGTCCCGTGATGTTTGGTGTCTCGTTCATGCAGCATTTGTCTGTATTTCTTCTTTAGGACAAGATACTTCTCACCCTGCGACAAATGTAATCGGTTTGCATTTGAAAAGACGAAAAATCCACAGTCAGAAACACAGACATGTAGGTTAGGCTATACTGTCTTTCTCACAATAATGTGTGTGTTTTTTATGCGTCCTCTTGTGTCTAGTAAAATGGAACAGTATTGGCATATATTATAGAAACTGTTTTTTGTAATGAGAGGGAAGGAATATCATTTTTAAGTAGGTAATTTAACTTTTTTAGTGTAAAAATCAGACACAACTTACTTTTTTTATATAAAGATACTGCTGTACCTCACATCTCTAATGCCCTTTGAATCCAATTATTTGGGGATCACAAGTCAGATTAGTTACTTTAAACATAAATTGTGGCAGCACCAGTTCTACTGTTCATTCATTTTGTCAATATGTGAAAATGCGTCGTAAAAATAGTTCCAAGGAAAATGAAAACTGCAGCTGGGGTCCCTTGGGGGAAACCAGTGGGTACAAAGAGTTCTTTAAAACAAAAAGCAAAGATTAGACGACTCCTTAATACGTCATGATAGTTTTGCTGGAACATTTCATAACGGTGATCTAGTCGCCTGTTTATGCCACAGTGGTGAGATATGAGTAAAGAATATACGGCAGCAGAGCTTTTTCCACAAAAGGTAAAAATATTTTACTCACATTCTCTGACTTCACCACAGCGATTCGGTCAATGATGAGCTTGAATTCCTCTCTGTATTTAGCTGCAGGGAAAAAAATATTTTAAGTTTAAATTTCTCGCATTCAGCAAAACATAAGTGGTTCCAACCAGTGGTGTAGTCTAATGTATTGTAGTGGGTATACTGTACCACACAAATATTATTTATGTTTTTTTTATTTTTTCCCTGGCTCAGAATGGGCCTTTTTGGGGGGGGGCATATCAAAGTGTGGGGTCTGGGTGTCCTCCCCCAGGGTTATTTTGAGTGTCAAAGACACATTCTGATACACTTTTATGCACCAATTTATGGTGGGAAAACCTTTTATTTATCCTATGAGAAGAAAAACACAGATGACATCCAAAATATATCAAAAATATAATGGAATATAAAGCAGTAAGGGGGCTTTCACATCAGTGAACTAAGCCTGGATCACAAAAGTTGACCCCAAAGCAACGAGGACATAATAAAATAGGCTACTTATATTTGTCTAAAATTTCTGGTGAAGGGATGATACTGGCATTAGTGTAGGCGGAGCATTTGGCCCCTACGCACACACTACGCACAGCGCTCGGCGAGGTGCAGGTCGATGAAAGATGAGAAAGGTCTCACTGCATGTTCTGCACTTAGTTTAGTTTGCTGTCCCATTACTCGACCCCGCATTTGTGAATGCAGATATCTGAAGTGAAAGTTCTGTCACAAAACTATGTTGCTGTGTATCATTGCACATTTTTAAGTGGGTATATGGAAATCCTGGAGATTTCTTAGTGGGTATACTGCGTATACCTGCGTATCACGTAGACTACACCACTGGTTCCAACACCCACAAATGCCAAGTGATGGTGAAAGGGAAGCGCACAAAACTCAGCTCAGCTGCCTTATGTGGGTGACAGAAATAGAAAAAAAGAGTTTGATTTACAATAAAAACACATTTAAGTATTTCCAGATACAGATGCAGCTAGAATGTAATGGTGTCTGTTTACAATTGATGTGGGGTTGTTGAGCTACAGTCTGCAGGAGGATTTGCTGATTTGTGTTTCTGAGGCAGTAAGAGGAAGGAGTTCTGCTGCCGTGTCTGTTTAGCTGACAAAGCTAGATGCAGCTTACATTGTAAAGAAACGGTTGCTTCAATGAAATCACAGCACACTAAGCTTCAGAGGAAAGATGTTCCCCTGCAACAAAGACATCCAAACACATCACAGTGCATCCCCAAAGGCAAAAACCTGACCCTCACTTAAGACCTAAATACAATCTTTCCTGTGGGAAGCAAACAAACTACAGCTGACCAGCTGATAAACCTCATCAGATAATGCTTTCCTCTTTTAGTTTACAGCAGTGAGCACACAGCAGACTGCGTGATTAAGAGCAGCCAGGTTGGCAAAACAAAAGAGGAATTTTCCAGGCGTAGGTATTCCATTCATGCATAGGTGTACATGGGCATGCAGCTAAGGACAATTGAAGTGTTTCCCTTTCCTGATGCGGACGGAAAGAACATTTGTAGTAAGATAGTTGCACCACTCGCGTTCAACAACAACAGGAAATCCAAAGGAAGCAGCCACTTACATCTGTCTCAACAAAAGAATTCCTTGCTCACCAACATAACACATTATACATGCTAGTTATTTATTAGCCAAAGGTCTGCACAAACAAGGACCACACACACACACACTTGTGCACCCCTCCCCCAACACCGTTATATTCCCACCATGCCCCAGTTTTCCAGTCTGATAAAAAAGCAACCCCATTAGAGGTCTACCTCCAGTCATGCATGTGGACTTAATTGTGATTAAAACACTATCCTCACAATTACGACATCGAAATCTGCAACCACATGCTACGACAGACTTCAAATGTCTGGGAAGCACTTTTCTAATTGGACAGACATGTCAGATGGCAGAGAATCAAGGCAGCTCTCTAAACCTCTGTCAACAACTGCAATGCTTACATAGCATCTGGACAGTACATGCTGGCAATGGCAATACAAGGTCACTTTGGATAATCATTTAGGGAGGTTAAAATATGTTTGAATGTCAGGCAGTGCCAAAAGTAAAGGTACAGTTGAATCATGACAAGCTTGTTTGTATTCTGGGCAAAATATATTTTGCAGTCATTAGCTAGTGAAGAGTGCTTTGTCTTTTAAAGGGTTTCAATGGGACATTTCTATTTTAGCTACACCTATAGCTAAAACCAATGCAAGCTAATACAACAGCACTGCAATGAATCTTGTCCATTCCACCAGACAAATCATGTCACAAATCAAAAAAGTTGACTTTCTAAGCAATACAATGCATTATTGCTCAGCTAATGCACATTGCTACAACCTTACTTGGTCTGGTGTGACCAATAGCTTCTGGTGGCTAACGTTGGCTAATATTAGAAGGCTTTAGATACTCCTGGTGAGGTACAATGTGTTTACTATTGGTTTTACTTTTGTGACAAATCCTTGAAATGGTTATCTGTGCCATGTTAAGATGTAGTACGACAGTAACACAAGTGGAGAAAAGTTAGCAAACTTCAGTGATGTCAGGTACAAAACAATATTTATCTAAAGTTAGCTAACTTTAGCGCAACTAACAATTCTTTTTTTATAGATTTGTCTAATGATTATTCTCTCAATTGATTAATTGAGTTTGGTATATAAAACATCAGAGAACAGTTAAGAAAAATGTCTTTTAGTTTAACCCACAGTCCAAAACCTCAAATTTACTGTAATGTAAGAACAAGAAAAGCATTTGAGAACCTGTAACCATTTAAATGATGGCTTTTTTGCCTTGAAAATGATTTGAAAATCACTGCCAGTTAATTTTCTTCCCATCAACTAATTGATTGACTATTTGTTGCAGCTCTAGCTAGCTCCCTGAAGTGATTGGGCATATGTGTGCGTGTGCACATACAAGGAATTTGACATGTTTTGGTTGCTTTCAATCAGAAAATAGACAAACCGCTAAAAACAAGGACAACCAAGACCAAGTAAGTCTGTAGCCGCATAACTCCTGAGTGTAGCTGAGCAATACTGCATGTTTTAATTCAACTTTTCATTTGTAACCGGAAGATTGCATTGATGTTTTTAAAAGTTACATAGTCTAGCTTCAAAGTGGGATGGACAGGCTTTATTACAGGGCTGTTAGACTGCATTAGCTAGGTGTTAAATAATGTTACACCCAGAAACATTTGTCTAAAGAAGCCAAATATGGGAGGAATTTTAGTGTAAGCAATGATTCAGAACAGTTGCATAAGCATGTGGGTGGAGAAGAACAGCAGGGAGTCACACGGGCAAACATCTTTTCAGCAAATAGTGGAAAATGGTGAATTTATAGTACATAATTATTCCTCATTTTGCTGAAAGACCACAGCTGTGTCTGAGGAGCCACTGGGCCTTCTTGCATGGTGGTGACATATATTTCGGTGATGGGTTTGTGTTCAGGTCCTGTGTTCAGTTACCAGGCAGATACAACTGGCCCGGGGGAGGAAATGACACAATTCCTGCTGAAACTGTAGCTAGATGTATGGAGGGGCTTTTAATGCGAACCAGATGTGTGCTTTACAACAGCGGAACACTGAAAGGACATTAAAAAAAAAAAAGCCTTTTGTTAGAGCAGACTGATTAATGTTGTGTTTAAATAGCCCTAAATGAATCATGTTAGTCCAACTATGTATGAGAAGTGGGGTGAATTTGAATTGAATTTGTGCAGTCTCACAGTACCGAGCACTAAACTGATGCCGCGCGAGCGCATCACATTTCGCCATTTTTCGGGTTAATATTTTCACCCATGCGAATCCACGCGACGACGACTCGCTACTTACCACGGAACTGCAAGTCACTGTGGCCAATAAAGGGCTTAAATGTCTTCAGTAAATCTGCATTTTTGACTCTGCCTGAGCTGCCTCCCGTGGAGTAGAAATAATCCAGCAGCGACTCTTCGCTCACATCACCCATCTCCGCTCAGTGTTTATCACGTCTTTGTAGCGACCGGGATTCAGTTTTGAAGATGTTTGCTATTCTCTTGGTATTCTCGCCCCAGCCATAATTCAGTCCTCTTGGCTAATTTGCTGTAGTAAGTTCATATCTAAACTTCACTCCACCCAGACGAGAGGACCGCTGCTGCTGCTGCGCCTCCTCCTGTTAACCCTTTAAAGACACCAGCATCTTATTTTTTACCCCTCAACCTCTGCGTTAGGATGTAGCTGCTACAATCAGTTTTGTTTTTTTTGTAGCTTTCAATACACTACTTATATTTGTTGAAATGCGCGAGGCCATAATCGTGTGCGCGGCATACTCATTACTGGAGGTGATCGTGAACGTCTCACATGCATGTAGTAGCCTAACGTAAAGAGCAATTTCATGGTAGTATAGGCCTATGTCTATCTATGTAGTTCTTCTCAAAATGTATTCAGTGGTGGAACAAGTAATTTTACTACTTTTTATTTAAGTGCGTCATTCCGGTTATGCAGCAACATTTTGGACTCAAAACATTTGAACAAATAATAGATGTGTTTTTCATGTTTATTGCATTAGTTACATGATTAACTGTCAGGAAAACGCATTAGCCAATGCTAGGCTCTCATAATGACTGGTATATAGTTTATATATATATATATAACAGGCTGGGAAAACTTGAGCTAAGTTAATGTAGCATTAACATCATGAAACATGGAAAATAGTGAAAGTTGTGCTCACCCTAAATTTTGAGTTCCCTCCAGAAAAAACATGTAACTTCCTGAAAATGGTCTCAATGGAATTGTAGTCTTCTTCTTTTTGTGGAAGGCGAGAAACTACAAACTAATAAACAGGGTGGGAAATGACTTTGGTGACAGTTAATAAAAAAAAAAAAAAAAGGTAAAACAATGAAATAAAACTATAGTTCTTTCTAATATATAATCAGAGAGAGTTTAACATTGCCTAAAAAGTATTAAATATTGTGTATTTTATAATGATATTAATATTATGGCTTATAGTTCTTGTAGAAGTGATTACTTTTCACTGGGGACATGGTAAAATCGAATTCGAAGTACTAAAAAAGTATTTTTAATGTGTGTTATTCTGTTTATGTGATTAAGGTCACTTAAGCCACTTGTTATAAATATTTGACACATTTTAAAGAAAATATGAGGAAGTCAGTCATGGGGACAGAATTTGTTGCTACATATTAGAAGTAGCAATACCAGAGTGTAGAAATACTCTATAACAAGTAAAGGTCCTGCATTCAAACAAGTAAAAGCATAATAGTATTAGGATCAAATTATACTTAAGTTACCAAAAGTAAAAGTACTCGTGGAGAATGGCCCATTTCAGAATAATGTAGTATATCACTATCATTAGTGATGCATTAATGTGAACATTACTTTAATGTAGCTCACAGTCATTAAGACAGAGCATTAAAGTATTGTCATAATAACTTTCATCATGTAAAACAGTGGCATAGGATGGATAGGAGGATAGAAACGGCATTTGTTACAATCACTTCCTGAAACGCTAGTTGGCAAAATGCTAGTTGGCTAAATTTAGCCAAATTTCTTTTTTAGACATTTAGATCTATAAACCACAGTTTCCACATGAGAATCAAACTTTCAAAAGTGAAAGTTGTTTGAAGTGCAGATATTCGACTTTGCAGGGTGGGTGGATGGGTTGCATTTGGATCGCACTTGTAAACAGCCCCCACCGAGCCCCCACTCCTGCTTCTCCCACCCCCTGTGCACACCAGTGATAATGGTGGAGGCCCAGTCAGTTCAGGTATTAGATACAGAACACACTGTCAGATTAATTGTGTGATTGTGCTGTAAATATTAAATGTGCTGGACTTACACATTAATCCCATCTTGCCTCCTCTAGTATAGCTTCTCTTTGAACGAGTTTGCATTTAATTTAGAAATGGGTGATTTGTATTTCATGTTTTCGGCTGCTGCTCTAAGACGACAATATTGTAATTACAGTAAGCTTCTTATAAGCGGATACAATTGTTGAGGTGAGGCGTTTACATTGTCACGTGAAAGTGGGACCTTATGCTCTTTCAATTTAGAAAACAGCAACTTTTACCAGGATGAAGACATTTGATCCTTGAGCATATGCCATGTCTTTGTGGAGAGAGCAGCTGGCAATACATTATCACCTTATTAAGAGGGGGGGGGGGGACATAGAGGAAGAGGAAACATCAGCCGTGATTCATTTTGTCAAGGCGTCCATACAGGCCTATAGTGGAAGAAGTACTCGGATTCTTTTACTTGAGTAAAAGTACCAATATAAAAATGTAAACATACAGTTCTGCATGTAAAATCCCTCTTAAATAAAAGTACTTAACTGTTAGCTAATTACAGTATGTATTAAAAGTGAAAGTACTAATTTTGCAGAAAATTGGAGATTGAGACTGAGATATTACACTATTAGATGTTAAATATTGATTCATAAATAGCATTTTACCATTGTAGCTGGTCGAGGTGGAGCTAGTTTGTCGATTTTAGATGCAGTGAGGTCATTTCAGTGGTTCCCAACCTTGGGATCGGGCAACAGGGTCACACGATAAATCTGAGGGCTCAGCAAATGATTAATGTTGTAGGAAAGAAGAAAAAAAAACAAAGTTCTGATACCCATATCTTTTTCTTTTCTTATTCTGTAATATTTGCTTTTTTTTGTGAAACTTTGGACACTTTCACCTCTTTAGGCCTCAAACAGTTGTTGACATGAAGCCATGTGAGACGCTTAGAGGAGATATCTTTCTCTTTGGTGGACGTCCTACAACTCATTGACAAACACAAGCCAAAAAGGTTCTGAACCATTGGTAATGTGTTGTATTTTGTAAGATTATCATGTTTTATTATCAGTAACTAGTATTTACATCTGCCAAATAAATGTGGAGCAAAAAGTGTAATATTCCCCTCTGAAATGTAATGAAATAGATGTATAAAATACCATTAAATGGAAATACTTAATTTTAAGTGCATGTACCTCAAAGTTGTGCTTAATTACAGTACTTGAATAAATGTAATTGGTTACTTTCCGCCACTGAAAGACGTAGCAATAATGCAATAAGCGGAAGTGCTTTAGACTGAATAAACCTTAAAGGGGCTGTACTGAAATACTGAAAAATGGTCAGTTCAGTTCAGTATGAGCAACACGGACTATTTTGGCCAGGCCAATATTAGCTTATTGCAGTTTAAACCGAAATGCCAAAGTTAAGTTTGAGGTCATTTGGAAAAAGGATGTCTCCATCATGTAGTTTGTCCAAAACAAACCTAATCTAAGAAATCCATTATTGAGATTGTTCGTTTATGTTTAAAAATCAAATTAATAAGGTGATATAAACTCCCAAATATATATCAATATTAGTATTGGCTGCAAAGACTTTTGGTATTTTATGTTTAGTTTCTCAATTATTAATGCAATTAGTAATAATTAATAAATAATTATATAACAGACTTTATTTATATAGCACATTACAAAACAACATTACAAAGTGATTTACAGTAATAACAAATAATAATAAATAAATAAATAAATCCCAAAAATAATAATTACAACAAATCCACCATCTTTTAAGAAAGTTAAAAGTATAAAAAAAAAAAAGATGTGAATTGCTGGAATCTAAAGACTGGCATTTATTCTGAATCTAAGAATTTGTAACATGCAGAAACCTGGTGGTTAACTCTGAACTCTCCACCATCGCTGTGTTGCAAAGCGAGTTTTTCTCGTCCCAGATGGGTTTCTCTGTCGCTGCTTGCCTGCTAAATGCTGTTTTCAGGGGTCCATGAGAGCAGAAAGGGACAGATGTTCTTGTGCACCATGTGAAGGTCAAAGCCACCAGTGTAATGGCAGTGCGCGTTACTGATCGAGGACAGATGTTCACAGGGTTATCCATTCCATATGGCTGTCACTCGTCCATGGGCCTTTTCACAGCACAGCTCTTGTAAACACGCTTTAGTTTGCTGTTGTCTTTTTTTTCTGCCCCTGTAAAACATGTCCTAAATCCAATCACCTAGGCCCTCTAAAGGGGATGATGTTGATGAATGGGAATGTGTAGTGGTTGTAGTGACCTATAAGCCCCTACTGAGATTACAGGGAGGCAGCCAGCCAGCCAGCCAGCCAGGCCCGGCCAGGGCACCAGGAAACAGCTAGAGCTTAAAGAGGGATTGTTTAGATAGACAATGGTGTCTACCTGGTTTTAATCCCCGCTTAAAAAAAAGAAGAGTACAGGGGATTGCCAGAGTTTAATAAATGAAAGTGCTCCTATAATCAGGATTTGCCAAAGTGCCCCTTTTGTGTTAATCGGACATTTTTTACAGCATGGTTTTTGACATCTGCCACAGCAGGTGGTGTTAACCCCATCCCTGCCCCATCTGTATGCAGTGTACATTTCTATCAGACATCATGCAGAGGAGTGCACATGACCCATACGTGAACAAAAAGGGAGAGTATGGCATGCAGAACTCTTGACAAAGCCTGGTTTAAATGTATCTGGGAAGGTTCTCAGTAATCCAGGTCGTAGTTATCCAAAAAATCAAGAGAAACTGGACTTGGTTAAAGGTGCTCCAAAGACGTTTTGTCTCCTCTTTTTGTAGAAGTCTCTCGGATGAGTGATGAAACGTCTTCGGAGCGTCTTTGGAGCACGAAATGTCTTCGGGGCACAACTTTAACCAAGTCCAGGTATCCTTTATATCCTTTTTAACCTTCCTTGGGTGGTTTAAATGTACCAGATAGACACCAGGTCGCAATAACATCACATACCTGAAAATAATCTATGGAATGCAGCCAGCCTCATTACTTACTTAGTGAAGGCTAATAGAACAAGGATGTGTAATGAATAATTACTTCATTGCAGAGATAGAAAGCTGCATTTTAATAATTAAAGTCTAGCGTATCAGCGATAAAGCATAATAAAATTGTTTTAAAATCGAGGATTACAAGAGTAAATCCCAACGGGCCAGATGTGAGCGCGGGAGGGGCCGCTGTATTCTGGGACCGGATTAAACATAAAATCCCACAGGACCGCACTGTCTTTTCCCGCAAGCTTAGGAGCTTGTGTGGACTCAACATGCTGTAATCCACCGATTAGCTGATATAATCACCTGTAAATACACCTTGGCTATGATGTTACTGTCGGCCATCAGGCTCTGCCCTGCGTCACGTCCCATCCAACATATGTTACTAGAGACGGGCCAGATTTGAACTTTCTGGTAACCAGAGGCGGACACTCGGACCAGACATATATGGCTCGACAAAATATGTGACTTCATGGAGAATTTCTAGACTGTGGTATTAATACTTTTACTTTACTTTCATAGGGACATACACACATATGTACATACACTAAATATAGATAATATGAATATGACTTTTTATGAAATACTATAGTATGACTATATGAGTTTTTTCGACATACGATACTTTGACTTTATATTACTTTTTTCCACATACTGGATTATGACTATTTTTATGACTTTATGGTATAATATATTCGAGAATCAAGATGTTCCAATATGGAAAAGCCTCTGATACTGCCTAAAATGCTGGTATTGGCAAGTACTGTACTTATTACTGCCTTTTTTTCAACATGGTATGCTATGAATTATATATGACTTTTTTTGACATAAAATCAACATAGTATACTAAGACCTTTTTGGACATACTATACTATGACATTTTTATGACTTTTTTCACATACTATAATATGACTTTATGATTTTTTTCCGATATATACTATCACTTTTTATCACTTTTTCCAACAAAATATACTGTAACGTTTTTTCAACATATTTTACAATAACTTTTATGACTTTTTATACCAAACTATGACGTTTTTGGAACCCTATATGCAGCTTACTCTTCCAGTTTATGCTGTAGGAAATCATACAGTGGGTATTGTCAGACCAGTTATTCTTATTATACCACAATCTCCAGCAAATTGTGTGGAATAGATTTTAGTTTGTACCATGTGAACATAACTGAGGGTTGACCTATTTTTTTTTTTATATGCTGATTAGTAACCCAAGGTCAAGGTAAACTTTATTATCCCACAAGGGGAAATTCATGTGGTCATTCATTATGCACTCTTGTCACAACATATTCTCTAAACATATAGACACCACAGACAAACCAATAAACATGTATACCAAACCAAACCAAAAATAACAGTACTACAGAAATGACAATAACAGAAGTCAACAATAACAATACAAAGAATAAACAATACTACAGAAATGACAAAAACAATCCGACATCTGATGTTTACGAAACATTAAGGTAGCTAAAAATAAAAATAAGTATAAAAAAATAACTAGAAATAGTTGTCAAAAAAGGAAATTTGGATCTACCATCCAGTTAAAGTGCCAGTGCGGAATCAGAGTACTTGCGATGTGCTTGGTCATTATACAGTAAAGTATCACTTAAGAGGAATTTTATAGTTTTATACCCTTCTACATACGAGTTTTTCATTCATTTGTTTGATAAAGTGTAACTACATAAAGTTTTTGTAAAAGAACATGTCACCATAGGGGCCTTACTACTTCATTGAAAAATGACAAAAATGAAGCACTTTATTCATTTGAATTGGACAATGAAATGTAGATCCTATAACGCACAAAGTAGCAACTTTTGATACAACTTGTCCAGATAACGTCCTCCATTAGAGTGAAGTGTTTCTTGTATACTGAAGTAGTGTCAGCTCCCAGATCACTGTGGTTATCCTGATGGATCTTCCTGTGGATACTGAGACTGTCGTGATGCTGCTGGCAGCTTTGCTGAATGCAAGACACCTGTCCAGCAATACTTTCCTCTCGTCTTAGTATAGTATGTTGAAGAAAGTCATAGTATAGTATGTCGAAAAAAGTAATTAAAAAGTCATAGTATAATATGTCGAAACAAGTCACAGTATAGTATGTCAAAAAAAGTCATAGTATAGAATGTGGAAACAAGTGATAAAAAAGTAATTAAAAAGCCATAGTATTTCGAAAAAAAGTAATTATAAAGCCATAGTATGTCGAAAAAAGTAGTTAAAAAGCCATAGTATAGTATGTCGAAAAAAAGTAATTATAAAGCCATAGTATAGTATGTGAAAAACAGTAATTAAAAAGTAATAGTATAGTATGTCGAAAAAGTCATAATATAGTATGTCAAAAACAGTAATTTAAAAGCCATAGTATAGTATGTCGAAAAAAGTGATATAAAAGTCATAGTATAGTATGTCAAACAGTAATTTAAAAGCCATAGTATGTCGGAAAAAGTGATTAAAAAAGTAATTAAAAAGTGATAGTATAGTATGTCGAAAAAAGTAATTAAAAAGCCATAGTATAGTATGTCGAAAGAAGTGATAAAAAAGCCATAGTATAGTATGTCGAAAGAAGTGATAAAAAAGCCATAGTATAGTATGTCGAAAGAAGTGATAAAAAAAGTCATATTATAGTATGTCAAAAGTAATTAAAAAGTCATAGTATAGTCCAAAAACAGTCATAGTATAGTATGTCCAAAAACAGTCATAGTATAGTATGTCCAAAAACAGTCATAGTATAGTATGTCGAAAAAGTAATTAAAAAGCCATATTATTGTATGTCAAACAGTCATAGTATATTATGTCGAAAAAAGTAATTAATAGTCATAGTATAGTATGTCGAAAAAAGTCATAGTATAGTATGTCGAAGAAAGTCATAAAGTCATAGTATAGTATGTCGGTAAACAGTAATTAAAAAGCCATAGTATAGTATGTTGAAAATAGTCATAGTATAGTATGTCGAAAAAGTCATAGTATAGTATGTTGAAAATATAGTATGTCGAAAAAAGTAATTAATAGTCATAGTATAGTATGTCCAAAAACAATCATAGTATAGTATGTCGAAAAAACTAATTAAGAAGCCATAGTATGTTGAAAAAAGTGATAAAAAAGTCATAGTATAGTATGTCGAAAAAGTGCTAAAAAGTCATAGTATAGTATGTCAAAAACAGTAATTAAAAAGTAATAGTATAGTATGTCGAAAAAGTCATAATATAGTATGTCAAAAACAGTAATTAAAAAGTAATAGTATAGTATGTCGAAAAGTCATCATATAGTATGTCAAAAACAGTAATTCAAAAGCCATAGTATGGCGGTAAAAAAAGTGATTAAAAAAGTAATTAAAAAGCCATAGTATAGTATGTACGAAAAAGTCATTAATAGTCATAGTATAGTATGTCCAAAAACAATCATAGTATAGTATGTCGAAAAAACTAATTAAAAGCCGCCAGTATGTTGAAAAAAGTGATAAAGTCATAGTATAGTATGTCGAAAAAGTGCTAAAAAGTCATAGTATAGTATGTCAAAAACAGTAATTAAAAAGTAATAGTATAGTATGTCGAAAAAGTCATAATATAGTATGTCAAAAACAGTAATTAAAAAGTAATAGTATAGTATGTCGAAAAAGTCATCATATAGTATGTCAAAAACAGTAATTCAAAAGCCATAGTATGGCGAAAAAAAGTGATTAAAAAAGTAATTAAAAAGCCATAGTATAGTATGTCGAAAAAAAGTCATTAATAGTCATAGTATAGTATGTCCAAAAACAATCATAGTATAGTATGTCGAAAAAACTAATTAAGAAGCCATAGTATGTTGAAAAAAGTGATAAAAAAGTCATAGTATAGTATGTCGAAAAAGTGCTAAAAAGTCATAGTATAGTATGTCAAAAACAGTAATTAAAAAGTAATAGTATAGTATGTCGAAAAAGTCATAATATAGTATGTCAAAAACAGTAATTAAAAAGTAATAGTATAGTATGTCGAAAAAGTCATCATATATTATGTCAAAAACAGTAATTCAAAAGCCATAGTATGGCGAAAAAAGTGATTAAAAAAGTAATTAAAAAGCCATAGTATAGTATGTCGAAAAAAGTCATTAAAAGACAGTTTTATACCCTTCTTCACATGAAATCAAATGTTTTCCATATCACCTGTTTAATAAAGTGTAACTACATACATTTATTGTAAAAGAATATGTCACCATATCAGCCTTACCACTGAATAAAAAAATGACAAAAATGAAGCACTTTATTCATTTGAATTGGACAATGAAATGTAGATCATATAACGCACAAAGTAGCAACTTTTGATACAACTTGTCCAGATAACGTCCTCCATTAGAGTGAAGTGTTTCTTGTATACTGAAGTAGTGTCAGCTCCCAGATCACTGTGGTTATCCTGATGGATCTTCCTGTGGATACTGAGACTGTCGTGATGCTGCTGACAGCTTTGCTGAATGCAAGACACCTGTCCAGCAATACTTTCCTCTCTTGTCTTAGTATAGTATTTCGAAGAAAGTCATAGTATAGTATGTTGAAAAAAGTAATTAAAAAGTCATAGTATAATATGTCGAAACAAGTCATAGTATAGTATGTCAAAAAAGTAATTAAAAAGCCATAGTATAGTATGTCGAAAAAAGTGATAAAAAAGTAATTAAAAAGTCATAGTATAGTATTTCAAATAGTAATTAAAAAGTCATAGTATAGTATGTCGAAAAAAGTAATTAAAAAGTCATAGTATAGTATGTCGATAAAAGTAATTAAAAAGTCATAGTATAGTATGTCAAATAGTAATTAAAAAGTCATAGTATAGTATGTTGAAAAAAGTGATAAAAAAAGTAATTAAAAAGTCATAGTATAGTATGTCGAAAAAGTATAGTAATAGTATGTCAAAAAGTCATAGTATAGTATGTCAAAAAAGTAATTAAAAAGTCATAGTATAGTATGTCGAAAAAAGTGATAAAAAAGTAATTAAAAAGTCATAGTATAGTATGTCAAATAGTAATTAAAAAGTCATAGTATAGTATGTCAAAAAAAAGTCATAGTATAGTATGTCGAAAAAAGTAATAAAAAAGTCATAGTATAGTATGTCGAAAAAAGTGATAAAAGTAATTAAAAAGTCATAGTATAGTATGTTGAAAAAAGTGATAAAAAAAGTAATTAAAAAGTCATAGTATAATATGTCGAAAAAAGTCATAGTATAGTATGTCGAAAAAAGTAATTAAAAAGTCATAGTATAGTATGTCGAAAAAAGTGATAAAAAAGTAATTAAAAAGTCATAGTATGTCAAATAGGAATTAAAAAGTCATAGTATAGTATGTTGAAAAAAGTGATAAAAAAAGTAATTAAAAAGTCATAGTATAGTATGTCGAAAAAAGTAATTAAAAAGCCATAGTATAGTATGGGAAAAAAGAGATAAAAAAGTAATTAAAAAGTCATAGTATGTCAAATAGGAATTAAAAAGTCATAGTATAGTATGTCAAATAGGAATTAAAAAGCCATAGTATAGTATATCTAAAAAAAGGGATAAAGTAAATAAAAAGCCATAGTATAGTATGTCAAATAGTAATTAAAAAGTCATAGTATAGTATGTCAAAAAAAGTGATAAAAAAGTAATTAAAAAAGTCATAGTATGTCAAATAGGAATTAAAAAGTCATAGTATAGTATGTCAAATAGGAATTAAAAAAGCCATAGTATAGTATGTTCGAAAAAAGGGATAAAGTAATTAAAAAGCCATAGTATAGTATGTCAAATAGTAATTAAAAAGTCATAGTATAGTATGTCGAAAAAAGTAATTAAAAAGTCATAGTATAGTATGTCGAAAAAAGTGATAAAAGTAATTAAAAAGTCATAGTATAGTATGTCAAATAGTAATTAAAAAGTCATAGTATAGTATGTTGAAAAAAGTGATAAAAAAAGTAATTAAAAAGTCATAGTATAATATGTCGAAAAAAGTCATAGTATAGTATGTCGAAAAAAGTAATTAAAAAGTCATAGTATAGTATGTCGAAAAAAGTGATAAAAAAGTAATTAAAAAGTCATAGTATGTCAAATAGGAATTAAAAAGTCATAGTATGTCAAATAGGAATTAAAAAGCCATAGTATAGTATGTCGAAAAAAGGGATAAAGTAATTAAAAAAGCCATAGTATAGTATGTCAAATAGTAATTAAAAAGTCATAGTATAGTATGTCGAAAAAAGTGATTAAAAAGTAATTAAAAAGTCATAGTATGTCAAATAGGAATTAAAAAGTCATAGTATAGTATGTCAAATAGGAATTAAAAAGCCATAGTATAGTATGTCAAAAAAAGGGATAAAGTAATTAAAAAGCCATAGTATAGTATGTCAAATAGTAATTAAAAAGTCATAGTATATATAGTATGTCGAAAAAAGTGATAAAAGTAATTAAAAGTCATAGTATAGCATGTCAAATAGTAATTAAAAAGTCATAGTATAGTATGTCGAAAAAAGTCATAGCCAATTCATTTGACGGGAAAATAATAGAAACAATAATTCCTTCAGTTTCAATAGGGCCTTTGCCGCTGTCGGCGCTCGGGCCCTAATTAAAAAGTCATAGTATAGTATGTCGAAAAAAGTCATAGTATGTCAAATAGTAATTAAAAAGCCATAGTATAGTATGTCGAAAAAAGTGATAAAGTAATTAAAAAGTCATAGTATAGTATGTCGAAAAAAGTGATAAAAAAGTAATTAAAAAGTCATAGTATAGTATGTCAAATAGTAATTAAAAAGTCATAGTATGTATGTCAAATAGGAATTAAAAAGCCATAGTATAGTATGTCGAAAAAAAGGGATAAAAAAGTAATTAAAAAGTCATAGTATAGTATGTCAAAAAAACTAATTAAGAAGCCATAGTATGTTGAAAAAAAGTGATTTAAAAAAGTCATAGTATAGTATGTCAAAAACAGTAATTAAAAAGTAATATTATAGTATGGCGGAAAAAAGTGATTAAAAAGTAATTAAAAAGCCATAGTATATCGAAAAGTAATTAAAAAGTCATAGTATAGTATGTCAAACAATAATTAAAATGTCATAGTATAGTATGTCAAACAATAATTAAAAAGCCATAGAATAGTATGTCAAAAAAGTCATTAAAAGACAGTTTTATACCCTTCTTCACATGAAATCAAATGTTTTTCATATCACCTGTTTAATAAAGTGTAACTACATACATTTATTGTAAAAGAATATGTCACCATAGGAACCTTACCACTGAATAAAAAAATGACAAAAATAAAACACTTTATTCATATGAATTGGACAATGAAATGTAGATCATATAACGCACAAAGTAGCAACTTTTGATACAACTTGTCCAGATAACGTCCTCCATTAGAGTGAAGTGTTTCTTGTATACTGAAGTAGTGTCAGCTCCCAGATCACTGTGGTTATCCTGATGGATCTTCCTGTGGATACTGAGACTGTCGTGATGCTGCTGACAGCTTTGCTGAATGCAAGACACCTGTCCAGCAATACTTTCCTCTCTTGTCTTAGTATAGTATTTCGAAGAAAGTCATAGTATAGTATGTTGAAAAAAGTAATTAAAAAGTCATAGTATAATATGTCGAAACAAGTCATAGTATAGTATGTCAAAAAAGTAATTAAAAAGCCATAGTATAGTATGTCGAAAAAAGTGATAAAAAAGTAATTAAAAAGTCATAGTATAGTATTTCAAATAGTAATTAAAAAGTCATAGTATAGTATGTCGAAAAAAGTAATTAAAAAGTCATAGTATAGTATGTCGATAAAAGTAATTAAAAAGTCATAGTATAGTATGTCAAATAGTAATTAAAAAGTCATAGTATAGTATGTTGAAAAAAGTGATAAAAAAAGTAATTAAAAAGTCATAGTATAGTATGTCGAAAAAAGTCATAGTATAGTATGTCGAAAAAAGTCATAGTATAGTATGTCGAAAAAAGTAATTAAAAAGTCATAGTATAGTATGTCGAAAAAAGTGATAAAAAAGTAATTAAAAAGTCATAGTATAGTATGTCAAATAGTAATTAAAAAGTCATAGTATAGTATGTCGAAAAAAGTCATAGTATAGTATGTCGAAAAAAGTAATTAAAAAGTCATAGTATAGTATGTCAAATAGTAATTAAAAAGTCATAGTATAGTATGTCGAAAAAAGTCATAGTATAGTATGTCGAAAAAAGTAATAAAAAAGTCATAGTATAGTATGTCGAAAAAAGTAATAAAAAAGTCATCGTAGTAGTATGTACGAAAAAGGATAAAAAGTAATTAAAAGTCATAGTATAGTATGTTGAAAAAAGTGATAAAAAAAGTAATTAAAAAGCAGTTTATATAGTATGTCGAAAAAAAGTCATAGTATAGTATGTCAAAAAAAGTAATTAAAAAGTCATAGTATAGTATGACGAAAAAAAGTGATAAAAAAGTAATTAAAAAGTCATAGTATGGTCAAATAGGAATTAAAAAGTCATAGTATAGTATTTGTAAAGGTGATAAAAAAGTAATTAAAAAAGTCATAGTATAATATGGCGAAAAAGTCATGTATAGTATGGTTAAAAAGTAATTAAAAAGCCATAGTATAGTATGTCGAAAAAAGTGATAAAAAAGTAATTAAAAAGTCATAGTATGTCAAATAGGAATTAAAAAGTCATAGTATAGTATGTCAAATAGGAATTAAAAAGCCATAGTATAGTATGTCGAAAAAAGGGATAAAGTAAATAAAAAGCCATAGTATAGTATGTCAAATAGTAATTAAAAAGTCATAGTATAGTATGTCGAAAAAAGTGATAAAAAAGTAATTAAAAAGTCATAGTATGTCAAATAGGAATTAAAAAGTCATAGTATAGTATGTCAAATAGGAATTAAAAAGCCATAGTATAGTATGTCGAAAAAAGGGATAAAGTAATTAAAAAGCCATAGTATAGTATGTCAAATAGTAATTAAAAAGTCATAGTATAGTATGTCGAAAAAAGTAATTAAAAAGTCATAGTATAGTATGTCGAAAAAAGTGATAAAAGTAATTAAAAAGTCATAGTATAGTATGTCAAATAGTAATTAAAAAGTCATAGTATAGTATGTTGAAAAAAGTGATAAAAAAAGTAATTAAAAAGTCATAGTATAATATGTCGAAAAAAGTAATTAAAAAGTCATAGTATAGTATGTCGAAAAAAGTGATAAAAAAGTAATTAAAAAGTCATAGTATGTCAAATAGAAATTAAAAAGTCATAGTATAGTATGTCAAATAGGAATTAAAAAGCCATAGTATAGTATGTTGAAAAAAGTGAAAAAGAGTAATTAAAAAGTCATAGTATGTCAAATAGGAATTAAAAAGTAGTATGTATTGCGTCAAATAGAAATAAAAAGCCATAGTATAGTATGTTGAAAAAAGGGATAAAAATTAAAAGTAATTAAAAAGTCATAGTATAGTATGTCGAAAAAAGTAATTAAAAAGTCATAGTATAGTATGTCGAAAAAAGTGATAAAAAAGTAATTAAAAAGTCATAGTATAGTATGTCAAATAGTAATTAAAAAGTCATAGTATAGTATGTTGAAAAAAGTGATAAAAAAAGTAATTAAAAAGTCATAGTATAATATGTCGAAAAAAGTCATAGTATAGTATGTCGAAAAAAGTAATTAAAAAGTCATAGTATAGTATGTCGAAAAAAGTGATAAAAAAGTAATTAAAAAGTCATAGTATGTCAAATAGGAATTAAGAAGTCATAGTATGTCAAATAGGAATTAAAAAGCCATAGTATAGTATGTCGAAAAAAGGGATAAAGTAATTAAAAAAGCCATAGTATAGTATGTCAAATAGTAATTAAAAAGTCATAGTATAGTATGTCGAAAAAAGTGATTAAAAAGTAATTAAAAAGTCATAGTATGTCAAATAGGAATTAAAAAGTCATAGTATAGTATGTCAAATAGGAATTAAAAAGCCATAGTATAGTATGTCAAAAAAAGGGATAAAGTAATTAAAAAGCCATAGTATAGTATGTCAAATAGTAATTAAAAAGTCATAGTATATATAGTATGTCGAAAAAAGTGATAAAAGTAATTAAAAGTCATAGTATAGTATGTCAAATAGTAATTAAAAAGTCATAGTATAGTATGTCGAAAAAAGTCATAGCCAATTCATTTGACGGGAAAATAATAGAAACAATAATTCCTTCAGTTTCAATAGGGCCTTTGCCGCTGTCGGCGCTCGGGCCCTAATTAAAAAGTCATAGTATAGTATGTCGAAAAAAGTCATAGTATGTCAAATAGTAATTAAAAAGCCATAGTATAGTATGTCGAAAAAAGTGATAAAGTAATTAAAAAGTCATAGTATAGTATGTCGAAAAAAGTGATAAAAAAGTAATTAAAAAGTCATAGTATAGTATGTCAAATAGTAATTAAAAAGTCATAGTATAGTATGTCAAATAGGAATTAAAAAGCCATAGTATAGTATGTCGAAAAAAGGGATAAAAAAGTAATTAAAAAGTCATAGTATAGTATGTCAAAAAAACTAATTAAGAAGCCATAGTATGTTGAAAAAAGTGATTTAAAAAAAGTCATAGTATAGTATGTCAAAAACAGTAATTAAAAAGTAATATTATAGTATGGCGAAAAAAGTGATTAAAAAAGTAATTAAAAAGCCATAGTATATCGAAAAAGTAATTAAAAAGTCATAGTATAGTATGTCAAACAATAATTAAAATGTCATAGTATAGTATGTCAAACAATAATTAAAAAGCCATAGAATAGTATGTCAAAAAAGTCATTAAAAGACAGTTTTATACCCTTCTTCACATGAAATCAAATGTTTTTCATATCACCTGTTTAATAAAGTGTAACTACATACATTTATTGTAAAAGAATATGTCACCATAGGAACCTTACCACTGAATAAAAAAATGACAAAAATAAAACACTTTATTCATATGAATTGGACAATGAAATGTAGATCATATAACGCACAAAGTAGCAACTTTTGATACAACTTGTCCAGATAACGTCCTCCATTAGAGTGAAGTGTTTCTTGTATACTGAAGTAGTGTCAGCTCCCAGATCACTGTGGTTATCCTGATGGATCTTCCTGTGGATACTGAGACTGTCGTGATGCTGCTGACAGCTTTGCTGAATGCAAGACACCTGTCCAGCAATACTTTCCTCTCTTGTCTTAGTATAGTATGTCGAAGAAAGTCATAGTATAGTATGTCGAAAAAAGTAATTAAAAAGTCATAGTATAATATGTCGAAACAAGTCATAGTATAGTATGTCGAAAAAAGTCATAGTATAGAAAGTGATGAAAAAAAAAAATATAAAAAAAAAAAAAAAAAAAAAAAAAAAAAAAAAAAAAAAAAAAAAAAGTCATAGTATAGTATGTTGAAAAAAGTCATAGTATAGTATGTTGAAAAAAGTAATTAAAAAGCCATAGTACAGTATGTCGAAAAAAGTAATTAAAAAGCCATAGTATAGTATGTCGAAAAAAGTATTAAAAAGCCATAGTATAGTATGTCGAAAAAAGTATTAAAAAGTCATAGTATGTCGAAAAAAGTAATTAAAAAGCCATAGTATAGTATGTCGAAAAAAGTCATAGTATAGTATGTCAAATAGGAATTAAAAAGCCATAGTATAGTATGTCGAAAAAAGGGATAAAAAAGTAATTAAAAAGTCATAGTATAGTATGTCAAATAGTAATTAAAAAGTCATAGTATAGTATGTCAAATAGTAATTAAAAAGCCATAGTATAGTATGTTGAAAAAAGTGATAAAAAAAGTAATTAAAAAGTCATAGTATAGTATGTCAAATAGTAATTAAAAAGTCATAGTATAGTATGTCGAAAAAAGTAATTAAAAAGTCATAGTATAGTATGTCAAATAGGAATTAAAAAGCCATAGTATAGTATGTCGAAAAAAGTAATTAAAAAGTCATAGTATAGTATGTTGAAAAAAGTCATAGTATAGTATGTTGAAAAAAGTAATTAAAAAGCCATAGTACAGTATGTCGAAAAAAGTAATTAAAAAGCCATAGTATAGTATGTCGAAAAAATTTAAAAAAAGCCATAGTATAGTATGTCGAAAAAAGTAAAAGTCATAGTATGTGCGAAAAAAGTAATTAAAAAGCCATAGTATAGTATGTCGAAAAAAGTCATAGTATAGTATGTCAAATAGGAATTAAAAAGCCATAGTATAGTATGTCGAAAAAAGGGATAAAAAAGTAATTAAAAAGTCATAGTATAGTATGTCAAATAGTAATTAAAAAGCCATAGTATAGTATGTTGAAAAAAGTGATAAAAAAAGTAATTAAAAAGTCATAGTATAGTATGTCAAATAGTAATTAAAAAGTCATAGTATAGTATGTCGAAAAAAGTAATTAAAAAGTCATAGTATAGTATGTCAAATAGGAATTAAAAAGCCATAGTATAGTATGTCGAAAAAAGTAATAAAAAGCCATAGTATAGTATGTCGAAAAAAGGGATAAAAAAGTAATTAAAAAGTCATAGTATAGTATGTCAAATAGTAATTAAAAAGTCATAGTATAGTATGTCAAATAGGAATTAAAAAGCCATAGTAGTCCATCGGATGAAATCTCTAGGAGGAGTTCGTTAAAGTATAGCACCTTGACTTTTAGGCCTACTTCCTGTTGCCACTAGCCGGCGCTATGACTTTAAGTAAATATCGGCCTTTATTTGTCCTCAGGGTTGGACTCTTATGAATCCTGAAAAGTTTCGAGGTAATCGGACAACGTACACTCGAGTTACACCCACTTCCTGTTTCGGCGGCGAAACGCACAAAATGGCCGCCCTGCCACGGCCACGCCCTATGACGAAAAGTTTTTCTTTTAACAACTTTTCATCTTTAACATCTTAAGATGGCACAGACCGAGTTTGAAGTTGATCGGATGAAATCTCTAGGAGGAGTTCGTTAAAGTACATGTGGAAATGGCCAAAATCGCACTAATTTCGAACATTTAATTCAAAATGGCGGACTTCCTGTTGGGTTTAGGGTATGGCTCTAATGAAGTTTTTTTTGTACATCTTGACATGTTACATATGTGTACCAAGTGTCGTGAGTCTACGTTAAACGCACTGCAGGGGCTCAATTTTCTTAACATTCTAGGGGGCGCTAGCGAGCCATTTTTGTGCGCCTATTCCCGAAACCGTTAAAATACGTACATTTTCACCAGACTTGATGCGACCGCCAAATTTGGTGAGTTTTTGAATATATTAAGCCCCTCAAAAAGCCAATTCATTTGACGGGAAAATAATAGAAACAATAATTCCTTCAGTTTCAATAGGGCCTTTGCCGCTGTCGGCGCTCGGGCCCTAATTAAAAAGCCTTAGTATAGTATGTCGAAAAAAGGGATAATAAAGTAATTAAAAAGTCATAGTGTAGTATGTCGAAAAAAGTCATAGTATGTCAAATAGGAATTAAAAAGCCTTAGTATAGTATGTCGAAAAAAGGGATAAAAAAGTAATTAAAAAGTCATAGTATAGTAAGTCAAATAGTAATTAAAAAGTCATAGTATAGTATGTCAAATAGTAATTAAAAAGCCTTAGTATAGTATGTCGAAAAAAGGGATAATAAAGTAATTAAAAAGTCATAGTGTAGTATGTCGAAAAAAGTCATAGTATGTCAAATAGGAATTAAAAAGCCTTAGTATAGTATGTCGAAAAAAGGGATAAAAAAGTAATTAAAAAGTCATAGTATAGTATGTCAAATAGTAATTAAAAAGTCATAGTATAGTATGTCAAATAGGAATTAAAAAGTCATAGTATACAATCCACTGAATCACTGCGATGTGTGGTCGCGACCTGTCTGGTGGCATTCTTCTTCACCTCCCTTAAACACGTTAGTTTGCCACCTGCCGTCTGCTTCAAAGCCACGATGGACGAGAGCATGACGAGCAGTTCATGCAGTCTAAATGCGTAATACCAGCCAGATTCAGCCTCTCCCCTCAAATCACTCCATTACAACGGATTAAACCATTAACAGAGGGATAAAGTATTTTAGCATTTTTATTCTGTAAGACACTTTAACATCATTCCTGAAAGAGGAAACACAGGATTTTGGTTCATAGCACATTCATGCCTGGCAAGAAAAAAAAAAAGAAATATTAAGACTACATCAACATAAAAATGTACAAATCATTGAAGCAAATAATATAAATATCTTATATATAAAACATAGCAGGCATAATAAATATTACACATAAAAAAAAAAAAGTAAACAGTAAACCTATTTGGTTTGGGCGATTGGAATAAGGTTATAAATCACTGATCTGAAAAGCTGAACATCAGTGTGAATGTTAAGTAAAATCTCCTGAAAAGAAATAACCGTGCTTAACTGATTCACTCATTACAGAAGCTCCAACCCAACCATTGTTGTTCAATCGCTTATTAGTGGACACTAATGAAATACACAGGCATTGCTCAAGTGTAGACTTCTTTTCATTTTCCTACGACCACGTTAATGTGTGTAGTTTTGTTACGTTTAGGCCCCGAGAGTTCCTCAAGCCATAATATATATATATATATACATATAGACAGTGCCGGAAGTTCCTCAAAACAACTTAAGTCACCCATATATTCAGTCATTGTTTTATTTTAGGAAATCAACTCTCATTAGTGTAACATAACCAAATTGGCATTAGTTCAACCAAGAGTAACAGTGAAGAAGGAAGTCCATCTGTGTGTCGAAACATGATTGGCTGTATCAGCCCATCCTTTTTGGGTGCGTTTTCTTTTCCTTGGGGAATCTACTTCCATCTTTGGGTGTGTTAGCGTATTCACAGGAGATGGGAATTAGTTTTGGTTCAGTCAGGAATTGAGGACCGTGTTATCATTCGAACACAAGACATTCATTCACACACTCACTCACTCACTCACACACACACACAAACAGCAAACAACAAATTCTAATTCATTGTGTGACTGTAAATGTATATTCACTCCTGTAGTGATTCTTCTACTTAACATAGATAACTGTGCAATTTTCTTCTTCTTTTTTTTTTTCTTTTGTTAAAGCAAACCAGGAGTAGTATAAATATTAGGACGTCCTAGGTGCAGTATAGATTTTTTTTTTTTTGCCACATATAGACGACATTTTCAAAAACGTAGTGTTCCTTCTCGTTGACTCTGGTAACTGAGCCGGAGAAGATGCCGGATTCAGCTCCACTCGGGTTCACACTCCCGCAGTCCACCCTAAGGTCCCAGCCCCTATAATGCTACTTCCATTGCAAAGTGCAAGCAGTTCATGTCTCTCAGCCTCTCCCTTCCACGCGATGAGTTCGGAAACCAATGCAAGAGCAAAGAAAAAATTTTGAAATGCAAAAAATTAGTGCGAGCAGTATCCAAAAAAAAAAGCAACCAGAAGGGAGAGGGCAACACGAGAGAGTGCATTTTGAAATTCAGTCCATCGAAGCACAACAAGTGTCGTTCCTTATTATGCCCGTGTGCCACTGGTCAGTTGTTTGGATGAGTGGTTATACCTCCCTGGGAACAAGAAGAGACGCACACAAAAAAATAAAAACATTAATACACATTCCCTAAAGTAAGAAAATGCTAAATCGACAGCCAAATTTAAATGTTATTTAAAATCAGGGGAATAATTCAACATTTTTGGGACATGCACTTCATTGCTTTCTTGCCAAATGTTAAAAGGGGAGATCGATTCCACTCACGTCTGTACCTCTACATTTGAGGCTATAGCCAGCTGCAGGTTAGCTTAGCACAAAGAGTGCAAACAGCTAGCCTGGCTCTGTCCAAAAGGTCCAAAGCTACGCTAACTAGAGCTGGCGGTTGCTTCATCTTTACTGTACAGTCATGCGAGTGGTATCGATCTTCTCATCGAACTTGGCAAGAAAACGAATAAGTCCATTCTCAAGCTACTGCCTGATTGCAGTCAGGTAAGGACTTACGATGCAGTGAGTGTGGAGTTGAGGACCAGAGTGGTGCGTATCCGATACAGCTGAGCTAGCGTCAGCTTCTTGTGCTGCTGGGCTGGGGATTTCCTCTTTTTAGGAGACATTTCCCCCGAATCACCGGCGGCTGTTGACTCGTCTTTCCTTTCTACGCAGGCGGACGGAGCCACTTCCCCGTCGGAGCCGTTGCTTTGGGACTGAGCGCCGCCCTCCCGTGGTCCCGCGTGCCCGTGCATGGCCTCCGCCCTCCTCAGGGTGGCGCACAGTTTGTCGGAGGGCATGCTCATGCTCAAGCAGTCGTCGGACTGGTCCAGGTCGCTGGAAAACAGCTCCGTGCAGTTTTGGCCCAGCTCCGTCAGGCTCTTGCTGTGCGCCAGCGGCGAGGTCTTCACGTCCCTACGTCGGGATTGGTCCTGCGCCTGCGATCTGAGGGAGTGCGTGTGGGAGATGGCGCTTTTAGCGTGGAGGCGCTGCAGCAGGTTGTCCTCGGAGCGGGACAAGGCCAGAGTGGACACATTCTGGAGGCAGTGGAGTCGCGGCTGAACGTGAGGCCGCCGGCGCGGTTTAGAGGACTGGACTACCGACAGCTGGGACCCCAGTGAGGCAGCATCCTCATCATCCTCTTCTTCATCCTCAGCTATTTCGGTCCCTTCCTGCTCCACCTCCTCGGCCTCCCCATCCTCGCCTTCGCTTTGGCCCGGCTGAGGCTGGAGTTCTCTCAGCAGGGACTCAGGGGAGAGGGTACCGTAGGCGCTGTCCATGGAAAGCGAGCGACACTGCAGGTCCATCTCCTCCTCGCCGTCACGCCCCGCCTCCCGATCGTGCTCAGGGTAGAGACCGGAGGGAACTCTGTGGGGGCTCGTCGGCCGAGACCGCTGGACCTCACACCTCTCGGACAGCGGGGCCCCATCCGAGTCTTTCTTACCGGTTCCCTTGAGGTTCATGTTGGGCGAAGGATGCTGGTGTTCGCCTGGTTCATCGACGTCCATCACCGACAGGGTCTCAGTGGAACCATCCGATTGGCTAAAAGGAGAGGTTTGGTTGGTTAACTGGATCGTTAGGCTTAAAAACTACCACTATCTAAACTAAAGAAAACAAGTATTTTTGAATGATGCAGTTTAGGGCTGGGCAATATATCTATTATATCGAAATGAGACTGGATATCGTCATATGGTAAGGGTTGTTTTTTTTTCCTGGTTTTAAAGGCATGAGTCATTTTCTGAACTTACCAGACTGTTCCAGTTGTTCTACTATTTTGCCTTTAACCACTTAGTCATTAGCTCCACATTACTGTTGATTATTTGGTGAAAGCACCAACAGTCAACCATCTCGCAATATCGACATCCAGGTATTTGGTCAATAATATTGTGACATCTGATTTTCTCCATATCGCCCAGCCCTAATGCAATTGCATTCACAATAGCAGATATTAGGCCTCCTGCACACTGGCTGCGTGAGCGTGGCGTTTCCGTTGTGTGGCGTTTTCTATGTCTTTGCAAACGTGTCTGCTGTTAGCCTCGTTTGTACACATGTATGTTTCCCATAAACATAAATATATACTGATTTGATTACAGCAAAGACATCGGCAGTATTGACGGCAAAATAGGCTACAGAATATTCCGTTCTGTATTGACAGATGCAATATTTGAAAATCCATAATTATACTTTTTTTTTTTTTTATTACATTTATATCTGCATTTATGTCAACACCTAGAGACTGTCAAACATCAACATGTCATTTATTAATAGGTATTTGGGTCAAAATGACATATAAACATTCTATTTTGCCTGGAAATGCTTCCAACACCCTTGCGCGTTGTGTGAAAAATAGGCGTCGGCCCTATTTCTAGCACGCACGCGTGTCACGCAGGCAGTGTGCAAGCTCTAACCTTTTACCATGGGAGCCGAAATCAAAACTGCCACGCCACGCAGGCAGTGTGCAGGAGGCCTAAGTCATTTCTTACAGGTGAGTTGTACGTTGTGGTACCTTGAGTTCTGCTGGTCTTTGTGCCTCAGGCACGGGGAACTTGTGGTGGAGTTGCTGCTCTCTTCTTCCTCCAGCTCGTCTTCCTCGCCCGGCGTACATGTCTTCAGACTGTTCTGCTGGCGGAGGACCTCCTCAGTGCGAAGCCTCTGGAGCTGGTTCTGCAGGGTCATTAATACGGCCACATGTAAGTACCTAAGTCTCAGAATCTCATTTCCCTCCCAGCTCCACCATGAGTCAAACATTTAATGAGATAACTGAACTGGCTCTCCAACCTGGACATTGCAGATTGCATCGACCCAGCTCCGCCCCTGGGTGGCGCTGTTGGCTTGGAAAGTGTAGGCTGCCACTGCACTCTTAAACTCATTGAGGTAGATGAGGATGAAGGAGCCTGCAGAGACATAAAGCACACCAAAAATAAAAGTCAGCATTAACTGGAAAGATGTCACAGCTAATTAGCCAGTTTCACGCCATTCAGTTGAATGACTGTTAATAATCATAGTCATCGGTGGCAGTTCTATATCATTTAAGATTCAGTTAGTAACAATTTATCAAGTTAAATCTAAAGCTTCTCAAATGTTTCATATTAGCATAAAAAACTCTCACAAAATAAGGCATTTGGAGGCATCTGATTTCTGCCAATGCTTTTAAGATATATGCAATGGTTATTTTCATTGTCGATTATTTTCCCGATTAATGGATTAGTAGTTAGTTGTTGTGGTCTCTAAAGTGGTGAAAATGGGGATCAGTGTTTCCCATAGCCCAGGATGACGTCCTCAAATGTCTTGTTTAGTCCACAAATCAAAGATATTCAGTTTACAGAGGAGAGAAGAAACTAGAAAATATTCTTATTTAAGAAGCTGGAATCAGAGAAACGTTACCTTCTTTTTCATAAAAAAATGACTCAAATCGATTAATCTTTGCAGCTGCATGAATATATATTTATCAATAACTTGTCTCAATTATGAAAATGACCATTAGTTGCATCCCGATGTTCACGTGAGCACTCACCAGGGTCTTTGAGCTCCTTACAGACGACATTGTGAATGAGGAGAGGCTGTCGGATGATTTTGACTTTCTCCACTCTTTTCACTGGCTTGGTGATCAGCAGCAGGTCGGTGAACAGGACACAATAGACCTCCATCTAAGGGAAGAGAAACTCATCTCAGATCTGACCCGAAGCATTATCTTTTTGTTCTGTGGGTCCACCATTTTATGTGAACTGTGAGGCGACTGTGAGGCAAGCATAAAGGAACCAGATGGAGCCTATAAAGATAAGAAGAGCTCATCATGTGTTTACAAGCAGCGCTGTGAGTCACTCTTACCCTACTGTCTTTGCCCTCTTTCATCCTCAGCGCTCCCTCAAGATGCAGCTGTCGCGTCTCCTCCGAGGAGATTCCTCTCATGGGAGTCATGAGGTCGAAGCGGTTGTACTCCTTGAGGATCTGACAGGAAAAAGACAAAATAGCACGAAGCGGAAATAAGATAAGATTCGCCTTTTATTGAAGAAATTTGTCTCGGGCAGCCGAGAGAACAAAAATGGCAACACATCGCACTGTAACCTCTTAATACATCCATGACTATAACACACTAAACTTCACACACAAGACCCAACCACAAGAATATGTGCAAGAGGTGCAGTAGGTTCTCTTTCTTCGGTGAGTGGGGGACTCACAAAAGAAAGAGAACCTACTGCACCTCTTGCACATATTCTACCCAGAGTGCACATTTCCCATTAAATCATGCTACGATCAATAACTGACACACAATGCCGTACCAGATATTGCAAGCCATAGTGTTGCATTAAATCACTTTTTTCCTACTGATTATATCTTACTGAAAGGCAGGAAAAGGATATTTAATATAGGATATCTGACGGGGCTTTTTTTTTTCCCCCCCGAAGGAGACGTGGGAAAGCACTGGAGCTCCCATAACTGTTTCTTACCTTCTCCACTTCTTCACTGCTGCCCTCCACAGCCTCGTAGGAGTCTATACGGGCAGAAATGGTGGCCAGCTTCTGTTGCTCCTGGCGCTGTCTCATCCGGGACTCCACGCTGTTGATGAAGCCCTCTACCGCGGCCACCTTAAGGAGGAAAAACACAGAAGCACAGGGTCAGCCATATTTCTGCGAAAAGCATCTCATGTTATCCATTTTTCTTCATCCTACACAAAGTATTCCGATGCAATACCGCACTAAAAATACTCTATTACAAGTAAAAGTCCTGCTTTGAAAGTGTTACTTAAGTATAATCAGGAGAATGTGCTCAAAGTATTAGAGGTAAAAGGTACTCAATACAGACAAAGTCCTCTGTGATTGTTGTTATTACATCATATCATTATATTAGTGCCTTTTATATATTATATCATTAGATTATTATTACGCATGCATGAATGTAAAAGCAGGATTTAACTGTTGGAGGTTTTTGAGGTGGAGCTCATTTTGAAATCCTAACTGATGATTCATTTTCTCCATTTATTGATTGTTTGGTTTGTAAAAATTCTATTAAAAGAAAAGCCATCTCAATTACCTAGAGCTCAAAGTGATACCTTCCAACCAACAGTCCTAAATCCAAATAATTCAAGGAAAAGCAGCAAATGTTTTGTGTGCAAACATCTGAATTTGTTGGTACTGGTTAGTAACTAAAGCTGTCAAATGAATGCAGTGAATTCAAGTTGTAATATGTCCTTCCTCCTGAAGTACAAAACAGAAATACTCCAGTACAAATTTGAGGTCCTCGTACTTAACCCTTGTGTTGTCCTTCGGGTCCCAGTGACCCGAAGGACAACACAAGGATTATGTACTTCCGTTTACTTTGTTGAGAATTGCTCTCTAAACCCTGTTTCTTGTAAAGTAAGTAAGTAAAGTTTATTTCTAGAACACATTTAAACACAGTTTAAGCTGACCAAAATGCTGTACAAACAAGAACTAAGGTGCTGTATTAACCCTTGTTTAGAGAGCAATTCTCAACAAAGTAAACGGAAGTACATAATCCTTGTGTTGTCCTTCGGGTCACTGGGACCCGAAGGACAACACAAGGGTTAAAGCATCACTGAAGAACTTTTCCCGCTTCGGTCCCCCTACAGGTTGGAAGCGGAATTGTCCATTACATTACGGTACATTGTCCAGTTCAATCGAACTACAGATCCGCTACCCGATCTGGCAAACTTGCATAATGTAATGTAAAGGACAATTCTGCTTCCAACCTGTAGGGGGGATCTGAAGCGGGAAAAGTTATCTAGCGTTGCTTTAAGTAAATGTGCGTAGTTACATGGCGCCGCTGTCCTTACCATGCTGTTGACAATGTCGCGGGCCGACGGCTCGTCCGTCTTCTTGAGAACGCTCTTCAGTAGGAGTGGATACTTGGTCAGCCTCTGGTGAGGCTTCGCCAACATGTCGGGCAGCTTTAGGCGGTTACACTGCTTATGGGTCTCTGCCCACTGAATTGAGTCGGACAAAGACAGGAAATCAAACATTTAGTGAGCCAAAAGATATGAATATATGAAGACAACTAATGAGGAGAGTGCTTCATGTATCTGGGATCAGTTTTAAGGCGAGAGAGGACTGACCGTGACGTAGGTCCTGAAGAGCTCATTGTCCCTGAGAAGCGTGCGCATGTTCTCCATCAAGCCCTCCTCCTCCATGCAGTAAAGGATGTAGGGCTGGAACCTGGAGCCAAACTGAACACACACAATAAACAGAGACGTGCGTCAGAGATATTACCAACATAAACATGAGGAAAAAACATATTTACTTAGGACTCAGTCTAAAGCCAACACTGTATTGTGCCAAAAGAGATTTTATTGTTTCTAAAATGAAGAGAAAGACTGTGTAGCTCTGAAATGTGCATTTGCAGGGTATCCTGGGTACTGGCTCATGTTAAGGTTCTGTTTCAGATAAGGTTCATTTTTCATGTTGTTTTCACACAAAACTGCACTAAAAACTGCGATAAACAACATGTGGTATTTAGGTTCATGCATCTCAAAAAAGTTGCAAGGTTCTCCTAAAACACAAGGTTATCAAAGTCAAAAAGATAACTGAAAACATCACTGACTAACACAGCTGTGTAGGAAGTATTCAGATCCTTGGAGGTAAATGTACTCCAATCTCAAAAAAAAAAAATCTTCTTTAAAAAAAGGTCCTGCATTCAAAATGTGACTCGTAAAGGTACAGAAGTATTATCAGCAAAACATACTAAAGTATACAAAATAAAAGTAACCATCATGCAAAATGTCATTTTATATAATATTATATCACAACTGGCTTATTGGTGTGATAATGTTAAGCAGCATTTTATTGTTGTAGTTATTCAATGTGACGCCAATTTGAACTACTTGATATAGTAGTATAGTAGTTTAATGAGCATTACATTTGTATGTAAAATCTTTATCTGCAAGTAACTGTAGCTTTCAAATAAATGTAGTGGAGTAGAAAGTACAACAATTCCCTCTGAATAGTGGAGAAGAAAAGTCAAAAGTAGCATAAACATGTTAAGTACCTCATAACTGTACTTAAGTACAATACTTGAGGAAATGTACTTCTACAACTACAGTTGGTTGAATAATCAAAATGGATTGTGAAAAGCAATATTTTTGAATTGTCTGATAACCATTTACTGCCTTCTATTGGTTCCATATGAGCCTGTTAAATGACTCATTAGCCTGGTTAACAAAGCCCCAAACTGATCGGCGCTGTGTAGTAAAGTCCACAGGGTCATGGTTCCTTGATAAGCCTTTCTTTGTGGTACCTATGGAGTGTGTGTTTACAACTGACCGTCCGGAAGCCGTGGTAAAGGTCCGTGGGGTCGAGCAGAGTGCGGCCCTGCCTGGCCTTCTCCAGGACGGGCAGCATGACCTGGTTCCACAGGGCTGTGTGGAGGCGGACTATCTCCTGGATGTTACTGAACAGCTTGGCGGGCTCCACCTCCGTCAGCAGACCGCTCTCCTGCAGGTTCAGCAGCCCGCACAGGAACAGCTGTAGAGGGTGATAAGAAAGAATAGGAGTTTATACATTTTCTTTAAGACACTAAGCTGACATAATTGCCTTTAAAGCCAAAGGTTATCACTTAACAAATCACAGGCTACAATTTTTATTCTCTGGCTTAAGCCGCCTACCCATGATTAAAGATTTGCACTAGGTAGGGCGCGGAGGCAAAGCGCCGCGCAGGTATACGTCATCAAAGAATGCGCAAGGAAGCCTGTTGCTTGGCAACAACTGCAGTCAGACTGTTTTGTGTGAAAAATAAACCCACAGACTATGTTTATTTTAAAGATATATTTAACAGTGTTTTTCCCCCCCAGAAAAGTTGTTTAGCCAGGTGGCAAGTGTCTTTTTTTGACAAGGGCCTGGCTCGGACCAGTCACTACCAGCACTAATGTAGAGCCCAATAGTTTCTGTGATAACAGAATCATGGACGGAATCGTGAAATTGAGAATAAAAAAAAAAAAAACTATAGGACATATAGTCAATAAATACATACATACATAGTCAATGCTAAAAGCTAACATTTGATAAGATTTGAAAATATGACTACGTCTAAGTTTCCAACCGAGCCGACCCGCTCTAACTGTTAAAAACACGTCCTAAAAATAGATTAAAAAATAATTCTCCCTTTGGCTTAGGCCTGGTGGTGGGCCACCAGGCTTGCAATACACTAGGGGAAACCCTGTTGTGTTATACAGTATATGGTTTAATTGTACAATGTCTATGAGTTTAATTCTAAAGAACACCCTGGCAATTGCCGTTGAATTCAGATCTAAGGTGCCACGACGAGAGTTTCCAATAATTTTTTAGGTTGAACAAGAATACATACATACATACATACATAGTCAGATGCAGTTTTGAGTGGTGCGCCAAGCCAAAAGGTAGCGCTCTGCCTAGTTGGGCTCTGCCCATAGGAAAACGATGGCACAGCCAGCACAGAGCGCTTTTTCGGACTGTGATGAATTCCTCCACTTCTTTGTGAATAAGATCAGAGATGTTAGGACCAACATCTTACCATCACTTCCTCAGAACTCTGCATGTCACTTGCCTCCCGCTCATTTTTGGTCCACTTTTAAACCTGTGACACTGAATGACATAATTTCTCTGCTACAGACTTTGAAACCCTCATCTTGTCCTATGGATGTTGTCCCTACTGTGCTATTTGTTCAAGCTTTTGACTCCATTGGCCCCTGCATTGTTGAGATGCTAAATACCTCACTTTTAACTGGTGTCGTTCCTAGTTTTTTTAAACATGCTGTTGTTAAGCCTGTACTTAAAAAGCCCACGTTGGACCCACTTCAACCTAAGAACTACAGGCCAATATCAAAACTACCTTTCATGTCAAAAATTTTAGAAAAAGTTGTAGCAGAGCAACTCACCCTTTTCTTAGAGAAGCACAAGCTGTTTGATAAATTCCAGTCTGGTTTCCGTAAAAGGCATTCTACGGAAACTGCACTTTTAAAAATCTCTAGTGATATTATGATGTCAGCTGATTCAAAGGATTTTACAGTTTTGGTCCTATTGGACCTTTCTTCTGCGTTTGACACTATAGATCATACCATTATGATAAATAGACTTCGTGATTTGGTTGGTATGTCTGGATCAGTTTTAAAATGGTTCTCATCCTACCTTTCTGGTAGACGTTTTAGTGTTCAGGTTAATCAGATATTGTCTGAAACTGCAGAGTTGTCGTGTGGGGTACCTCAGGGGTCTGTCTTGGGACCTATTCTGTTCCTCTTGTATATTTTTCCTTTAGGACAGATAATTAGTCAATTTGGAGACATATCGTACCATCTCTATGCGGATGATATCCAACTTTACTGTTCTTTTAAGTAAACTGAGTTCTCCAAACTGTCATCTTTAATAAGCTGTTTGTCTAGTATCAAACAGTGGTTGTGACAACTTTCTGCTTTTGAACTCAGAAAAAACAGAAACTCTAATTATTGCCCCTGAAAGTCGTATCCCTGAGATAAAGCATCATATTGGGGACTTAGGCTTATCTGTCCAGCCGAGTCTCAGGAGCTTAGGTGTGGTTTTTGACTCAGCTATGTCGTTGGATCACCACTCTAAACTATTAGTTAGGAACTGTTTCTTCCACCTGAGAAATATCTCTAAGTTAAGACCACTTGTCACTAAGGATGAATTAGAGATGATCATTCATGCTTTTATTTCTTCACGCTTAGATTACTGCAACAGTCTTTTTACTTGTCTGAGTAAGAATCAGCTTTATCGTCTCCAGACTGTTCAGAACTCTGCTGCAAGGCTTTTAATGCACATTAACAAAAGAGCACACATCACGCCTGTTTTAGCAGCTCTTCACTGGTTACCAGTCCAGTATAGAATTCAATTTAAAATCCTGGTCATTACTTTCAGAGCCTTGCACGGTCAGGTTCCTTCATACATCTCTGATTTGATACAGCTACATACCCCCACCCGTAGTCTGAGATCATTAGGTCAGATGCTATTAATGGTTCCCCGCACTAATTTTAAAACTAGAGGTGATCGGTCATTCCAAGCAGTGGCTCCTAGGCTGTGGAATGACTTGCCTCTCGCACACGTTGTGGATTCTGTCGAATCTTTTAAGGGGCAGCTGAAGACTCTGCTGTTCAAGCAGGCTTTTGCTTAGTCGATGGGTTTTCTATGGTTGTTTGTTATATTTTCTGTTTGTATTTCAATGTGCTCGTATTGTGACTTCTTGTGTTGAATTGCATTTCGTTGTGAAGCACTTTGTGATTTTTATCTGTGAAATGTGCTATACAAATAAATTTTACTTACTTACTTACTTTCACCACGGATCATGTGTGGGCGGCTTTACTGAATAGTGATAAAGGCTGAATAGTGATAAAGGCTAGTGTCTATTCTTAGAACTTAAAAACAGGTTCATTGTGTGTCTATCTATCTCAGCACAGAAGCCGGTTTGTCATACACAACAGCCAGACTTGTATCAGTACGTGAGCTTTACAGTAGTTTGCACTTACATCGGTGATGACTCGGAGTTTCTTTATGTAGGTAGCCTCCGTCTGCAGCAGCTCCCATATGGCCTCCTGCTGGTGGAACTGTCGCCTTGTCAATGTCTGCACACACAAACACAGATATATTAATAAATATAACAAATACATTCACAGAGTTTTCCCATGACAGAATGTCACAAATGTCCATAGCTGTGAAATGTCAAGATTTAAGTGCACCGAAATCCCATCTAGCAAAATTGATGACCCTACCTACAGTGAACACTATAGAGGCAGAGTAATTTATAACAGCTATCCAAATAAAGTATGTAATAAAGAGCCCTCTGTGTCTGCAGCCCGCTGTGCAAACACAGTGGTCTCGTTGAAATTCTTTGCTAATGTCGGTCGCAACATCCGCTTATCGTGCAAAAGCCAAAGTGCAGAAGTTATTGTTTGTTTAACAATCTAAAAAATACGTTGGGTATAATTTGCCTGAAGGTAAGAGATCTCTCTGTGCACAGATAAGATGATGTATATAGCCACTACATTTTGAAACTGGAAGATACACAGATGTGGACAGAAAGATGAAAGAATCTGTGAATATTGTGAACTTAATTATAATCATTTATTCTCTCCGCTGCCCTTTATATGTCATGGTTTGTGAGAAACATTGTTCGAACAAGTTTCAGATTTGACTTGATTTGACTACATATAATTTCCATTGTTCATTCATATTTGCATGAGGTCAATATATTGTGCTGTTAGACGCTGTTGTTGAGTCACGCCATGAAGGATGTGTCATGTTAAGGAATCTTTTCATTCATGCTCTCAAACACGAGAATAACTTGTTCTGATCATTTCCAGTTACACACATTACCAACTTTATTACTAGATAGCATCAGTTTAAGCCATCGAGTCAGTAATATGGCTTATGTAACTAACTGTCGGGGGTGAAAGCACATCCAGTACGCGGGACTGTACAGCAGCTGAGCGAGGATATCGCTGTCCTGATTACTCATGTACACATTAACAGGTGGTAGTCACAGACAGCGTGCGACGGCTGTTATCATTTTTGTGCTGGTACGGACAGCAGTGCAATAGTAAACCGCGTTATAAGCAGAATTCTGGGAAAGCAGGCGTGACAAAGACACATGATAAGGAAGAAGGAGACATGCTGCATACCGAGAAGCAGGATGCCAGTACGCCTGTAGTAATCAGCTGCCAGTGAATTTTGGTTTATGTGAACATTCATAAAGGATTGCATGAAAAGTATTAGGTAGGGCTGGAAGGGTAATGTACTTTTTCTTTATGCTGAAGGGGGGTTAGTCCGACTTTTTTGGGAGAGTAGGGCCTCCCCTCACTTAAAATAATAAGAAAATAATTGTAAAAAAGGATCAAATGTATAAATAATGAAAATGATTATTGAATTAACATTTCAAGGTTGAATGTTAGGTTTTACAATTAGGGTATAGCATTTTCTTATACCATTCTTTTTGCTTTGTCTCTTTTCAGTTATAAATGGTGAATCACGTATTATATTAGATAGATAGATGTCAAGGAAGGGTGCAAATAACATTAATAACGCTGTGGGGGCTCTTGCTTTTTTATTTCACCAATAATTTTCTTACAGTCCCTTAGATTTTTTTATTTATTAAAAGGGACAATGTACATGAGCTCAGAGTCCAACATGCAAACGTGCCAGATTTAGCCATGCAGGCTAATTTTCATCTGCAGTCCCTAGCAGGTTAGTTTTATTAGTTGAATGTGTTCTTTTATTTTTTTACTTGAAACTAAATGCTATTTTTCCTAATTCACCATACATGTGTCCAGTGTTGAAAGAAGGCACAATACCTCGGAAGTTTCACACATCAAAAGAACATAATTCTTCATTTTTGCATATAATCTTAGCTCAATTAATTGCTTTCCCCACACGTTTTTTATTTGATTTGAGCGTCCAGTCTGTGTATACACTATCCCCCACACCCCCCAGGTCTGTATGTGCTGTACCTCTGGGTTGTCCAGCAGCTTCTGCCAACTGTCCTCCAGGGCCAGGTCTGTCTCCTCCTCCTCTTCCTCCCACGAGTCCTGGTGGAAGGAGAGCTGCCGTGGCACCTTGGGCAGCCCGAACATCATGTAGGAGTGGAGCTTGCTCTGGAGCAGCTCCAGACGGTCCGCCTCCTTTTAAAAAAAAAAAGAAAAGAAAGAAAAAGCCTAATTAGTTTATAGGAGGTTAACGGCACGACAGCGAGAAGAGATGCAAAACTAACTGTGCATTTCTGTCCTTTGTGTGTCAATTTTATTGTCACACCCAAACTGTAAGTAAAGATGAGTCCAAGCATTAGCATATTAATCCTGCTCTTACTGGCGCCGTAATTCTTAAATCCAACAGGAGCTGCCATTCAGGCCTTTGTTCAGTCTGGCGGCCCTGATGTAGTTATGAAAATGAGCTCTGTGCATTGAGACCACTTTAACAATAGAGGACTAGGGAGCGGGGGCAGAAACTACAGCGTTGGTGGGGGAGGGGGGGGGGGTGGGAGAGAGAGATGGACCAGTGGTTCATGGGTCGTGAAACGTTTCGAAAACGTACTGTCCTATGTCCACTAATAAGTGAGAAACTGTCCGAACAATTTAGGAGTAAAGTGATCAGAGATTAGCGCTTCTTTTCAAAGTTTTGGGAATTTGTGAAAGGATGGACTGACAGTGGTTCATCCCTACAATATGGAGGGTGCAAGAGGTCCAGGCCCTGGTGAAGGATCTCTGGCCCCGGAGGGGTTAAGGGGGACGTTTAGGGTGAATAGAGACGAGACAGGCGGTGACGGGTGACTGACAGATACTGTCTCCATCTGACATCTGCTACTGTGCAGGATGTGACCTCAGGAGGGGAGCTACAATGTGTGGGCGTGTGTGTGTGTGTGTGTGCGCTTTATTACAATAAACAATGATGATTATTATTGTTGAAAACCTCCGATACAGAAGTTAAAGGAAAGGTTTGACACTTATAGTGAGTTTTAGAGGTGCTGGAAGGCAGACTTGGGTTACCTTTAGACAGAGCCAGGCTAGCTGTTTCCCCCTGCTTCTAGTCTTCATGCTAAGCTAAGTTAGCTGACTATTTGCCAAACGAGAGAAGAAGCAATCTTGTCATATAACTCAGCACACAAAAAAAAAGCAATTAAGCGGTATTCCTAAAACGTAAAATATTCCTTTAAGCTTTTATGTGAGTAGGCACAAAGATTTTAAAATCAAGAAAACGTTAGATATAATTGAGGGAGGCTTTTCCTCCACCTACTCATTTCCAGAGGAAAGTATGTGAGCCAACAACACGAGACTTTGAAGGGAAATTACCTCACCAGGACTCGGGGGGGGGGATACAGCCTCCCGAGCCCCTCCCACTGCTGCTTGCTACTGTTTTCTTTGCTTTTAATGTTCGTTTAGAAAAAAATCGGAGACATGTCTGGGAAACAAACTTGCTCCCGACAGCTTTTACAATTTCTGTTTAACAGCCAAGAGAAAGTGCACCACTTTGCTTTAAAAGCGCTCTCTCTTATATATTTCATCTGATCTTTGTCTGATCAGCGTTACCTTGCCAAAGGGCCCCGCTCCGGCGTTGGAGCTGAAGAAGCCACTGAAGCGACTGGCGGCGCGGTTCTTCCAGCTGTCAGGACCGCCCCCGATGCCGGGCAGAGAGCCACCGATCTGTCCCAGAGATTCCGGGGTAGGAATGTTCGTCTCTCCCAGGAACTCGGTCATGTTCTTCCTCCTTCGAGCCTGACCCTGCAAGTCGGAGAGGAGCACAGACCCAAACATTCACAACGTGTTAAATGAAGGCTCGAGAGATTTTGCCACCTCAAGAGGAAGGACAGAAGTTTCCAGTCAGATGGATGGAAAGAGACAATGAAGGAAAGAGAGAAACATACAAGGACAGGATAAACAGGAAATCAGAGGGGAATTCTGTGCCAAGGATGACATCAGCAGGCCCGTTAAAGCTACCCTAATGATCAGACACAAACAGGAGAGGGAAGGACTGCCACTTCCTTGCGGTGCATGCTCATGACATCATAAGGAGCAGGCGGGAGGTTGTTCCATAAGAACAGACAGCCAGAGTTTGGCCATTGTTCCCCCATTGTTACCCTGTCAGCAGACCCTGCCGCTCAGCCTCGCTCATGAAATCTCTGTCCACTTTACGAGCAGCGGCAAAGCAAACAAACAGGGGCCACCTCAGTATCTGAGGAAGCAGTTGTTTTTGCCGTTAAGAGTGAGGAATCTGCTGCTGGGGAGTCCCGTCCCCCCCACACACTTCAAACACAGTCACAAGGAACTTACATTCCACGACACTGACACTGTTGCTGAAACTGACCGGCCATTCCAACGAAATTCTTTCACTGATCACCCCCTTCACACACACACACACACACACACACACAAAAAGTGCGACAAAAACACGTATGCCCAAAGCTGCTATGCCGTCGGGTACCACAGACACAAAGGTGTACTTTTGGTTTCAAAGTAGGTCCTTAAATGACACACATCAAATTACAGTAAATAATCATGAGACTGGTTAAAAGGCTATCCAAGAGTACTCTACATTAGGGCTGGGCCATATATCGATATTATATTGATATCGATATATGAGGCTGGAAAAATCATCTTAGATTTTGAATATCGTTATATGGTTTGAGAGCAAGTGTCTTTTCCTGGTTTTACAAGCTGCATTACAGTAAGTAACTTAGCAGACTGTTCTATTATTTGCCTTCACCCACTTTAGTCATGATATATACTTACCTACTGTTCAATCAAAAACTGCCACTGAAAGAAGGAGTTCAGGTGCTTACTATATATGTGCTCTCATATACATTGGACATACTATATATAGTATGTCCAATGTATATGAGAGCTGTTGTTGCATTAGAGTATGTGTTGAGAGATGCTTCTTTTCTGTATTTTGTGTTGTCTTTGTAAAGCTGCGGAACGGTCCAAAACTAATTTCCCTTCGGGTACAATAAAGTATATCTTATCTATATATCCACATTACTGAGGATAATTATCAAAAAAATCTCTTGTGCAAATATTTTGTGAAAGCACCAATAGTCAACCCGACAATATCGCTTGCAGTATCGATACCGAGGCATTTGGTCGAAAAATATCGTGATACCTTATTTTCTCCATATCGCCCTGCCCTACTCTACACTGGTTTAGCATTGCACTCGGATAACACTGTTGGACTTGTGATGGACAGTTTGAAACAAAAAGTCAAGTCATTAAAATTGACGCAGCAAAAAAAACGGAGATCTTCTTCACGTCTTTTTCATTCCACGCAGTCTTCGCCCTTGTCAAAATGCCACTCGGCCACTGAGAGTCTGCAAAGCACTCGCTGCCGCTGGTAAAGCTTACTGCAACATTATTGCTGTGAGCATGTGGCAATAACTAAAAGATGAGCATATCAATATTTTCAACTGACCCCTCTCTTCCATCGTCAGAATTAAAGGAGGCTGGATAGAAAGAACCCACAGAAGATCAAACTGGAAGAGGAACAATGAGGGGGACAATAACAGGACAGTCGAGCTTTGAATAAATGGAGACAAACTGCACAAACAAGTAGACGGAAAAGGCTTCTGAGGTTGTGCATCACAGCTACTAGAGGTAAACACCTTCCATTACACTTCAGATAAAGACTTATTAAAGTATATCAGTTAAAAGTTATGAATAGCTCTGGTCAAACTCTCCTGCATTGCACGGATTCCCATTTTAGGAAGAAAATGCCCAGACCTTTGTGAAACCACTTCACTAGAGTAAAGGCACACAAGAGTTGCATAACAAGATAGTAAATCTGAGTGGGGGGTGGGTGGGTCCCTTCTACAGGTTTTAAAAAGCTTTTAGTCCTTTTATCTTTTTGTAAACGATAATAGCCGAAGAGGAAAGTGACTTACAGCTTGACATGTTGGCTTTCAAACCAAAACTAGAGTGAAAGGGGAAATGGGACGAATTGAAAGTCGCTGCGGTGAAAGGGAAACAAGCCTGGGTCCATTTACGGAATTTTTTTTTTTTTTTTTTTTTTTTAGGGGGGGGAATCTGGGCCAACTGGCCAAGGACACAGGTGTCAGGAAGTGTTCAGTCTCCATGGAGAAACGGGGGAGTCTGGCCCCTGTGCTACTGACAGCACGCCGGCGGGCAAACTGAAACCTGGTTAGTTTAGTCTGTGCTCGCGCTACCCGACAGCACTCTGAATACATACCTCTAAAAGATTTAAAACAGATGTGATAAAGACAGAAAAATGCTTTTCTAATACAGCGCTTCGTGAATAAAAATCGGACAAACTTTAAAACAAATGTACTGCAGTTACAGATCGAGAAAGCAAGCATCTTTACAGAGAAACTAGTTTCACAAAGAATCAGAGAAAGGCCAGGAAGGCGTGGTTAAAAAGAAAAGGACACAGGGATAGAAGCGACCCGACAGTTTCCCACCACGTTAACAGTGCTCACCATTGAAGCCAGAGGCATGTCAAAAGTAACAAAAACCATCCTAATCCTTCAATTGGATTCATGGATCGCAGCCCATTCTGGAACCAGCTGCTGCCCTCTCTCAGCTTCTCGCCTCCTCTCTCTCTCTCTCTTTCCACATCCACCGTGATAAAACACACGCATCCACGGCTCGCCGACTTATGACGCCGAAATCAGTCCGAGTAGCTGAGTGACGACTGTAACACCGCCGCGTTACTATTATTTCCCCCCAGTCAAGAGACTTGTGTTGAACTTCATTCGGTCTTGAGGCGTCCCCGTTCCAGCTGACAGGGTTGGGGTTGCGGTGTCTGGCGGCCGCGTCCTGCCGTGCCCGACAGCAGCTTCTCTTTGAACGGGGATGTGGTCTCTGTCCTGTCCTGCTGTCCAAACAGTCAGTGGTTGCATTTCAAACAGACACTGGCCCGAAGTCATAGCAACCAGGAGGATCCTGCCTCATTGTGTCGGGCAGGAAAGAGGAGGCAGGGCTGGGGCGAAAAAAAAAAAAAAAAAAAAGGGTGGCTGATCTAAATATTTGGAGGTGGAGTCGGGGTGACAGCTTGTAGGGAGCTCCCTGGTTCAAACACACATCCTGGTTCTCTTTAGGTCAGTCTCAACAACTAACTAACTAACTCACTACTTATGCAAAGTTAGCTTTCAGTCCAAGCAATTACATGAATAAAAAACAAACAAAAAGAAGACAATTAACAGGGCGACTGTAAACAGACGGGACGCTTCATTCTGAACTCTTATTTGAAGTTGCTCCGCTGTTCTTTGTGCTATCTCAAAATCGCCGTTTTGCCTGGAGACCCTTTGAACAATGCCCTGCTAGCTGGCCAAAACAAGGAACGAGAAAGAAATGCCCCGATAATGACCAGACGGGAAATTCCCTTTGTTTACTTGCATGTTTCAGCACATTTAATAAGCTGTGTATCCCCCGGCAGATAAGCACAAGCACATAACCGCCTTCAGGAGCAGCAGAAAAGTAGGAAAACTTTGCAGAGGTGAAGCTACTTGTAGTTGGTCGACAGAAAAATTCATCGCCAACTATTAGGATAATCCATCAACTGTTTGGATCGTTTAATCTCCAGTTCCAGTTTTCCAAGTGTGCAGTTTTTTTTTTTTTTTTTAATATCTTTGTGAACTGAATATCTTTGGGGTGTTTTTGAACTGTTTTTGAACTGTTGGTGAGACAAGGGGGGGGGGGGTCAGTCACGCTAACGATATCAAGCCTTGTGTCCCCCCCTGACAGCCTTATCTTATCACCAGGGTTTGTGGCATTAACCTTGGCCTGGAAAGGAGAAAATCTTTAAATGGGAAGGGATTGTATTAAAATAAGTGGTGACAGAAAAAGAGCAAAGCCCCCAGCACTTCTCTTTCTGCTCCCCCGCTACTGCCTTTATGTTAGTCCACTGATAACAACTCGCCTTGATCAGGTGGGTTGATTAACGATGGGAAAGCAGCGTGACACTGTCCTTCCTGAAAGCCTGGACACGCACGCGCACGTGTGTGTGTGTGTGTGTGTGTATGTGTGTGTGTGTGTGCGCGCCACACACACACACACACACACAACGAGGAAATGGAAACTAAAATAAACCCCCCCTCGGTGGTCAATACATGTAAGGAAGTAAGTCAGTATTTATTTATATATCACTTTTCCCAGATAGAAATCACAAAGTGCAATAAATAAAAGACATAAGAACACAACGGAAAACATAAGTACATAAAATCAGACAGCAATAACCCCCCACCGTCTAACTAAAAGCCTGTTTAAATAAAGTCTTCAACTGCTTTTTAAAAGAATCAACAGAGTTTGAACAACGCAAAGAGACACGCTGCATGATTCGCGGCCGTTTCAATTCCAACAACGAAGACCCGATGAAGTGCCACAACAGTGGCACAAAAACCCCCACAAGCTTTCAGCCCAGGGTGAGAGAGATGAGACTTTGCTCCTTTTAACTCGACCCCCCCCACCCCTCCCTCCCCATCATCATAGCAGCACAACATAATGAGATCTCAGCCGCCATCACACTTCAGCCAATACACAAACATGATGCTCCAGCAGAGCAGATTAGACTGATGAAAACAAAACAAAAAAGGATAACGGTTGAGCTTGTTTTGTGTGTGACATTAAATAAGGTCAAAGGTGAATCAAGTTCAAATATGTAAGGGCTACACCTAACAATTATTTTCATTACGCATCAATTGCTTAATTGTTTGGTGTGTCAAATGTCAAATAAGTGAAAAAGCGCCTCCCGTTTTCATTTCCCACAGCCCAAAGTGACGTCTTCAAAAGCCCAAATATATTCAGTTTACTGTATGTCTGACAAGGAAAATCTTAATGTTTGAGAAGCTAGAACCAACAAATGTTTGGCTTTTTTTTTATCTACAAAATAAAATAAAATAAATAATAATTTCAAAAAGTTGCTCATTAATTTTCTTTTTTGATCGACTAATAACTGTCGCAGCTCCAAAACGTGACTGCTACTGCCAACAGAAGCAGCAAAGAACTGCTACTTCATCAAACTACAACAGCTAGCGCTGCACACAGACGTGTCTGCAGACGTCTCACCTGACAGTCAGTCGTCGTCGCTTTCTTTTCAGCGGGAGGGGACTCGGGAATGTCAGAGTCCACATGCAGCAGGTCCCAGCTGCGCCACGATGACAGACGAGCAAAACGAACCATGTTTCCACAGAACTAAACAATACAAAAAGCCCCAAATATAAAACAAAAAGGAGGTCTGAGTAAAAACAAAAGCAAAAGCTCAGAGGTAATTACATAAGTTAAGAAGAATCCATTTCCAGGAAATCACAACGCAGACAAAAAGCATCGCAGCTACTCCACTGCAGATACTGTGTGTACTGCAGGCCAACGGTCACACAAATAAAGTAGCAGAAAAGGTGTGTGTTCACCCTGCAGTTATCTCCACCTTCATAGGCATCTGGGGAAGCTCTTTGTCTTTACACACACACACACACACACACACACACACACACACACACACACACACACACACACACACACACACACACACACACACACACACACACACACACACACACACACACACACACACACACACACACACACACACACCTTTTCCAGCACATACACACCTCCTCAGCCTTCTCAGCATGTAGCTCCTCCCACACCATGTGGGGAATAAATAATAGTCTCCCAGCACCTCATTAATAATTATTTGTGTGCTAACAAAATATGAGTCATCTTACTTCTTCACACACAGAGAGACTGGACAAGCTGGATTCACTCATTAGAAACGTGATCATTTATCCTAATATTAGAACAGTAACACAAGCGGGAGCGAGTTTTTTTTCAGAATTTTCAATAACGATCAGTCATTAAATGAAATGAATTATTTTAAGTTATTTAAAAAAAAAAGTGAAAAAAGTCAAATCACAGTTTCCCCGGAGTCTGAAGTAAATGTCTTCAGACGTCACGTATTGTCCGACCACCAAGCCAGAGCCCTTAAGATATTCAGTTTACAATAATATCAAACGGAGAAATGCAGCAAATTATCAGATTGGAGAAGCTGAAATGGGAGAATATTTTTTGCTTGAACAGTCGCAGCTTCATTCTCTGATCAACTGATTAAATTGACAAATCGTTGCAGCTATACTAAAATGAATCTAGTTTATATACAAACAGTTGTATATTGTATTACGGTATAACTCACATGGAAACATCTTGTTATTTTACAACTTTCTCATTAAACTAAATAAGGGTTTTCTGTCAGTTCTGACTTTACACACTAGCGCTGATCCGGGGATAAAATGAAACTGCATGCCCACTTGAAAGCAAACTCTTAGTCTAACATTTATGTCAAAGACCTTATCAACTCAATCCCCGATACTTGTCACTCTATTAACAAACTATACCGACTGTTGTGTGGAACACCTCATGTTTCAGTTCAATGAAGGCCCGTGTGACTGCCGCTCATTCATCCATTGTCATTCAAAATGGCTCTGTGTGTGTGAGCTATCAGAGAGGCCAAATGGTAGAGAGAAGAAGAGGCTGTTGTTGGTTGCGATAGCCTGGCTTTGGAACAATGTCCACGCATTACCATCCACAGTTGTGTAATGCAGATGGGGAGATAAACATTCTGTATGACCCAGTTTGAAAAAGAGGAAATAAATAATGACAATTGCCTCTGCCAAACGTCTTCCGCCTTCCCAAACAAAGCACACTGAGAGCATTGTGTGAGCCAAATTCTACTACATGAATACAATATAATTCAAAGCGCAGACTCAGTGCCTCGGTGATGAAGAAAACGCATATGTCACTCTGTTTCAGGGTCAGTGCATTTCTCAGTAAGAAGACAAGACGCTTGCCACTCCTTTCACTGTCTCGTCAGCTGAAACGTTGGCTGTCTTCATTATCAGCGTCTTTTATCACCGAGGGCTTTTTTTGGAGCTTTTGTCATCGACAGTATTCCACCGAGCCCTTTTCTATTCTAAAAACAACAACATCAACCTCTCCTGTATATTACGTAACAAACTCTTCCACGCCCGAGGCAAAGCCAGCAGTCTCGGCAAATATGAAAACAAACAGAGTACAGCTGAAACTAGATTCAGATCGTTGTTGTGATTCATCGATTTATCGTTTGATCTATAAATTGTCAGGAAACAGTGACGTCTCAAAATATCTTGCTTCAACAACCAGCCTAAAAAAAAAACACAAAATAGTCAGTTTACTTTCACATAAGACAACGAAAAGCAGCAAATCCTCATATTCGAGAAGATGGAAATTGAGAATGGTGGGTATTTTTGTTTTTAAAAAGGACAATAAATTGACAATTTTCTGATGATCGACTAATCAATTGATCATTTCAGCTCTAATAAAGCAACAAATTATCATTTCGTTAAAATAACAGTTAGAATCTGCCATTCAGAACACGAATACATACGGCGAATTCGCTCGAATGACGGCCGCCATGTTGCGCCTCCATCTTTAAAATACATTAGCCAAAGAGGGACATACCTCCGCCTTTCGCACTTTTACACTCAGCGGCACCGTGACGAATGCCAGGGGGAGATTGAGTAATCTCAGGGAAGCGAAAAAGAGAATTAAAAACGACAACGCGACAGGCAAAGCAACAAGACCAAAGTTGGTAATATTGGAGTGGCTAGAACAGCTGCGTGTAAACGATGGAGATGCTAAAAGCTAAATTCTAATTTTCTAAGTTCGGCCACCGTAGGAGTTAAAAACGCGCTCGGAATGGGAGGGGCTAGAAAGTTAATATTCAGTTGGTTGTCATATACAATTTCACCGCTAGATGGGAGAAATTCTTACACAATGTAGCTTTAAGTCATTTAACAAGTCATTGAGGATACGACATCCGAGTTTCAGGAAGGACAGCAAAATACTTTTCTTATGTGTAAATATAGCTTTATTTTTTTTTTTAAAGAAGCCACATTACTCAAATGTCAATCACAATACAGTATCTAATATAATATATATCTTAAAGAAAATTGGCAAAATCTTGATCGATAGGTTGGTAGATAGTAGGAACTATCTAATCAGAATAGAGGTAAAAAAGATTACAAATCTGACTAGAAATCTAATGGCTTCTTTGTGGTGCATAAACACTTAAAGACACATTTCAGTTGGTATCACACTCTAAGTATTGAGGTCTGCTCTCTAGAATTTAGTTTATAAGGCTTTCCCTTTCTGTGATGGAGGAGTGCATTATGGGACTTCTGATGAAACATATGGAGGATCCATTACCTGACATTAACTCCCTGGGAAAGCCAGAAGCATCCATCTGCAAACTGTAATGTGATCCTGGCCAATCTCTGGATCAAATCATCTTACTCCAAGTGTACCCTGTTGCATGGGTTTTATGTATTTAACTGGATTCAGAGACAGAGCGCCAGAGTCGCGTGTTATATATATAAAAGCTGTCAGAGAGTGAGGGTCAATATACTGTACGTGCCTACTGAAAATCACAAGGTCCCAGACGGTTGAGTTATCTTTATGACGACTGTAAAACCTGCAGTTTCTGTTCTCGGGAAAAGGAAACCGCTGTAATACCGTAACAGCAATGCAGATATTTGTTTAAGTCCCCTGTGTATAAAGTTTTATTTTTGCTCCAACCTGACATCCTATTGCGCTGCATATGGACCTAAAACATCCTGAGCCCTGACCCCCGGGGATAAATGACTTCAACAGTTAAAATGAGTCACAGCTACTACAGTGTAAACAGAAGGGGGATCCCGACTTACAGATTTTAGTTTTACTTTGGTTAAAATTAACGCTGCAGCAAAACACGATTCCCGGCTGAATGTGGATCTCATCCACGCAACAATGTCAAATACAGGATGTGGACTTTTTTTTTTATTTTCAGGTCATAAATGTGTTTTTCTAATTGCACACTGAGCCATGCAGGTTAAAAGCTGAACTTGTTTTTAGGTCAATTGATAGACTGCTGGCATTGAAAGGGGAAACGGTGCATTGTGGGAACTATCAGCAAGGTTGGAATGCGTCTTCGACCAATCGCAAAGCTTGGCCGAGGCTCCCCGTTGTGAAATAATCAATTTGGATCATCAAAGCTCTCTGCAGCCTATCACAGAGCCTGCCAGAGCCTATAAAATGTAACATGCACGCAATAAAAAACTTGAAATACCCCCATTGAAACAAAAGAGTAACTCTATACAGAAAAGGACAGGACTTGGCTGCGTTTCCTCTGAAGCCTGGCACAAGCCGCTGCCATGCCAGGCCATGAATCCGGTCACTAGGCAAATATCTGAACTTCTTTGAGCAAAGCCCTTGATTCCATAAAAAGCAGCCACGCATGCGTTTAATGGCAAGTGCCAAAGCTGCTGCCATAGAAACTCAAAGACCGCACTCGGTGCCCACATGTCCAAGTAGAGCTTTTGTCCTCCAAATAGCTTTCATAAAATATGGGCTGGCACCCAACACGGATCACCGGGGCTCTGCTGTCGAGTCTGTTAAAGACAAAAGTAGCCAATAGACTTCGGTGAGCATGAGCTCTATGGCTGCAGGAGACTCTGACAGTGTAATAATGTACGAGTCATTCTCAAATACTTTCACAAAGACAGAAACATGTGGGGCAGCAACTCACGATTCCTTTTTATTTTCGACAACTCGGCTGAATACTTTCTCCATTAACCAACGTTGGCCTAAAAAATATCAGAAAATAGTGACAAATGCCTGTCACAATTTCCAAGAGTTCAATATGACATATTCATATTGATTGTTTTGCCCGACCAGCAGTCATCCAAATATATTAGTAGTTTACTATAATAATACATTTATATATTTACTATAATAAAGGAAAGGGTAAATGGTGAGAGTTAAGAAGTTCAAACCAGGTATTTTTTTGCTTAAAAGATCCTCTCTGGACATGTTCAAAAAATATGCTGCTTTGAAAAAAATTATTTGTGTCCAATATATTTTTCCACAAAAAAAAAGAAATCTTAAAAAAAATTGCATCTTCCCCCTCATTGTTGAATCCAGACTCAATGAATATGAAAATCTTGTTGATTGCAAAAGTTTAACTGCAGGACGTCTCCTACTTTCACTAAAAAGTTCATTCTCAGTGTATGTGCACTTCAAGTTTCCACAATCACACATGTAAGTGTGTAAGCTGTATACAGGACCGTGATTGGCTGTCACAAAATCCTGCACGTACATCTTTGTCTTCAGCTTTAGATTTAAGGTGAGCGCCCAGAAACGTTCCCCCTTCAGCAGATAAAAACAGCCTTCGGGCATCAAACTGCACGGCCACCATTCTGCACAGTGAAGCTCAAACATCCAAGTGAAGTCCCATTTTCTGCCGACTAATCGCTCAATCGACGGATTGCTTTAGCTCCACAGAAACATCTTTTGTAACTCCATACAGCTACAGCGCAGAGTGCAACGGTGCAGACAACACTAACAGTCAGAAAGCTCAATGTATGCTCACAGATATCCAACAGATGCAGCAGCTTCCATCAGAGCATCAAAAGCAGCACACCACTGCCCCCCTGAGGACGGCACTTATCACTGACATCACTCTCTCCACATTTCAGTCAATAAACCTGACAAGTCATTAGCATAGTGCAGCGTGGCTACATTGTCATTCTCTGGCAAAATCCCTTGAAAGGAATCACAGTGTCGGTAGTTTTAAGGCACAAATAAAATAAAATACGACAAATTCCACCCAGCAGCAGGAGGTCAGATACTGTGTGACTAAAACTCTGCTTTCCTCAGCAACCTCCAGTGTTTAGGTCTCCTTCGATGAGTAACCTTAGTGACTTCCCGCCCCAGATGGCAGTAAAATGCTTTGACCGAGCCTATACCTGTTTCCTCGCCCAAAGCAACGATGACATCAACAAGTCCGTTTACTGTGCGCACACACACACACACACACACACACACACACACACACACACACACACACACACACACACACACACACACACACACACACACACACACACACACACACACACACACACACACACAATTAAACTCACCTGGAAGTGGGTCTAGACTTGTCTCAAGGGTGTTTACCAACCAGTGACTTGTTTCAAGCATGTACCAGAGCAGCAGCTCACAAGCTCAAAGCCTAAACCTGAGCGAACGGCAAAAATGAGAAGACCCTTCCTGAACGAAAACTACAGTTTTGGGAAGTTTATCGCAAAGAGATTGGCACTTATACTTTAGGTTAAGGCAGTGGTTCTCATCATTGGTTTTTCATTGATGTACCCACACAAGACAGTTTTAATGGTAAATTAAACAAATGTTAATCAAGTGTAAACTAAAGAGATGATCACCGCGTGCATGCACACAGCAGCAGCAGTGATGCAAACATCGCAGCACAAAGAAGAGTGTTCATGTGTCCAGGATGTGATCCAATATGGAATGGATCCAGTTTTTTTCCAAGACTTTCTATCTGTAGTAAATGTACGCACTCGTGCTACCACAGGGGGCCCGTGGATGACGGCATTACGGTGATTCAAGTTGGAGCAGCTGTTCAACATCTGGCAATAATACACGCCGGTTGTCAGGCGGGTTAATTCATCGTTTTGAATTTATTTCTTTAAATCTCCGCCCACATAAGCGTTTTAGCCATAGACTGTACAGCGTTAGCTCGGTAGCAGAACTAGTCCTCATTTTTTGCTGTGACTTCACGTGAAAACTATGAATATGGATGAAGATTAGTTCTGCTACCAGCTAAAACGCTTGAGTGGATGGAGATCATTTTTCTTTCCAAACGCTTTAAAAAAAATTAAAATGTCCAGTTTGGATATAGCCTGAAAATGCACTACAGTATAGCAAAAGTAACTAAGGTGGGTGGGGCATTGCAAATACTCTATGTGTCACTTCGGGCTCTGGGATGGGTCAAGGGCATTTTTTTCCCCACTATTCGAAATAAATAATCAACAGATAAAGCAATAATCAAAAATAATTGTTGGTTGCAGCTGTAGGGATCAAGAATGGCCAACGTGTCTTATTGCTAAAACTAATCCAAAGAGGCGATGCGGAAAGACATCGTCATCACCTTTAAGAGCCAACAACTGCCCGTGTCCCAGAGTTATTATGTGCCACGACATGAACCCGATGACTGTCTGCTCCATGTTTCGCAGACGAGTGGATCAGGATCCTGCAGGCCTGAGCCAGCCTCTCGGTGTCCCTCATCGGTAACAAAACAACCACTTCCTGTAGCTGCAGGAAGTGCTGAAGTGGCACAGAGTGTTTCTGAGTGAACTCATCGCCAGCATATAAGACTCGAGGGTTTAATTTGGCAGCACCTCGCAGGCTGGCATGCACGTGCACGAGTGTGCACACAAAGATACACACACACAGCTGGCAGAAGACTGAAGCGGAAATCCCAAAAATACATTCCCAGGGTTGTGCTGGGCAGATAAAGGTAATGCAATACGATGAGGTCATGGTGGGATTACCGTGAGATACTACACTGGCCCAAAGCATCATGGGAGTGAAGAAAGAGGAGGTGAAGTTATGGAAAGTAAAGGGTGTGGCAAAAACAGTGCGAGTCACTGGGTGTGTCTGTGTTTGTGTGTGGTTTAAAAGGGGTGGTGTATTTTGGTTTGATGAGTCGGAGAGACCGTTGTGAGCTGGCGGGTCACATAATAAATGTAATGCCTTTTTGTTTTACAAAATTCAAGATGTTTTCATTGTTCCGATATAGCAATATGTATGTTGGTTTATAATATCCGTTTATCTTTGTCTCGTGTTGAACCCCAGGAAGAATAGTCTTCACTACGGTGATGACGAATGGGGACCCTGAATAAACAATGAACAATAATATATCCACCGTCCTGTCCGGCCACATGACACTCACCAGCAGGTCCACGCTTTCTTTGCGTCCCAGGGATCCATGCTCCACCCTCTCGCTGCCTGGGGTGAGGATGTAGGGGCTCTGGCCGCCGGAGGGCTTCATGTTGGGCAGACTGAGCGACCGCAAGTCCTTCACACCCTGCTCCACCTTCAGCTCGTCACCTAGGCGCGCTGAATAAAATAAACACAGAGAGGTTGAGCAGTCTGGGGAAAAGGGAATCTTGTTAAAAAAAAAAAAACTTGCACAACCCTCAAACCATTATTTAATTATGATCTGTACGATATATCACTATGGTCAAAATACCCAGAAATTGCTTTCTTTTCCAGTTCACTTTTCTGTTTTGCTCTGAGCCACACTCGCTGTTTTTTTCTTGAAGGCTAACCTTTAATAGGCTCCGATAAGAAACACGAGGGAATAATACCAACCAAAACGGGACAAATGTGGACTTAAAGGTGCTGTAGGTAGGACTGTGAAGATCCAGGACTTTTGAAAATTTGAACATCAACAACTTCTCAGTTCCTCTCCCCCCTTTCCGCTAAAGCCCCAAACGGTCTCCTGAGCCCCTCCCCCTACAAGGGAGAATGAATGTGTGTGCATGAACAGTGATTGACACGCAGTTAGGACCACCCCCCCGGCCCTGATTGGTGCATCTGAACAGGGAGCGGTGGATTTTTGCAAATCACACTACAGGCTGTAGGTGCCAGAGGAGCCGGATTTCTTTTTCAATGACCTGCTTCATGTAGTTCTACTGGAACATAGGGTCAGCTTCAGCAAATATGACAGAAAGTTAGTTTTATAAGGGTTACCTACTGCACCTTTAAACATGTAATAAAATATTTCTTTGGCCACTAAGGGGGCAGCAGAATCAAGTTATTGACACAAAACTGACATTAATGTGGCAAACTTGTTATCAAACTGTTATTCTATTTACACATCCAGCCGACGCAGAGCAACATTATAATTCATCCTGAGCCGTGTTTCTATCCACCTGATGGATTCAAGTCTGTTTTTGGTCTCCAATAACTCCAGAGGGAAATGTCTGTCTCTTTAAATGTAAATGGACTGTTTTTATATAGCGCTTTTCTAGTCTTAACGACTACTCAAAGCGCTTTAACATAGTACAGGAACCATTCACCATTCACACACATTCATACACTGGTGGCCGAGGCTGCCATACAAGGGGCCACCTGCTCATCAGATAAACACTCACACACATTTACACTCCGATAGCGCAGCATTGGGGGGAACTCGGGGTTCAGTGTCTTGCCCAAGGTCACTTCGGCATGGAACCGCAGGTCCGATTGGCAGGCGACCTCTCTACCGCTTAGCCACAGCCGCCCGTGTTTAGCTGCTGAATGCTCCACTATGTTCCTCCCCTTTTACACCTTTACACGATGAACCGCTTCATGTAGCTGACGGAACTGTAGAGTGTGTGTGTGTGTGTGTGTGTGTCTGTGGAATTAGGTCCAGACAATTTATCTATATTCTTTATATTAATTTCATGCCTGTTTTTTCATGTATTTCAGGACTTTTTCATGTATTTTCAGGACTTTTGGAATTGCTCATAATACATATTTCTTTCTCTTCCATATATATATATATATATATATATATATATATATATATATATATATATATATATATATATATATAACACACATATACATACATACATACATATATACATACATACATACATACATACATATATATGTATACACATACACGCACATATAAGCCCCTAGGGGTTTTCTTAATCTCACCTGCACAATTTCTTTTTTTTTTCTTGTTGAGTTGCCTTGATTTTATTGTGCAAATAAATAAATGAAAATGATTACGAGCAACACCTTTCACACAGTAGTTATGCGATCCATTGGGAATACAAAAATACTGATTATAGCTGCTTTAATATCTGATAAAGCTTATGGGAGAAAAAATTAAGATTTGATTGAAAGGGTTAACAATATGGAAACAAAATAGAACAGAATATAAATTCTCAGTCATCGTCTTCATGAAAACCTCTAAACCCGTCCGACCACGTGCCTGAACAGCTGTGGAGCGTTTGCCCTCGACCTCCGTGTTTCATATAACCTCAGGCTGCGGTTAAGAGGTACGCCTCGGGAGGGGGACACTTTCAAAAGAATAGAAATTAGTCATGGCACTGGATCTCTTTTATGGAAGGCGGCCTTTGATCCACAAACTGCAGCAAGTGGAACTGCAGAGATCTCAGAGCAGAGGCACCATCCCCCAGTTTCCACTGAGGCATCATGGGAAAGAAAGCTAGCAAGGTAATCCTGCTGCTACTGCGTTATTAAGATTGGGAATCTTAAAGGCAGGGTTGGGAGCTATTTCCAATGTACACTTTTCTTATTTATTTTTTATTTTTTATTTATATATATATATAACTTCAGGGCTCTGAAAAAAGAGCGAAAAAGATCCGTCAATCTGTAGCTGCTGTAGTCCTGTGAAAACGCCCACCAATCAGTGCCTCGCAGTCCCGTTGGAAAGAACCAATGAAATGCCTCCTCGCCCCGCTGCACGTACTCCCCACCCGTGTACGAGCCTGAGCTCAGTGCGCGTCAGCGCCGCATTGCTAACAGTTTTAAACATTCGGTGTGATAATATTAGGGTTACACTTTACTTGAAGGTATCTACATAAGAGTGACATGACACTAGGGCTGGGCGATATGGAGAAAATCTGATATCACAATATTTTTGACCAAATACCTCGATATCGATACCGCAACGATATTGTAGGGTTGACTATTGGTGCTTTCACAACATATTTACACAATGAGATTTTTGATAAATAATCATCAGTAATGTGGATATAGTGACTAAGTGGGTAAAGGCAAATAATGGAACAGTTACAACAGTCTGGTAAGTTCAGAAAATGACATCACTTTACTGTAATGCAGCCTTTAAAACCAGGTGAAGACACCACTTATGCCATATTACGATATATATATATATATATATATATAAGACGATATCTACTCTCTTATCACGATATTGATATAATATCAATAAATTGCCCAGCTCTACACGACACTGTCATGAACGTGTCATAAACATTATAAACAAGTCATAAATGTTTATGATATAACGATTCTTTTAGCTTTCTAAAACTACTTTAGTAAGTAAATTACTTACTTGTCATTCGGTTTTTGTCATGACAAGTTATGGTTAGGGTTCATGTGTCATGACTGTGTCACGTCCTTTCTCCACTCTGCTCTGGAGCAGCGATACAGCGGTGCATGTGCACGTCTGTGTGTGGGCGGAGCCCCGAGGGCAGGGGGAGGGGTTGGACGGAGCCCCGAGGAGATGCTACTTTTTCAACATTATCAGCCGTGCTCTAGTGTGTGTGTTGTTGTTTTTTTACCTTTGACTTTCAGGTAGTGTCCTCCGAAACGGTAGGCCTCAAAGTTGAGGGACAGCGGCGTGTTGGACTGATCCAGGAACAGGTCGACCCGGGACAGCTCAATGCCGTTCCTCTCAAACACTGGACCTAGAACCTCTCTGTTAAAAAAAGAAAAAAAAAGAAAATCGATTCACATATGTATCGTGATTTTTTTTAAATCGGCGACTACATTAGATCAGTTTCTAGCAAAACAGAGCGAAAGGAGAAAATGCAGAAACTCATGTTATGTTCTTCTTTACAAATGAAGTAAAGGTCAGACTGACTGACTGACTTGTGATGAACAATTAGTTTTTAGAAATGTCTCATGATATATTGTCTCCAGAAGTGTATTATTCAACTTTTGTTTGTGTTAAAAGAAGGAAAAGGAAATCGCAATACTCAAAACTATCGAATCGCAATGCTTCTAGAATCGCAACAAATGAAAATCGCGATACAAATCGCCATCGCCACCCATGTATCATGAAAGCAGATCGCCCCAGCCCTAATGGTTCATGTCAAACTCTTGCAAAACAATGTATGTGTCCTCCTCTCTTACCTCAAGGTTTTCTTTTTCATCGCAGGTACAATTTCTGTGTTTATGTCCACGCTGAGATCAAACTTAAGGCTGAAGCACTCCTTACTGGGGTCCTGCAGGGGGAACAGACGCACTGTTAGTTTACACAGGTGGGGCCCGCCCTGGGCTCGGGCTGTATGTGTGCTCTCAGCAGATCCACAGGGGGAGGGGGGGGGGGCTCCTTCTCACTACGCTGCCTGACTCAGACACACAGCAGCCTGGGAGATAACATTCTGTTATGTCAGTGTTGCATGGAAGAAGGATGGCTGCTTTTGGGTTACACAACTCTTTGCTTGTATCGCGCACCATTTGTCAAAACGTAGGGCTCTACAAATAACTCGGGAGTCACGAAACAAGTGACAAATACCGTCAACCCATAGGATATAGCAAAGTAACGCACACCCAGGGGTTGATTTGAAGAAGGCCTTAGGGACAAAACGTTGTCAGAATATATAGAGATACGCATATGGAGCCAGAGTGTGCGACACTTTTTTTCTCATTTTCAAATACGGTTACACAACAAAAAAAACAGGGTTCATACACATTTTAACCAATACTTTTCCGGCAAATTTCCATGACTACGTATTCCTGAAAATGTCAGTCGACATTATACAATAAAAATAAAACAATTTTTTATGTTGCACCCTGCCTGCAGCCCCTGTATCTGTATGATTACTTACATCAGTGTGTCGTCTCCGTGGCTTCTTTTTCACCAACTTCATCCCCCCTGTTTTATGCTCCCTGCAAAAACAATTACACCCAAACACACACACACACACACACACACACACACACACACACACACAACACACACACAAAAACACACACACACACACACACACACACACACACACACACACACACACACACACACACACACACACACACACACACACACATCATTATCATACCTTTTAACATATCCAACATATGAGGAACTGCTTCATGTGACCATGGAGACGTAAAAAAAGAAGTGATAAAACTGTCAGGAGACACACAGGCATGTCATGGTTGTAATTTATCCTCCAGTGTGAAAAAGACAAGAGCTCTACTGACAGGCAGGAAAACATGCACACTGCAACGGAAGGGTTACCGACCCGCGCTCATTGCTCCCCTCGTCCTCTTCCTCCAGGTCAGAGGGGGGGCTGGTGCGCGGGGGACAGGAGCGCGTGGACACGTTCCGAGCCAGGATGGAGGCTGAAAGTCAAGAAAACACAGCAGTCAACCCTTCTGTTGGATCACAACTGCGGCAAACGTTACCATCAATCTTTCAATCTCTACTGTAGAGCAGGGGTGTCAAACTCTATTTCACTAAAGGGCCACACTGGAAAGGGAGAATCACATCAAGGGCCAAGCGTGTAGTTTATTGACATGCTTTTATTTCATGGAAAAAAAGTAAAATAGTTTTGACTATATCATTGCAAGTCTCATTTAGCCTTCTCGCTTACGGTTTGGTCCAAATAAAGCCATACAAAAGCCTGCAAAAAAAAAAGTTCCATGACCATCGTAGAATATGGCAAATCAGGTAAAACAAGGCATTCCGTTTACATTTTTAGAAGTAGGCTACCACACAGCTGACTGACAGCAACCTGTTTCGCAGCCTCAATATGCAAACTCTCTGGTTCTGTGGGGAATTTCTGAGTCTGCGTGTTGCGTAATTGCAGTTTGAAAACAGTTTCCTCTCTTTTTGGTTTGTCCCCCAACTGGAGGGGCCAAAATTTATTATGAACATGAATTGATATATGCAGGCCGGAACTGGCACGAATGAATGCAATACTCTAAGAAAAAAAAAAATTCAACAGTTCCACACTATCATCCCTTTCCGGAATCAGTATCCGTGTTGTCCTCGTATTGTGATCAGTATCTCTGATATATGTCCATGAAGCTGTTCCTTGTAACTCCAGAACTTGCCTGAGAATCCTCACGTTTTAACGTTTTTCGTGAGTATCAAAGTATAATATAGGCTAAAAGATAGGGCTCCAGTTGTAGCCTGGGGGCCCACAGTGTCAGACTTTGAAACCACCTGCATCTGGATAGTTTTAACTTCACAGTAGAACGTTGTTCCAATGAAAAATGTTCACAATGAGGTCTTTAGATTATTCGGAGTAACCGGATTGTTTTTATTTGGGACAGTTGACCAATCAGAACTTTGTAGGCAGGATTATGAGAATGACAACGTCATCTCCCGCTATACAATAAAGTGGCAGACTAAAATAAATCAATGGCAAACTCACCCGCCACCACCCCCCTGAACACAATGTCAGGTTGAATGAATGGGGTGAAACTAAATAGTAACGGATTGATTTTCTGGTTTAATTAGGACTCAAGGTAAGTGAGAAATATGTTTATTGTTGTTATTATTATTTGGATGAACAGACCCTTTAATAACCATCACAATAGGAGTTTAACTAAGGCTGCACGATATTAGGAAGGTATGTAATTGCGATTATTTTGACTGATAATGCGATTGAGATAGGATTCACGATATTGGAGGGAATGATAATTTTTGTATCATTATCCTCATTTTCGTTGAAAAATATTAAAATTAAATAATCTGTAGGATAGGATTTGTAGGCCGTGACGTCTCTGCAGCACCACAATACTTCATTCAGAATGGCTTGACACATATGTTGCCTTTTTTTTAGTTTTCTATACCGTTTGATTTTTGCCTTAAGATTGCACTATTTAGAATGTATTTATTGTATTGTATACATTACTTATCTTTTATCTCCTGTACTTTGGGTTGAAGATAAATGTATTTTCGATTCCTCTTTATGTCTGGCACATATTGCAGAATCAACAAAAAAAGTTGACTTGACAATTTCATATATGACAGTGTTTGGGTATGACATCACTGTGGGGGGGAGGGGTTACCCAAATAAAGAAACAAAGCGTTTAGTTTACCTTGAGGTTGTAAGTCAAATCGGGGGTGCCGGTCAAAGTGCATGTTGTCTGTGTTCTCCGAGTGGCTGAGCGAGTCACATGACTCGCACAGGTGAAGGGGGCTTTTGTTATTCAGGTCTTGGCAGTCTGGGTGGTGGCAAACCTAAACGCAGACACAGAGGAGAAAAAGAGGACAAGAGAAAGTCAAATCACATAACTGCCAAGTACACAAAGTCCCTGCCTTAAAATACAAAAAAAAAAATATACATTTCGGAGACTGGGCCAAAGTGAAAATGGTAAAACAGACTCTCTCTCTCACACACACACACACACACACACACACACACACACACACACACACACACACACACACACACACACACACACACACACACACACACACACACACACACACACACACACACACACACACACACACACACACACACACACACTAAACAGCTCCCTGGCTGACTATTGTTTCTGCCACAATTAAATATCCACAGAGGCTGCCAGGAGCATTCCTGAGGTTTGGTGACTCCCACCTTCCCGCCATCTGTCCCCCCCTCTGTGGGATGACAACTAATTGGACTTAAAGTTAGTTTTTCACCTTGTGTGCTGATCTGGGACCAGCTTACCCTCCCGTTAATCCAGAATCGTATTGTGAAACAATGAAACTGACCACAGGCTAGTTAACTGGGAGGCTTCCAGGCCGCGTAGCTCCAAAAGCTCCAGAGCCGAGGCGACAGGCAGCAGAAGGCTGCAGGATTAAGGATTTCTCTGTCTCGGCCCAGACAGATCCGACCCCCCCCACCCCCCTCCCGCTGCTCTTTCCCTCACCTCAGGAGTGTCCCTGCGTCCCCTTGCACCATCACCCACACCCAGCTCAGGAAGCGAGGATGTATGGGGAGATACAATGGTGGTCCTGCTAATGTACTTCCTGTCATTGTTCCCATGTACTCAGGAGGAGCAGCATGTCTGTGCATGTGTGTGTGTGTGTGTGTGTTTTTGTAAATGTGTGCACAACAGGGGTTGGAGTCCAGCTTTCATGTAAACACAACAACTATAGATATGCAAAAGCTAAGACGTCATCCCCTCAATAAAAACACTGTTATACAGGCCTGTCTGAAGTAAATATATTGTACTGCCACATGCTCTAGCTATACATCACAGAGTTGAAGTACAATCCAGTAACTCAGATTTCAATACAAATGACTCTCTCCGTCTCCACTCCTGGTACTCTACCGTCATATTCTGCAGATTGGAGCACGAGTCTCTCCCACTCCTGCGATCCGGCTCCATATCCATGCCAGCAGGCACCCAGGAACCCAATAAGCATCCAATTTGCCACTGCGCTGGCCTGCTTATTCACTCTGCACTGTCCCCCACGTCAAGCCACACTGACGAGCTGCCTTATTAATCCACTCCTCTCAATGTCTAGCCAGGTATAATCGCAGACTTTAAGGAGCAGGTTGCAGGGCTGGAGGAGGACAGAAGGAGGGAGGGACGGAAGGAGGGATAAGGTTATGGGAGGGTGAGGAGTCCCAGTAAAGATATAAAACCAAGGCAGGAAGGAAGAAGAAGAGGAAAAAGAAAAAGAAAAAAAAGGTCCATCTAGAAGCTATTCAGAAGCCCCCCCTAATCTTGCAGCCTAATTGGTGCCTGTGCTCTGTCAAAGCCATCCGATGGTCCTGCTGCGATTAAACAGCCTGGCTATGAGCGCCACAAGTCAGGGTCTTCTCCTCTTTTTCCCCCCCACTCTCCTCTGCCACCAACAGCACTGACTCCTCCCTTTCTCTCATGCACCCTTGGTCATTATATCCAGACAGAGCCACCAACCAACCAGAGAGAGGTTTTAAATAGAAAGAGACTGAGAGAATGGCTTTGTTTACTGGGACTGTAACAGGCTCTCCTCCAGTACGAACAACAGAATTTTAGGATAAGTCCAGTGTATTACAACTTGTGTCCTAATTCTCATAGCTAATTTCTAGCAGTCACGATAACGTCAAGAATTCAGTGAGAAATAGATTATTTTAAATACTCCCCAAAGTCACTGCACAACAGTGTAAACATAGTAAAGTAGTTGCTGAGATCTGGGAACACGGTGGCACCACTACAACAATGTGTGTGACATGGCAAGAAATGTATACGGCAGACAGACCGTTCAAATGTTAATATTACTGATAGGAATAATGGCCAAATCTATCAAAATAAGATCTGCAGCCACGCCAGTGGCTCCGTGACTCTGGACTGTAGACAGACTGTACTTTGGCACCTAAATGCTAGTGTCACGTGCTTGCATGCACACAATGACAATGCTAACATGCTAATGTTTATCTGGTACAACGTTTACCATGTTCACCATATCAGATTAGGGTTTGTGGCATGCTGACATTTGCTAATAAGCACAAAGTACAGCTGAGACCGACTGGAATACCATTGGCTCTGCAGGTAATTTGGTCGTAAAATGTTGGACAAATTTAATGGCAATGGCGCAAGAGGAAAAATCAGGGGAATCACCAAAGTCAGAAGGACTCATCTTTGGCGGGCCATAAATGTGTGTATAAAACATCGTGCCATTAGTTGTTGATATATCTCAACAACTACACTATTAGTTAATGCCCTGTTCCAGACTAACAGGGCATTAACTAATAGTGTAGTTAATACTCCCCAAAAGTCGATAGTTGTATATTTGTACAGATACAGTATATGCAATCTTGCCAAAAGTTTTTTTTTTTTTTTTTTTACATTAGTGTAAACAGAAAATAGGAAATATCCAACATCTGTGTGTCCCTGATAAACGGACAGTTAATCGCCATCGCTACAGTCTTCCTTTATTCTCATTTGGCAGTCCTGGTTGGCATAGGAGTCCGGTTCCGGTTAGCACCATGTCTTTGTGCCGCTGCACGCAAACTTAAAGGAACACGCCGACTTATTGGGAATTTAGCGTATTCACCGTAACCCCCACAGTTAGACAAGTTGATACATACCCTTCTCATCTCCGTGCGTGCTGTAACGCTGTCTGACGGCTCCAGCATTAGCTTAGCCTAGCACAGATCCTGCAGGTGAATGATTCCAGTAATCCTACTGCTCCCAATTGTGACAAAATAACGGCAACATGTTCCTATTTACATGTTGTGATTTGTAGAGTCACAGCGTGTACAAAAAACAACCGTAAACAAACCGGAAACTATATTCTCAGACAGGCTTGCTGCGAGCATATCACTCCGCCCAAGTACTATATTCTTCCGCCTGAGAATATAGTTCCCGGTTTGTTTACGGTTAGAAGATGGCTGTGTCTCATGTTACGTTGTTTTTTGTACACGCTGTGACTCTACAAATCACAACATGTAAATAGGAACATGTTGGCGTTATTTTGTCACTTATTTGGAGCAGTAGGATTACTGGAACCATTCACCTGCCTGTTCTGTGATGGGCTGATGCCGCTGGAGCAGTCAGACAGCGTTACAGCATGCACGGAGATGAGAAGGGTATGTATGGACTTGTCTTACTCTGGGGGTTACGGTGAATAAGCTAAATTCCCAATAAGTCGGCGTGTTCCTTTAAGTCACACAGAACAACTTGTTTACCCGCCCACACCACCCCCTGCTGCATATCTGTATGTATTTACACACATATATGATCCACTGCCATTACTTCATGAATGCCCCATGTTAATTATTTGAATAGTTGACTATTCTGTGAAAACCCCTAGTCTGGAACAAGTGGTGTGTTCTACTGTTTTTTTTAACAAACTGAGGTCCTGTTCAGTCTTGTGCTCATTGAGTAATGACTACAGCAAAGGAGGATAATGGAAACAGTGTGAAAACTCAGGTCATTTCTCAATCGTTGCAGTTGATGACATTTATGACACGTTGCAGGTACAGAGAAGTAAAGTGTCTCACCCCCGACTGAGTCACTGAGCTTGATTTACAGCCGGAGGACCACGCTGCCAAAGAGACAGCTTCAGGGCAGAAGCAAACAAGTCACAGAAATCTGTTACAACATCGCCTACATATGCCTCTCTGAAGTCAACGTCAGCGCGCGTGCGTGCACATTTCGGTGCAGCAGAGTCAAAAGCCCCATCGCACAGAGGTGCTATGTTCTCCATGAGGTGTGGAGACAGACAGCCGGGCCAGAGAAATACGAGCAAGTCAGATGCCATATTTAGACAATAGCTAGGATAGGTAGGCCTGCCTCACTATCCAGTTGGGGCGTTCACATTCCAGCTGAAAATATCTGACGCTTTAGCCAAGACAAACGAGTGCATCACAGGATGAAGAAAAGGCTCAAAAAGCACCAAACAAAAAAAAAAAAAAAAAAACTCAAACAAAGCGTGTAATCTTACATCAAAGACAGATACTTGAAAATATGACCCTAAAATAACTTCAGCTCAGGATATGTGCAACAGGGATTTTTGCAATACTCAACATTCCTATCAATGAGAGGGATGATTGATACTTGGGTACGAGGACGACCAGACTCGGCCCGTTTCTGGATCAGTTTTCCTAGAACGAAGAGGAGTGCGAGAGTGAAACTGACTGTGAGGGAATGTGAGCGTGCGGGACAGCTGACAGGAGGCCACGCGTGCCTCGTACTGAGTGTATGATTGCTGTGATACAACATGTGTCATGTGAGTGTGTGTCGCGTGTGTCTGGCCAGATTAGTGGAAAGGTTCGGGGGGTGGGCACAAGTGACTATAGATGAACACACACACACAAAGCCCCACCTTCCTCCCCCTCCCCAACAGCTGAGAACACACACCGACCCCACGGCGGCCCTTTGTCTTGGGTTAGCACATCCAATGCCACGTGGCACCTGCTTATGGACCCTTGTACGTACGTACACACACACACACACACACACACACACACACACACACACACACACACACACACACACACACACACACACACACACACACACACACACACACACACACACACACACACACACTATTTCTTGGCCAGCTCTCTGTGTCATCCATGAATAAAAGGTATTCTTGTGCGGAAGTAGATAAGTGAAGTCTTCTGCTTGAAGACAGGAAAGGGGAGAGAGAGAGAGAGAGAGAGAGAGAGAGAGAGAGAGAGAGGGGACGACATGCAGCAAAGGTCCACGGGCCGGATTCGAACCCGGGCCACTGCCAAGGACTCAGCCTACATGGGGGGCGCACACCCTGGGTTGCCCCATGACTGATGTCGTCCGAGGTGAATCAGGATTCTTACCTTTACCTTTATCGTTCAACCTCGGCACGCAGACATATGAAGGCAGCACACTCTAAAGCACTTACTGCAGCCACTGGCGCTGACTAACGTCACACAGCTGATGCTAAAGACATTAAACTGGGGAACCGTTATTAACTTCAGAGTCAAATGTCTTAAACGTGATTTATAATTAAGGATGGGACTTGTGGCTTTTGGAGCAACAGCCTGGCAGTTCAATTTGGCTGCGACATCCTCACCACGGTCACAATTTTGTCTCCCAAGGACAATTTTTTTTTAATACGTTTGGACTGCCTGATGCATCCTCGCTGGGAACAGGAAAATCTGTGGGTAATCAGTCTCGGTGTATGAAATTATACGACGCGGTGATACATTCAAACCCGGATTACGGATCCGATGGGATACGATATTCAATGTGCTCTGAAGAGCAGGCAAAGAATCTGCTCAGTAACGATCCCTCGATCTCCAAAATTGTGCTGGATCAGACCATCCTATCTGTTTCCAAATTTACTGCATCCCCCCCCTCCCACCTAAAACTGCACTCAGCCCTCCTCCGGAACAGCTTGTCCTGCCAGAGCACACCTAGCACTTGTGTAATAGCATGCATCACCGTGTGCATGTGTGCGTGTTTGAAGAGTGAAGGGCGGGGTGTATGAACCATAGGCTGCAGTTTCTCTCACAGCCGAGAGTGCCATGGTGTCTTCAGAGATAATAGGCTTTCCTTGTTCGGTTGCGTAAAGCTTGACAGAGCTGGAGTTCAATAGCATTTTATCGAAATCTGAATCACTTATCAAATCTAAATCGGGTTTACTTTTCAACATCTGTAAGTAACTGAAATTCAAAGATTCAATTTTGAACCGTACCGCAGCTTGTTGGCAGGTTTTTTGTGATTTTAGCAAAAAACTGTAAACGGGATGAGCAGAACAGAATATGGAATACTGATTAAATGCATTAGCTGTATCCTACTGACTCTTACGCTTTGTCTCTAGTTCGATGAAGAACTGTTTTGATAGGATAGGATTCCCCTGATGCGGACATAATGCAGTCAGCTAGATTATTTCTGTAGCGAAGAGGAACCACTCTGTTGTATTGAACTCACGGTTGGTAGTGTCTTTTCACTCACAAACGTTGTCCTTGTGTAGCCCCATTGGTCCCAGATGGTTCCCATAGAGAAGCTCACAAAAGGTGAGATTTATGCTTTTATTGGAGAGAGAAAAGACTTTAAGGATGAGGACTAAGTGGTTGGTTTGGCAAATGTACATCTGGTTAACCGTCCCACCTCCGTTAAAGAGCAGGGAAGTCATTGCCCTGAGCTTTTCTATGGGAACAATGGACACCGCTAGGCCCAGTACAGACACCAGCTCGAAGAGAGCACATTAACCAGACAGTTTTATTTTAGACATTATGGAATCAACTAGGGATGCACCGAACCCTGATTTTTGGGGTTCGGCCGAACACCGAATGTACTGGTTAAGATTCTGTATGTAATGTACCTAAAGTTGCTGCATTTTGGCTCCTGCCTGTAGATTCCTTTGTGCACAACTCTTATTCTTTCGGCTGTTTCATACGCAAATGTTTTAACAGCGGCGATGCTGCGTATTGTTTAGGGTCCTTGCCACCACGAGACAAATGTAGCTGGACTTGAATGGCTTTCTTTTGACTGAAAGTACTGCCAAACAACACTTTCTGCTCACGAGTTCCATTTTCACTTTCTCACAGTCTACCGTATTGAACAATCCACCTACGTAAACACCTTCCCGTAGTCAACGGCGCCGTCATTACGTCAACCAGCGTAGCGTGCACAGTGCAAGCGTAGGGTTCGGTTCGGTAGAAACCGAACCCCGTCAAAAAGCCCAATATTCGGCCGAATCCGAAGCCTGGATTCGGTGCATCCCTGGAATCAACGGTTAACAGCTACAGCTGATATAATCCGATGTTGGGGATTGTTATCAGTGCAAGCAACGCTCAGTGCATGCTCAAAATGAGACGCTATGTTTTTTACATTGCGCTTGTCTAATAAAAAAAAGAGGAAGGAGAGCTAAAAGTTCAATAAGCAATTTGTTGGCGTCAGACCTTAACAAATCTAGGTAACGAGGACTGCTTCCAAAATGGAATCGACTCTTGGAAACCAACTCTATTGTGGGGGTCGGGAAAAAAAATATTTTGTGTATTGTGATATATTTTTTTTAAGTTTTAGAATTGATTCTTTTCCCTAGAATCAATATATTTTTTTTATACCAATGATTCACCTAGATATTTTCTGTTCATACGGTACCGCTGACGTCGACTACATCATAACAGTTTTTTGACCGAAAGCAGAAAATCCATGTTATGTACCTCTTTACAAATGAAATAAATGTCAGACTGACTGACTGACAAACAATCACTCATGATATATTGTCTCTAGAAGTGTATTATTCAACTTTTGTTAAAAGAAGGAAAAGAAAATCGCAATACTATCGAATCGCAATACTTCTAGAATCGCAATAAATGAAAATCTCAATGATCCCATGTATCGTGAAAGACTCGGGACAAAAGCATATCGTACCATCTCTACTCTCTTAGGTAGAGAAATGAATGTCAACACAAGACAATGACTAGCCAACCAAATGTTAATGATGATAGGTGAGACCTAAGAGGGAGAGCTGGCCAAGAATGGAAATACGCTCCAGCTTCAGCTTTCAATAAAGCCTTTATCTGCTGGTGTGTGTGTGTGTGTGTGTGTGTGTGTGTGTGTCAGACTGTAAGTATGAGCGTGTGGAGGGGTGGGGCTGGATTTGGGAGGTTGGGGTTGTTAACGATCCTCACGCAAATCTACTGCATCTTATGAAAAACATTCTGCAAAAGAAGAAAAAAAAATCTTATCTTTTATTGACATATTGTGAAAACAGGAGTTCCCACACATGTATTGCTCCATAACACTCTCTCTCACACACACACACACACGCGCAGCTGTTTGTCATAGTGGTGCCCACACCCACAGAGCAAACTCCATTCCCCGTCATTGTTCCAAGCAACCATCATCAGCCTCCACTGTCTCACACACACACACCACACACACACACACACACACACACACACACACACACACACACACACACACACACACACACACACACACACACACACACACACACACACGAAAACATGAAATCAAAGCAAACCTGAATCAACGCAAAACACAACAGTGTGATTAATTATTGGGGACAATGGAGAACACCGTTTGGTTAAGTTGAGCTCAAACCGTGTTGTTTGGGCCAAGAAACTGTCCGACGCAGAAAGGTCTCAGTCTTTGTTGAGACTGTGGGTGACATCCAGCTACACTGTGTTTAATTACCCGGGCCAACTTTAATGCTTACCATTACTCCACTCTTACAGAAAAGCCGGTCTTTAGAAAGGTCCTGTCCTAACACGAAAGTCCTCACTGATTTTGGCAACTGGAGGAGATTGTCCTCAGCAGTGAGTTAAGTCAGCGCTGACGCCGCTCCTCATCAGTCACGAGGGGGACTGGAGGAGTCGGCACACATGGCTTCAAGTCAACCTCTAGTCTTACCTCTAGTCATCTTTTCTTTCAAAAAGAATAGGTTTATTTGATAGGGCACCTTTCACAGACAAAGTCACAAAGTGCTTCCCATGAGAAATTGTTAAAATAAGACTCAAACAGTAAAATGAGCAAGCAAAAGAGAAATAAAAAAAATGAAGACTTAAAAACACAAGATTAAAAACCAGTTTAAACACGTTGAGTCTTCAGCTGCTTTTTAAAAGCATCAACAGAGACCACAGAACGTAAGACCAAAAAAAACAAAACAGCCTGGCCTGTTTTTTTTAATTCTTTCTCTCACAGAGAAACACACCAAAAATGCATCCCAGTGAACACACCTACACACGAAATTGATTGGTTAGCAACCAGACGAGGCAGAGTCATGCACCGTCTTGTTCAAATAGTCAAAGTGCAGTGAAGTCAGTCAAACATCCAGACAGACTTTCGGTTAAGAGACACTCATACCCGTCTATAACATCAAACTAATCAAAGACACAAGTACACATCATCAGTGGTTCATCGTCTACAGCTAATGGGGAAGACAACTACTGTCTCCTTTCCACAGACTGGTAGGCTGACCTTTGACCGGTGCATACATCAATGCAGTACAGACCAGAGTGCATAGACTATACAAACAGAGTAGTACCAAACCATGTCTAATGCAAATAAAGCTAAAATAGTTCTCAAGCTCATTTTACTGTAGTCTCGCATTGCCAGACCTTCCTCCACAGCGCTGCGGAGGAGGGTCTGGCTGGTCCACACAGCATTCCGGGATGGGAGAAAAACGGGCTCTGGTTTAATGGCATTTCTTAAAACCAATCACAATAGTCATGGGTGGTGCTATGCTATGCTGAGAAATACTGACAAAATCAAAATGTCGCAACTTGTATTAACTGATCCCTCTATATCCATAATATGATAGTATTTTGAAGATGTGCTGGGTGTTTCCAGAAGATATTTAGATACACGAAATGTAGAAGAAACCATCATCGTCGTCATCATCCCATTATTATTCAATTAGTCAACAAATTATTTATCTATAAATGTCAGAAAAGGAGAAATTCCACAAGGTGTCATGTCCAAATCCCTTTTTCTTTTTTAATGATTCATTCTATTTTATTATAGTTTTGGACACATAAAAAAAAAAAAAAAAAAGATTTCATAATATACAAAATAAAGAAAAGTTGTCCATCCTAACATCAGATAAGCTAGAATCTTCAAATGTTTGGCTTTTTTATTTTCTTAAATCAATTAAAACAGTTATTTAAGTTGTTGCAAAATAACAGTATTAATGCCGATATGTGTTGCGTTTTGCCAGATTAGATCAATATTGTATAACAACACACATCTTCTCAATCCGCCAATCAGACGCGGTCAGTTACTTTCTCTCCAGCCACTCACCTTCTTGCATACAACTGTGCTGTCAAGACACTGGTTAGTTCTTAACTGCAACAAACAATATCTGCTACTGCATTACATAGGGCTGCACAATATATCAACTGCAGCAATAAATACATCGTGAAAGGCTGCGACATATTGCGAAAGAGATTTTTTGTGTCAGTTGAAAGAAAATAGCAGAAAACGGCACATTCAAATGTAGCTGTCTTTCTTTGGTGCCTTTCATATTCAATGCAATGCTCAATTTGTTCAATAAAAGAATGTTGGGAATGATTTCCTTTCATTTGTTTAAAATTCAACAAGCAATTTGTTGTATTTTAGCAGAATACTAAAAGCAGCAGAACTGAGTACACTTTAAGATCTGTTTATTTAATCCCAAGTAATATTGTTGGCGCGATATTCAACAATGTTTTCGCATATTTTCCTCGGATTGTGCAGCCCTAGCATTAAGCAGGATTGATTGTCAAAGCGCTAAATGCCTGCAGAGCGAGCGTGCTTTTCATCAAGCCGAGCTGACAGACACTGACACCGGGTCAAACTCTGCTACATGTTGCTATTTTTTGCTACCTTTTTTCTTAAAAGCCAATTTTGTTTTTCCTCCTGGGAGCAGAGCCCACGGCCCCATATGTGAGTGCTGGAGAGGGCCTGCTTTCCTAAACATTACGCAGGGTTGCCGTTAGCTGAGGCCCAGCAGGTGGGATTAAAACCAGCGCCCAGTGAGGCTGCAGCAGATCAAAGGGGGAGCCTGGGCAGGCCTGTCCCCCGAGTCTGATTTATTTTTCAATAAATAAGGAGTGCATCTGTTGAGGAGTGGCATGGGAGAGAGCCGCCGCCGCCGCACACACGCTCGCTTTCTTCTGCCGCCATCTGTACTCTGGAGAGAAGGAGAGCCAGGGCATTGTTTTTTTACTGTGGCTGTTATGCAACAAAACTGCCTGCCTCACCGCATGCCTGTTACCTATTAACCGACTCTCCCTTGTTCTGGTACCATACAGTCCTGACGCAGTTCGCCCACATGTGGATGTACTCTTACAGAGGCACTTGTTGTTTTTCATCCTCCCAGGAGAGAGCAAAGTGTGTGTGTGTGTGTGTGTGTGTGTGTGTGTGTGTGTGTGTGTGTGTGTGTGTGTGTGTGTGTGTGTGTGCGTTCACTCCCTGCGCGTCAAAAAGCTACACTTGGTCATGGGCCTTTGGCGTTTGTTACTGACGCAAAAAAAAACCTCTCCTTTAGCGTCTAGCCATTTGGGGTCCTATTTAGACGCGCTTGGGCGGGACTCTTGGGCGTCACTTTCTGACTGGGTCGGGACGTACGTTTAACTGACATGCGGCACAAGAACGGGACGGTTTTAGGTTTAGGAAAAGATTACCAAATGTACGTTTCAGCGACACGCGGGACAACAACGGGACACGAACCCTGGTCTCTTGGGCGAAACGTCCTGTGCTGTTTGACCCATCCACCACTCAAACCTTCCTTCCTTACGTGGATTTCCGGTCTTTCATACTACTCGCTAGCGTTATCGCTCTAAATACTATGTCATCCGACAGCGCCGCGGTCAGGCTGTTCCATACAGGTGCTAAAGGGTATTATTAGCTAAAACGACAACTGACAGATTTCATCAGCTAGCTAACTAGCTAGCTAACTCATGTTTAAAACTACACCTACAAAAAGGGTCTGAATATATACTTGAAGGGCGCCTGGTTAGCTCACCTGGTAGAGCGGTTGCCCATATATAGAGGTTTACTCCTCGACGGAGTGGCCGCGGGTTCGACTCCGACCTGCGGCCCTTTTCTGCATGTCATTCCCCCCTCTCGCTCCCCTTTCATGTGTAAGCTGTCCTACACAAATAAAGGGCTAAAATGCCCCAAAAAGAATCTTAAAAATAAATAAATAATAATAATCTATACTTGAAGGCTACATACTATAATGCTAAAAGGGCGAGGCTAAGGCTACACGTCTCAGGCAAAAAAAAGTAAGCATCCCAACCGGCTGATGATCCATGTAGAAGCCATAACAATACAGTAGAGTATTGTAAACAAAAATGTAATTAATCCTTGGGTTACTACTGTAGGCAGTGAGAGACCTAGCTGGGCATGCTAGCATTTACGGCTTTCCTTAGAGCAGATAAACACACCGTTGAATCCATTTCGTTGCACGGTTATTCTTGCGTTTTTTGGGTTTTCCAGGGAATAAAACCCTCCAAACACTTTACATACCAACAAGTATTGCTCTGTTTGGACCAATTAAACACTTGGAGAAAGTTACAGTTGCTAAGCCATACGACCAACATTACTCAGTTTATCTGAATCACTTTATTTGGGGGTAAAACTGAAAGTAAGTGCAACCGTAAAGTAAGTGCAACCGTAAAGGTGGTAAACCGTAAACCGTGAAGTACGTGAACAGTTTGGGTAATGTTTGGCTTTTGTTTCATCTTCAAAACAACTTTGTATGATCCGGTTTTCCCAGATCTCAGTAATTAACTTGGCACGTCCAACAATACCATTACCACAAAATCCAAGTTGTGATAAATCGGAAATATGATTGGAATTACCACCCACCCAAAAAAAACCATATCAGATCAGTATATCCGACTCATTCAAGACTCCGGCCCATCAGTTTGTGTGACTAATCTGCTTGTTCCATGGCATTTGTATACCAGAAAGACCACAGACTGAGTTACTGTACACAACATTTCATAATGTCCTCCTCTGCACAGTGACACATGATGGATGGGGACGGTTTTTCCCAGATTACTCATGATAGACATTAAGGAGAAATGGGCTCATTTTGTATTATTAAACAAACACACTTTCATATTCATGCTGCAACACAGCAGAAGCTATTTTCCTCTTTGGCTAACGAGTATGCAAATTACAGTTGTGTTGACTCCCAAAATCTCTAGTGAATCACGGTCCTGATGGGGCATCAACACCGCCTCCATTATCTTTTAGTCTCTGGCCGCCACTATCACATACAGCAGAGTACTACGGAAACGTGGTGAAATCAGACACCATCCATCGACAGCACAGACAGGCACTCCAGGTTTGAGCAACTGCCATAAAAAAAAAAAAACAACAACTCAGGAACAAACATGCTCGCAGGGAATACAGTAACTAATGTTCTTGTGAAGCAGACTATGCATTCCAGTGAAAGGTATGTTTCAACACGCAAGCCAGTGTTTGCCCACAAAAAATATTACCTCCTCATCTTCCACAACTAATTTTCCTATTGGACAACTGGATATGGTCGCATTTTTTTTTTTAAATGCAAGCATACATGGAAACTGCAACAATTACAGGCAACTGTAACCCTAACCCTATTTTAATTGTATTTGGAAATAATTCTTTAAGCAAAAGTGAAATTTTCTTAAATTGTTTTTCGATCTACTTCAGCAGAAACATAACTGACCCCAACACCCCCGCAGCAGAGTCAAATATTTACATGACACATGACACACGCTGAAAAACCAAAACACAGTTTGGGGTGATCAATAGGACTACAGAAGAAAAGCACCACTCACCAGCAGCTGGTCTCTCTCTCTGCTCTAACAGAGAAGTCAAGTGTACGGACTGCTGTCTCAGGCAACTTTGGCTGGACTGTGACGCAACCAGCCTTCTTATCCATAGCTTCAGGGCAGGAGAAGAGATAGGAGGGTGGTGAACAAGACCAAAAAAGGAGGAAGTGAAAGGGGGGGGAACAACCACTTCCTATTTGGGATAAAGAATATTGAAAGGAGAGAACTCCTGTTGGTGCCAGTGGGTACCAGCTGGTCTGTTCATATAAGAAATAGATATGAAATATGCAGACAAAAGAAGAAAAGCAGACTGCACAGATGTGAATGTGCCTACCTTCACAGCCTCACACAGACAGAAGTCCATCGACAGAAACTGAATCGGCAACTGTTTCGATAATACATTTTTTTTTTTTTTTTTACCCTCGTTTTACAATATCATCAATTCAATATCTTTGTGTTCTGGCGGTCGAACAAAAAAAACGGCATTTGATGAAGTCGCCTTGTCGTTTCTCGCGGTATTCTGATGCTTCGTAGACCTGACAATCAATCAATTCATTGAGATTAAATCAATGATGAAAACAAGTCCTACTCTAGTCCTGCTATCCTTTGCTTTCACACAGAATGAACGGAAACCGCAACAAGACATGACATAGTGTTTCTCCAGCAACATACTCTTAGCACTTCATATATTCTATATTCTTTAATAAAAATGCCGTCACACTAGAATACAAGAGAAAAGATTGGGTTTTTTTTACATTATATTTACCTACCATAAAAACACTCCACTTCCCAGGAAAGGCAACTCGTTTGAATTTCAGTGGAAGAACCAATCAATATCTCCAATAGACAGCAGGTGGGGAAAGTTTTAGTCCCAACCCGGATCGAACTTGCTCTTGCTCTTGCTCTTGCTGTGTGTGTGTGTGTGTGTGTGTGTGTGTGTGTGTGTGTGTGTGTGTGTGTGTGTGTGTGTGTGTGTGTGTGTGTGTGTGTGTGTTATAAAAATAAAACCGATCTTCGGGGTGAAAACAGCGGATGGAGTTAATCTAAGAGGCCAAAGAACATGACAGACCTGAGAGGCTCGCTCTGTTTACTACAGCAGTCTACTGGGACATAAACAGACACTGAAAACCATCAACCACGCCTACCTGCTCAATCACACTCCCACAAGCTCACACACATCCTGGCTGACTCATGTCAACTCCCACTGAAAGTGAGCTCTTTTCTCCTGAGTTTTTTTTTTTTTTTTTTTCATCTGACGTACAGTTCCGGGATATTTTGGCTGATCCAGATGTAAACCAATACTTTTTTTTTTTGTTATTCATGTCATGTGCTAAACTCTCCTGCTCGACTTAGTACGTCATTTGAACTTTGACTCCGGGGCGACATTAGGGTTAAACCAGGGCGTTTGGGTTTCTTCAAAAGTGCTAACCGGGGTCACAGTGGGAAGTAAATGTGTTCAAACACAACCAACACGTGAACAGTACAATACACATATTTATATAACCACGCTCAGTTTACCTTCTGTTCAGTCCGGATCAGTTTTGAAATTAAAAAAACAGATTAAAAAAAAAAAAAAAAAAAAAAAGAGTTCAACAAAATACCGGATGTTCCATTACTGTATGAAAAAATAAATGCCTTTGGTGTGGTGTAGTGGTGAAACGATGCGTCGCTTAAAAGATTAGTCAATTGACAAAGAATTTATTTAATTTATCTATTAATACTTTTCCAAAGGGGAAATCCACAAGAGTTATTACTTCTTAGGGGCTGGCTACATTACACACGTAATGTAAACTACGCTTCCACTATAATCAATGAAACTGGCTACACCGGACATGAGAGCGGCGCGTATGCTCCTCAGAGATCCGCTCTACAAGCATAAAAAAAAAAAAAAAAAAAAAATAGGACAGTCTATTTATATTTTTGACGAGAGGTGTGTGCGACCCTTTTACACAGAAATGGATCATAAAGTGTCTATATTTCTTTTAAATTAAACTAGGGATATACAGGAAATGGCTTAATGACTGTCGGTGAGCGTATGGCAGTTTGGTTTTGAGAGTTTCTGCTTTTATTTGTCGTTTGCCCCACCTGCGTCCTCTGATACGAGCTGACAGCAGACTGACGTTTTCACAGCGCCGTGCTGGCTCCAAAAAAACGGAAGAAACAACAACGATCCCAAAGCAAACGCTCTCATCATGTTTACTGAGGTAATAAATCAAGGCAGAAGTAGAGTCATTTCCCCCTAGATTTCTATAGAAACAGATGTCATTATGGAGCCAGTTGAGTCACCCCTGCTGGAAATTAGAGAGAATACCAGGTTTAAGGCACTTTCGCATTGGCTTTACTTCTCAGACCCATGTGCTGCTGCTTGGAAATAACCCTGGAGCTTTTGCTTGAAGACTACACATTTACAACAGAAAGCCTCAATTTAGAGCTTCAACGATTGATTGATTAACTGACTTGTAGATCAAGAGATAATTAAATCAGCTATTTCAATCAGCAACTATTTTGATAATCAATGAATGGGTGTAACGAAAAGATGCCAAAAATATACAAAAGATGCCTCTCAAATATGAGGACTTGCTGCATGCGGTTATCATATATGATAAAAAAATATTTAATATTATTTTGGTTTCGGACTGCCGGTTGGCTAAAACAAGCAATTTAAGGACACTACTTGGAGCCTTGATGTTGTACACGGCTTAACGATTAATTTATTAATTGATTAATTGAGAACATAATTTCATCAATAATGAAAATAATAGCTGCCCTACTTGCGTTACAAACTGAAGGTGTCGAGTTTGAAAGACGCTGACATCTGCCAAGCGGGGAGGGTCTAATGAAGAGACCCAGAAGGATTTTTAAAGCTTGGGACTAAAAGTCGAGATATCTCGGCCTCCGAGGATTCTTTTTCTAATCTGTCTCTCAGAAGTCGACCAACTTCACAGAGATGTAATACTCAGTCACTGAAATACCCCTCTAAACAAACCGTTCTCTAACTCCAGATTATAAAATGTCAGGATTTGCCGTTTTTATGTAATCAGCACATAAATCACAATATGAAAATAATCATTACTTGCAGCTCTTGTGTGGGAGAGTACAGTGTTGCGTGGGCGTGTGATGTAAGAGCAAGTATGATTTATAGCCGAACGTCCTGTTACAGTCTGTTGCGTTGACCGCAAACACCCAGCCCACTACCTCTGTTCTTTTGTCATTCAGGTTAATCCGAGATCAACCACGTTTAAATCCCCCACAATTAGCTAGCTCACGAAAACAATTCAAGCCCCTGAGGCTGGGGGGCCACGTGTGGAGTAAGAGAGGGGAGGGGGAGGTGAGGTGGGTGAGTTTTAATGCCCAAACCCCCCCTCCATGTCTTCTTGTCTTCAAAAACAAGGCGACCTGTTGAATCCATGTCTGCCCCCCCCACCCCCCCACTGTCAGCCTTGATTAGGGGAGGCTATATTTAAAAGGAATGGACAGCAGCGATGCAATTATCTTCAAGGATTAGACCCCACTGGCACTGCCATTGTTGGCGGGCTGAACACGAGTGCCCTTGCCTCGACGCCTGACCGCGGCATTAACCCCTCAATAACCATAAGCTCGGTATTATTTCAAGTCTTCAAGGGGAGCGGTTAGATAAGGGGGGGGGGGGGAGGAATCAAAGGGAAATGTGAGTGTGAAGATAACGAGGACGAGCAAGTCGATGTGAGAAAAAGAAGAGCCGAAAAAGAGAAAGGATTAAAGCCAAATATTTTTGCCCGTGATGCTGCCGCTGCACGTTCCACGGTTTCGTGGCTGGCTTCGGTTAAGAGTGATTTAGAGAGCACGCTTCCACAGCCATAATAACACGTTCGGAATTGGAGATCTTTCAAAGCTTATTATCGCCTCTCTAACTAAGCACTGCAGACGGCAGTTCTCACAGCATTTCATTAAGCGGCGGTTGTTTAGGTTCTCAGAACACTCGGAGCCAACCAACAATTAGTGGGGTTTGCCATGGGAAGACTCTTCGCATGCGAGGGATTTAGGAGGGTTGTTTTCTCAATCCATCTCCTCACTGGGGGCCTTCTCTTAAGCCTTTGAACCCTGGCTATATTGGTCGGCTGATACAAGGCCGTTTCCATTGGAGCGTCAGTCAGGTACCCTCTTCCTGTTATTCCCCCTGTCTGCCGTGATGCTGCTTCCTGACTGGGATGCTCCTGGGGGGGAGGAGGGGGTTGAACTGGCGTCACAGGTACAACTCCCTTACTAGCGTTTGTTTATTGCAGGATGCTGGTCAAACTGACTTCCTTTCCATGAACCCTAATGGACAAATACGCCCCCCTTTTCCACATTTCCATCATTGTTTGGGGTCAGTATTTGATCAGGAAAGTCATCGGGGCATCTTACAACAAAGAAAATTAAGTTACGTTTTCATGTAAATAATAGACTTCGAAGAAAACCGTGACAAGCCGAATTAGTCAGAATCAAAAACTGAAAACAAAAACTATATGCACGAAATACTCCGTTTTGTATTTTCACTGGAATTGACCAACGTCATATATCCACTGCTCTGTTAAGGTTAGTTGATAGCGATCCAACAGAAAATGACTAACTGTCTCAAGAGTCATCAGCCTCTGTTTCTGGACAATCACATTCCATAGGGCTGGAAAAGTACAGCTTGTGTGATTGGTTCACAGCTGATGAGGTCTGTCTGGTGTTTGTACAAGAGTGAGCTGCTTAGCCTGTTGTAGCCTGCTGGAGTGGCTGGGATCCAATATATAACAGTGTCCCTCCACTGGAGAGAAATGTCCAAATAAACATCAAATATCAATGACTGAACACAGGGAAGATGTTTGTGTGTGTGTGTTTTTTATTTTTTACAGGATGTGTGTGATGTATAGTTCTAAATACACTTAAGAAGAAAAGCGTATTATCAGCTGATGTGGGTATGAGGTAGGGCTGAACGATTTTTGAAAATAATCTAATTGCGATTTTTTCCCCAAATATTGCGATTGCGATTCGATATTCGATTATTTTTTTAAGCTCTTTGTCTTCTGTATTATTCAACAAAGACAAACAATAAATCATTGTATAGTATGAACAACACACAATTACACACTAGACAGTTAAATAAGTAAAAACACATACATACATACACATACATATATATATACATATATATACACACATATACATATATATACACACATATATATATATACACACATATATATATATACACACATATATATACACATATATATACACATACATACATACATATATATATATATATATACATACATACATACATACACACACACACACACACACATATATATTTTTTTACAGTGCACAGAGAGGAGCTGCCTCCAGCCCCTCCCCCTCGTGAAGTTGCGTGCCGACACCGTCAACACTGCACTTGCTCAGAGAGGCTATCGTTACGTTAGTTGCTGTGGTCTTGCCGTGGGATTAACTGTACTAATAAAACCGTTGAAACACCGCGGCCACGCTGCTGTGAAAGCTCCCCAAACCGTCATTTATCAGTCTGATTGTTACCCCTCTCAGTGGCAGCTCCTCCACCCATATCTTTATATCTTTATAACGGAGCTAACCGCTAATCAGAGCTAGCTCGTTGCCAACCGAGCCTTCAGTTCTGCGTGCCTGTATCCATTAACTGCATGTATGGACTCGAGCCCAAACAAAACCCTTCATTTTATTAAAATGGCTGTAAAAGTTTTAAACTTCAACTCAGAATTGTTTGAATGACAGAGATCAGCTCAAGGTACAGTGTAGCGTTAGCGTGCTAAGTTGATGCTTTCTCTGCGTAGTGCAGACTGATTTGCTCTTGCGAGTCATCAAATCGAGACCAAATCGCAGCCTTTGCGATTAGGAAATCGCGTTTTAACATATCGCGATATTATCGCAAATGCAATTAATCGTTCAGCCCTAGTATGAGGTACTCAAAACACTCAAAACAAAAGCTCATTCTTACGCAAGCCTGATGATTAATTCAGTCTTTCACATGTGGTACAATTACTTGCATGATGTCTCAATAATGGGTGGCCTACTGTAAACTCAAAAAGCTGAAAATAGGAGGTAAACAAACTCAGATGGTGAACCAAAAACAATAAGTTAAATGCAAGGGAAGACCGTCAGAGTGCATTTTTCTCAACGCTCACATAGAAGCCACCGCCTAGGATCACTTTTCCTGGGTGCACAGAATTGAATGGTTATTAGATTTAATAGGTTGTAGGGACGGGTTTGGGAGGAGAGAGGGAGGGGTTTTATTTTGCGTGGAGTATTAAAATGTTCTAAATAAATACCAAAATGGTCTAACTAAATAGTTTTGGAAATATTTTTACAACTGAAATACATTTTTTGTTATTACTGAGGGAAAGTACCGAAAAAAAAGGTACGGTTGGGTACTGGAACCCAATTTCAGGTCAGTACCGGTAAACATGTAAATGGTACCTAACCCTAAATGTGATAGCCATGTTAATTCCACGTGTTCCTCCAGTAAATAATAAAAAAAAATTACCAATACATTTAGATGTTGAACTATGTCATAAGAAATGAAACGGAGACAATTATCAACACTGACATGCGCTGCAAGTAGTCTATCTATGACCAAACTGTAGCAGTAAGGCTCACCAAGCTCAGGCAGGCAGCCAGTAATAACAGAATGACGAGCCTTATATTACCACATCTTAGCATGTAGCTACCTTTACCACACAGCACTCAAGTGAGTTTTTTAACTGTATTGCTTACAAAATTTGATCCTACAGCTGCTTCCTTTACAGAAGAACCCTGTATGAAGTCTTTTCAGTAATAACTACGTCGATAATTAAGCCTGAACGTCTCGTCGGTCTAGCAGCAGAAAATCGGTCTAGTGAGCTGTATGTCTGCAGATGTGAAAGAGGGGAATGAACTGGAAAAGAGCATGCACGCTCACACTCACCCTTCCCTTAATAAACAAATTAACACCAGAGTATCCCGACAGTCAGCATCATGTTGAAAAGTGATTAGGTAACTTTTCCTGAGCTCCACTGACTCCAGAGTCGTCAGAGCATTGCAGACCACCGTTTCCATTAGTGGGCTTGCATTACTTTATAAAGTCAACTTTCCAAGACCTTCACAGTTATAGCTGAGGTCACGTCCTGTTACTTCTCTTTCCCAGAAAACGAATTTAAAAAGACTCTGTAGTCTGCAGCCACTGATGTTACTCAAGTAGAATACAAGCTGGGAGAAATACATGTGGGTAGAAATCAAGCAAAACTGTTGAACATACTGTATTTTCCGGTTCTGAAACAAATCAACTGTGACAGCTTACTTTTAAAAGATGATGGAAACATTTCACAAAGAGGAAAGAAGAGGGCAAGAAACTGTGTTTTCCCTAGGTTTGTGGAAGACTTAGGTGCACGTGTTTGTGTGGGTTTGAGGGGTCCTCCGTCAAGAAAAGGTTACATTTTCAAATTTAAAACTAAATGCAATGTCAAATCATTTTGGATATTTGTGTCTAAAACGTTGGAAAAGCTTAAGCAGATAATAAATAGAACTCCTAAAAGCTTAAAGACAGGGGAGACCCAGTAGAGTGTGTACCTTGGCAGCGGTCGCAGGTTCAAATCCAACCCGCGGCCCTTTGCTGCATGTCGTACCCCGTCTCTGTCTTCAAGCTATCCTGTCAATAAAGGCCATAAAAGCCCCCACCCCCAAACAAAAAAGAAGAAGCTTAAAGACAAAACTTGCTAAAGCAGTCCACTGGGGACCAACTGGAATCATCAGAACTGACAAAAGTCATTTAGTTAAAGTTTCGATGCTCACTTCGGCTTAGGTGGTGCCCTGAACGGCTTGGGTGCTGCGTCTACGCCCAGCACACAAACATGCAAAAGATTACAAATAAAAATATTACAATGTGAAATAGTATGATATGCTCTGCTTGCACGCTTTCACTTTACGCACGAGCAGATCAGTTTCTTCTCCTGAAAATCTCTCTTTCCTGGTTAGCAAACCCGCCATCATAATAGAAATGTGCCAAGGTACAAACGCGCCTGGCTTTTAAAGGGAATGGGAGATGACACACCTACGAATTAATGAAGACACTAAGTACAACCCTTTTGAACCATGCGCCCGGCACACAGACCTTTTTTTTCTGCCGTTAAACTAGCAAAAGTGGATTCGTATACGCCCTAAACGCACCTGCGCCGTTCAGTGGAAAGTTCAGTGGAAAGGAAAGCAAGGTTAAGTGAGCAAAGCCAGTTAGTCTGTATTCGCTGAATAGCAACAACAACAAAAAAAACTGGTATGAAAAGAAAATGCAATTGGATGACTATAAAATAGGGAGCACAGCTACAGTAAAGGTTGAATGATTCAGCCACTAGTAATAAGGTGATTCTGTGCGAGGTATATCATACGGGTGCGTCTGTGCTTGTCTGACTAATATGATATTATTTTCCCCTAACACACCAGCAAATGATTACTCATAATATGCGACTGAATGGGACAAAAGAGAGGGAGAAAAAGAGAGAATAAAAGCCAACCAAAAACACAATAGGGGCGAGGGTGAGGAGCGAGTGACCGCATCAGACGCACACAAGCCAGGATTCCATCGAAATGTAGCACAGACTTTACTGAAAATCTGCGAAAGAACATTTGAACAAGATGACGTAGTTAAAAGAGTGCCAGTCAAATCTCAAACGGTAGAAACAAAGATGGAGATATGGAATTTATGTTTGCTTGAGTAAGAGGGCTTCTACAGGTTTCACTTTTTAGACCTTTTTAAGACCATTATGAATGAAATCTAAGACCTATATCAAAAACTAAGTCAGATGTCAGAGTCCGGAAACATTGTGTGAAACAATTCCCAGATTTCCTCGTTGCCATTATAGGACTGGTTCCTAGATAGGCTGCAATTTAAGTTGCATGTTGGTCTCATTTGTAGTCGTAATACAGTGAATTATATTTGGACTAGAGACAAAAAGAAAGAACTCCACAAAATACAAAAAGAAATAAAAAAAAAAAAAGACGGACATTCTAAAGCGCTGCGGGAACATTTCAATGAGCATTAGAGGTAGCGTTACATGGACGTAGTAAAATTAAGACCGGTTCAAAATGATTTGAGACCTAGAACACAATACTTCAACGAATTTAAAGGGGAATTAATCAGGGTTTTTTTAGCTCAGTTTACCTTAACTGAACAGCTTCGGGGTCATTGGAATGGTTACATGACTTTTTTTGTGTTTTTTTGAATGGTGGTTGTTATGGGTGTGCAAAAAAATCCATTCACATTTGAATCGCGATTCCAGCTCTACCGATTCACAATCAATTCACATTTTTTAATTAAAATAAATAAATAAATAAATTGTATGTCTACTGCAATCACATGGGAAAAGTAACTACATTTACTTACTGTGAATCGTTTTTTTTTTTTTTAAATTGAGAATCGTTTTTGAATCAAAAATCAAATCTTGAGCCTGAAAATCGACATTGAATCAAATCGTGACATTTTCTGAATCGTGCCCCCCCCTAGTGGCCGTCTCGCTCCCCCCTAGCGCCTGTGAGCGGAAAAAGCACCCTTTAAACTTTCGGCTGGGGAGCCGTCGGCCTCAGCGTCTGGAAGTATGGCGTGATATCAGGTCTCGCCATGTAACGAATTGCTTCACGGCACTGCACACATACGCACCATTCAGGAACCGGCTAGCAAGGTAGCGATGGAGTTTTTCACACTATGGTCATGGCTGAGCCGGCAAAAAAGAAGCAGAAAGCTAGGAAAGCATTGGCGGAGGAACAGAGAAAGAGGAAATGGAAGACTGACCGAGTAAGTTTTTTCACAGTGTTGCCAAATATCTATCCCGAAGCTGTAGGGGGAGCTCTATAGAGAAACCTGCGAGCAAAAAGCGAAAAACGAAAACTGCATAGCGCCCCTTTAAGACTTATTAAGGCCTAAAATTTTGAATTTAAAATTTGAGTCTTCTTTAGACTTTTAAAGACCCCGCTGAAACCCTGGAGTGACAATAAGTCTTATGACATAGTCAAGTCTTCTTTGCAATGTTGTACGCGTTTTTTTTGTTTCCAAATGGGTGTTGTTTCCACTCCGTTTTTATGATTGAAAATGTGCATAAAAAGAAAAACAGGTGGGTGGAAATTCACTTACAGAGAAAGAAAAGAGGGGCAAACTGAAAGTTAAAGCCAGCTGACTGGCTGAAACTTCTCCTTCTCCTTTCTGCTTCTGTCCAACCCCGTCTCTCTTCACATTGTTCCTCTGCCTCCAGCTGTTTGGGCAGGGAGGGGCCCCGTTGCCAAGGCGACCCACACCTTTCGGTTAATCTTGTCTGGTCCTGTCTTATCAAAGCTGAGGGAGGGAAATGAAGAAGACGGGGATAGAAGCAAAGAGGGAGGGAGGGAGAAGGGTATAATAAGCCCTTCTCTGGGAGTTTAGATCCAGGGAGCAAGCTCAGACTAGCACTGAGCGCTAACCGGCCTAATCTGAAATCAATCCCACCAACTCAGCCAAGTACTTCATGTCTGGTTTTGGCCGTCATCTTCCACTTGGACACCTGCAGGCTCATTTGAAATCCCAGTGACTTGCAGAAACCCACAGCAAAAGGATCCAAACACGCCAGTAAGCCCCTCTTGGAAACACATGTGTCGGGCCACGCAAAAGCCTTCTAAGTAACCTTTTCGAGAGCTGCTGTGTAATGTGGCGACAGCGCTGAGCTACGGCGTGTTCAGAGGGTGACACCTGGTGTGATTTCTGTAAGCTATGGTGCAGGTGAACCCATTCCGTTCCAGGCCAGGCCAGTCATGCTGTGACTAGAAGAGACGCAGAGCTGCCAAGACATGATCTATGGCAGTGAAAGACCAAAGGCAGGCCCGTCTGGGAATAAAAAAAGGATTTAACCCTCATGTCGTCTTCCTGTTGACCATGCACTTGTTGTCACTCCCTGGTCGCGGTCTGGTTTGCTTGCTTATAAAAGCACAGAAAGAAGTATAATTCATAACGCTTTGATTCTGTGTTACACTTTTTTTTAAGCCAACTCATTTCAACTACTTTTACATATATGGTCAATAGTCAATTACATTTAATTCAACCTAATTTCTGAGTAAAATGAGGCGCAATTATTAGTTGTTTTGGATTATAAAACACTGGTATATGTCAAATATTAGCCAGGATATCCCCAGGTCAAAATTAACTGATGCAATTTTATTCACAAACAACAGAGAGCAAAACTATTTGACGAAAAATCGTTTAAAAAAAAAAAAAAAAAAAAAAAAAACTTGTTAAATTTGACCCGAGGACTACATGAGGTTTAAATGCAGTGCAGGACTGGCCTAAGATTATCTGTGTGTCAGACAGACATACAGTGTGTGTCTGTCTGTCTGTCTGTCTGTCTGCCTGCCTGCCTGCCTGCCTGCCTGCCTGCCTGCTCTTTGTCCTGCTGCCAAGCTGTCGGCATATCAAAGAGACTATTCGTATAAAAAAAATCCTCTTAAAGTGAAATATAAAAGTTTAATGGGTTTTTTTTTCCTTCAATTTATGGAGGAAATATGCCTTCTAAATCTGTTTGGTGGGTGGAGTGGGCAAAAGTTATATTTATGTTCCCATTTTTCCTAGAAATGTGCCTCTCACTTGTGCAGCAAAGGCAGAGTGAGTGGAGGGGAATAAGCAACAGAGCGAGCCCTGTACTGTACTGCAGGTCAGGTTTAAAATGACATTGCCCCCTGCTGTTTAAAGCTCGTTACAGGCAATGCATGTACAACTCTTGAGCAACAGCCCAACAGGATCGAGCTCAATGAGAAATGCGCTGTCAGAGATGATCACAATGCACAATGTATTTTTATTTTATTGTAGTCCGGAAATGCCCAAACTTTCACAACTCATCCTGTCACCGCTCTTACTTCACACCTCAAAAGTACTAAAATCACCTCCGGATAACCCCCTCCTTTACTAGGATAGAAAAGATCACTGTGGGGTCAGGCAATGAAGAGTAAGTGTGGAAAAAAAAAAAAAAACACTGACGCAATGCAATACTTTGAGTTCTAAAAGCCGACTAATAAATCTAAATACGTAATATTTTCCTTGAATGTCTTTCCTTTGACTCTGCTTACCGACGACACAGACAAGAAACAGTGAAATGGTCGTGATCATGGGCGGTTTTAGAGCCTTTTTAGGGGGGCTTAAGCCATACACAGGTATGATATCCTGTGTGGCTGTCGCCGATGCTATGCACCTGTAACCCAGTCAAGGAAATGGTTAACAGACACGTAGCGTTGGCCAATCAGAGGTGGTCGTGCCAGACTCCCGCCTTTGGCTGAGTCTCTATCTGACCTGTCAGAGGGAGAGCAGGAGTGCGGTTGTGAAGTTTAACGTTGGTAGTCCCTAGAGAAAGAGATCGTCGTTTTATGGCGCCGATTAGAACCCAAATTGAGCAACAAAAATTGCTGACAGTTAGAACATTGTTCCAAATTGATCGTTATTACTGTGACTTCTGAAAGGGTCAGGTTTAGTTCCACCATAGTGTATCCCAGTCCACACGTGGCTACAAGTCCTTCCCTAATCCCCTTACATAATAACATCAACCCTGACCCGGACCAAGGAGACAGGTGGCGTCAGACATGCATTGTCCTCTCCCCCCTCTCCCCCCCCGGGTCACACAGCAGCTCATATAAACACTATTGCATACTTTCAAATGACATACTGTAGCTCATGAATTCACCTTCTGCCTCATTCACTACTAAAAAAGGAGGGACCCTGACATGTGAGAGAAGCCTCATAGGCTCAAGTGTCTTTCAGGAAAAGTGGGGTTTGGGAGACTCAATAATGTGAGGAGCAGGGAGAGGATAGTTCACGTTAAGCTCTGTGGCTCTCTCTTCTTCCCCCCCACTTTATTATTCACAGTTGCCATGGAGAAAAAACTATATTTAACCGCCTGTCTCTTCACTGCTGACTAAATGCACTTTTCTCTCCGTCCCTTTCCCTTTCCATTGTTTCCACTAAGAGGACAGAAGGGGACAACATCTTGATTTAAATGGGGAAAATCCGGTCTAATGCTTTTGCTCTAGTGGCGGTAGGGAGTCGACAAAAACCAAAACAGACCAGACCAGACCAGACACTATGTCAGTTTCTCTTCTGGCCAGACTCCCGGTTTCAGAAACCAGTGGCTTCAAAGGAATAATTCATTTCACAGTCTAGCGGGCAGGCACAGAGTCCGGACACTCACCCCCCCCCCTTTTAACACCTAAAAGAAGAAATGGCAGCTTCGCCGCTCTGCTTCCCCTTCACTGTGTTGCAATGCAACATACAGTAAGAGAGAGGCAGTTAGTTAGGGTTATGGGGACAAAGTCACGGTGCGTGCACCTTCATTCGCTTCATTTTCGGTTCCTGTTTAAGTGGCAGGGGCCTTTAATATTAAGCGTAGACCCCCCCCCCCCTCTGGCCCACCCTAACTTTGGTAAATATTTTCATACATTTTTAACCTCATCTTTATCCCCAAAGAGGATATTATTTATATCCAGTGATAAATAAACTGTAGGTTAACACTGAATGAGTATTCTTGTGTTAATTCTTATGTATGTATTGTTAGTCTTTTGCGGAACCGAACCTATGGAGGGTTAGTGGTATTGTAACACTTGTGCATAATGTATTTGGGACCCCTAAAATGACATGTGGCCCCAGCCTGGCCCCTCCATTTGAAATGGTCCATGTAATAGCACTAGGGTTGGGCATTGAGAACCGATTCCTACTTGGAATCATTTCAAAAATTTCGATTCCATTGGAATCGTTTCTTTATTGGAATCGTTTGGAAACATTTAGAGGATTTGGTTTCAAATCTGATCATGGGTTCCAAATTTAACATGCGCAAGTCTTGGTTTCTGTAGCGGCCAGGCGCTTGTTGTGTTGCAGCCATGGAGCACAGTAAGCGGTGCTCTAGTGTGGCTTTATTTTACATTGAAAAAGCCCGGTAAAACTGCAACCCACATTGGAATCAAAATAAAACTTTCCTCTTATTTGTGACCCGTTTCATCTCCACCCCTCAAAAAATGAATCGAGAATCAATAAGAACCGGAATCGAAAGGTTAGAATCGGAATTGGAATCAGAATCGTTAAAATCCCGAACGATGCCCAACCATAAATAGCACTATTGCCCGAACAGGATCTGTTCGGACCAATCAAATTGTCGGACAGATGATCAACAGTAACAGAATCAACCACATCACCAAAGAACGCTTGCAACAGGTGGCTGCCGCTGGAGAACTGAGATGTGTAGATTCCACCATCGCGTCGGTTACAGACGATATCGACAGCGCATTCATTTTAAAATCCTCAGCGGAGGAGCCTCAACAACTGCCCGAAAGCACGGTAGCGTTATATGGTGGAGCGAGATAGAGAGAGACTGGAGAGAGGGAGCGCCCAGCGGCGTTAGAACAAAGAACGGTAGCGTTATATGGTGGAGCGAGATAGAGCGAGACTGAAGAGAGAGAGCGCCCAGCGGCGTTAGAACAAAGCCGTGAATCAGAGAAATAAAACATGTTTTCACTGATTCATCTCTAGAAATGCAACTGTAGCAAGCCTGTCACTATCACTAACGTTATCCACATTCATATTTACATGCAACAAATGATATATCCAGCTTCAAAAAAGTCTAAGTCGTAATTTAGAACGAATGCATTGTGCAAAGAGTGGTTGCTATGGAGACGATACACAGTGTTGAGTTCTGTTCATTGACATATATAAAATGGACCAATAGACCCTGTTGCTCTGGCGGAGACCAGTGAAGGATATTAGAAGCACTTTTCCGGTGATCTCTTGCTTTACTGCGCAGCCTCCAACTGACAGACAACGTAAATGTGACGTGAGCAACCTGTCTGAAAGTTGGAAGTCTTCTGGTAGCTGTGCCAAGAGAAATCTCAATCATTCCCAATCTTACAGAGACGGAGAGCGTAGGTATATGTAAGGAGATAACATGGGCACAGGCTAATTATTGCTAACTAACATGCTAGTTAACATTAGTAATTAAACCTAAACAGCTAACGTAAGTCGAAACTACCTGCGAGCTTCTCCTGACTATACGGTAATTCCTCTACTGTGCGACAGTAAGTCACTTGGTTATGACACAATCGTTAGCCTATTTTTACAAAAACGTCTGCTACGGAGCCATAACGTGAGGTACAAGGTAATGGAGCCTTTTATACATTGTTGTGTTTCTTTAGAAATAAACAGTGGACAAATAGAGTCTTTAAACGCTTCAGATGTAAAGTTATTCGCAGTCAAGTGACGTAAAAAAAAAATGGCGGTCAGCGGAATGCTAACAGGAGGTGATGGCCAGGTAGCAACAAAATGGCGCCATAGATGGCTCGAGTTCTGAAGCGAAGCTTACCCCCTTGGTTCTGTTGACAGTTGAGTTGAGTTCCGTTGCTCTGATTGGTTGTAGGTCTATCCAATGAATGCAGAGGCATTTTCTTTCCTGGTTCGGTTGGAACACGCCCCGTAATCACAGCCCAATGGAGCAGTTTCAGACTCACATTCTGACTAGAATCTGAGTATGACCATGTGCAGGCAAAAAAAAACAAAAAAAAACCCCGGAAATTGTACAACACACTAAAACACGAAAATATCTGAACAAATCACTTTCGTGCGGAAAAAGCACTTTAGGTCGCAGTTTGGTTAGTTTTAGGCACAAAGCGACTAGGTCGGGGGCAAGGATAGATCATGGTTTGGGTTAAAATAACTACTTGGTTAAGGTCAGGGGACGTTTGTCATCATGGTTACAGTAATAAGGTCATGGTGAAAAGAAACCAACGTTGCCTGTCGGTAGGAAACCGATGGCTAGCGTCCCTTGACGTTTTGTTAACCCATTCAACCACCCCGACCTCCTCTCTCTGCAGACCGTGTGACAACATCACACCATTTCCCCCCTTTTCTCCCGGCGGAAAGGACAGGCGCTTGTCATTTTAATGTAAATGTGTGCAAAGTGCATGTGTCTCTCTCTCTCTCTCTTTATAAAATGTCTAACGATAGTTACAAACACACCCTCTCTTTTTTTTACCGCCACCTAAACAGATGAAAACCACTCTACCACAACTGTCTTAATTATATACATACTGCATAGTGGGTCTATGTGACTGGGTTGATTTAAAAAATAAAAAAAATAAGCTCTTACAGCAACTTAAAGGAATAGTTCAACATTTTAGGAAATACACGTAATCATTTTCTGGTGCAGTGTTAGATGAGAAGATCAAAATCCCTCATGTCTGCCAGCAGTTGGTTAACTTAGCTTAGCATAAACAGTGGAAAAGGTTGGGAAACAGCTAGCCTGGCTCTGTCGAAAAAAAATAACTAAACTTGCTGAATCCAGGTTGAACAAACGAGATTGAAACTATTGCTTTCAGTGAGACTTTAAGTTAACTTGGATTTCCCAGGATATGAAGACACTCTGGACTGAAATCACAGTCCTACTTGTACTTGACCTGGCAGGTTTAAGGGTTTAGGGTCTTACCTTAGAGGCCCTCCGGCGCTCCGGACACTGGGGGTGCTGGCAACCCACCCAGTCCTCCTCCTGGACGGGCTTCTCGTCTGAAACAGAGCACACGAGTCAATGAAACATCTCTCTTTGTCACCGAGACACCACAGCAGCCACCCAGCCAGCTGCACATCCATTAACACACCTGTCTTGGTGAAGCTGTAAAAACATACTGGAGACACAAAGACGTTAAGCCACCGCCTGTGTTTATATAAAGGACAGAGTGAGACAATGACTGTATGAGACACAAGAATCACTCTCACGCAGTAATAGAGAGCCAAGGATCCATGTCATAAAATGAAAAAGGAGAAGTCTGGTTAAAGAGATTTCTTGAAGAAAAGGTAAACAAAGAAAAAAAAGGGGGAGGAGGGGGGGGGGTGCGCTGTTGGGAGGAGATCAGAGAGAAATGAATAACGACCAAAGAGACGGCAAGAAAATGGAAGCGAATGAGAGGAAGCCCCATTCTGCTTTCTGGACCAGAGTGCACTCGTCGCGGGTAAGCTCGCGGTTCTCCACAATAACAAATCACCGTTGTCAAATAAACCTTACAAAATCGACTTGACTGGTTGGCCAACGCTGCGTTGAGGGTATGATCAAAGGCAGTGTTTACGTCTACATCTTTCTACATGTACACACACGATAAAGATATCATAACAGAGCACCGATATTTATCTGTCTTCCATAATGAGAAAAACAGAGAATACACGTGCAGGAAGGAGAAAGTAAGAACAAGAGAGGGGGTCGGGGGGGGGTGCTATGGACAGACGGTAAAGGTGCTTGTTGCAAAAAGTCTCCCGTTTCTGGGAACGACAGGGCTTTGTAGCAAAACCCTTTCCAGCTGGCTCAGATAACCTGTTCGTTGTAATGTCCCCTGTCCCTATTTTCGCCAAGCCACAGATGATATATCATTACAACATCATCGGTAACAGAGGAGGGCTGCTGCGAGAAAATGAAGTCACTTAGCGGCTGAACTTTAAGGCCAACTGCAAACAATAATTTGTCACTCTGGCTGGCGGGTGGAAACAAGTCACCATCCACTCGGCTACAGCTACGCTCACAGGTCAAGGGTGCTCGCTGGGAAGAGGGAAAAACACTGTGATTGGTGCATACCACAGAGCCCAAGGCTTCCCCACCGGGAAGGGAAGGGTCCACCTGTCTGCAGTGGATTTGCTCAATGGGAGTCAAAACAAGAGTAGTACCATCGTCTCAAATCGCGCACTTGTACTTACACTTGCTATTTTGGAGTGCATGGGGCGTTCACACTGACGTATGGCATAAGTATAAGCATATAAGTATGGAAAAATGTAGTGCGCTATGAGTACCCGACTGCTGCACTCAAAACGTTGAGTGTGGAACACTGGGAACCACTCGCCATCTTATGGAGCCGAAGCTACGGGATCGGCAACATCATTTCAAACTTGTGAAAATGGCGGGCAAGAAAGTTGCACTGGTTGCAATTGAAATGTCGAAAAACTGAACTATGCAAATTATTATTTGTTTTTAATAAGTAGTCGCATAGTGAAAAAAACAAGCCGGTATATATTTTTAACAGGTGGCAGTAATGCTCCGTCCTGCTGAGAATTACCATTAAAAAAGTTGTGCACAATTTCAGACAACACTACCCTGTCGAGATGTACGCACTACACAAGGGAGTACATACAGGTAGTGTGCACAGTGTACTACACGTAAGTGCTCTCGGAAGTATCCAAATTGAGACCTTAAAGGAGAAATCCGGCGCAAAATTAACCTAGGGGTCAATAACACATTTTTACCGAGTCGACCGTTCTCTGGGATATGTTTACATGCTAATCGACTGTGACGTAAGCTAATTAGCGGTTTGCCCTAAAACTGGTCACATTCAATTAGCATGAAAACATATCCCAGAGAACGGTCGACTCGGTACACATGTGTTATTAACCGCTAGGTTCATTTTGCGCCAAATTTCTCCTTTAAGAGTCTACTGGCACGCTAGGAGCTGTACTTCGGTACAGTGGTGCTTTGAGCTAAATGCTAACATGCCCACGGCTGATGGGGATGTCATTAGTTTTGTCATTTGGTATTTGTTATGAAATGAAGTATTGGCAGGGTTTTTCCTACATAGAGGAATATTTGGCACAGTCAAAGATTTTCACTAAGAGCCCAAAACGTCAACCTGCTGGTGACGCTAAAAGAAAAGTCAGGAGGATTCATCATCCGGGAACCACGAAAGTCTGTACAGACTTAAGCTACGTCACAGAATTGAAGAAGTGAAGGCTTTGGCTTGCTGGTGGTGCTAGAAAAATTCAGGAAATCACCAAAGTCAGTCGGATTCATCCTCCGTACATACATACATGCATATACAAATTTCAGGCCAATTCTTTAAATAGTTGTTGAGATATTTTAGTCTCCAAAGTGGTGGACTGACACCAGCGCGGCTAAAAAAAAGAAGCCTTTTTGAACACCTTTCAACAATTCCACCAAGGCAGAGCACATTATGCCAAACTTTCACCAGCTTCCGGGAAAAGAAAGTGTCTCCCGTGTCTGTGCTGTGCTGGGAACAGGCCGAGGCTGTGGCTAGCGGGCCTCAAGCTAACAGCTCCCCCGGGGTTTACAAGCAGCAGGCTACACAAGGAGCCTCCAGATTTTATGGAGTGTTTCCCACAGAGGAAGACCTTCTTCTTCACCACAGTGAGACGTCTCAGATTACTTGGGCCCTGTTTACACGTACATGGTTATTAAGGCTGAGCAATTTTATCGATTCTGCGATATAAATCGATACTTTTTCCCCCAAGAAAGTATCGATTTTTAAGCCGCGAGTATCGATACATACGTCCCATTCAAATCCCCTGTGTATACCCCCGTTCACGTTGCAGGAAGAGCGATTTGGTCAGCCAGCCGCTAGTGTCGCTGTAGAGCAGCCAACGTCAACTGGCGGCCCGCTGCCAAAGCTTTTAGTCTGGCCCGCAGAATAATCATGAATTCACAAAATGTAAAAAGGAAAAAATGCGTTCTGTTATTTATCATTTCAAGCATTTAGAGCAAAAACCCAGCCCCCTGTATTTACATCTCTATTCACATGCCGGGATTCTGTACAGCGATGCCCGAGCTCCACACACTGCTGAGCCGAGATGTGTGTGCGTTAAAGGTTAAACCACGCAGCACCTGACTGGGAACGATACAGAGAGGATTACCAACGGCCGCTGGGGCAGATGAACTCACGCTGGTCTCTTTTCTGTAAATAGGCTACAATTAAACCTTCGTGAGTAGAAAGTCAATACTTATCAATGCACTCACCTGTGTAGACCAGCATAAACATGTAGAAAGCAATATTTCAATCTGCTCAGTCCACCGCGCTGTTTTATGCAAACACAGCTCTACTCTGCAAATAGCGAGTTTTTACAAACAAGCTAAAACAAAAGCGATCGGTTTGTAGTCTAACTGTTTATCTTAGGTTGCCGGGAATCTGGAAATTTTGACAAATTCTTGTAAACCTCACTGTTGGCTCAACAAAGCAAACTCTCCGCTAGAGCGGACAATCTGGAGCTACTTAATACGCACGTGAATTACGCTATTGTTATGTTCGAGTGACGATGATGATGCTGGTTGTATTATTTTGCAACAACATCGTTTTATTGCAAATGAGGCATACATGACGAGTGCATAGCCTGCTTATCAGTCCATTCATCATTAAAGCTGGGCTTTTGGCTTTTCCACGTCAACTTTTCACTTCAGCGTCTTTGACAGTGACATGTTTACCTGACAACAGCCTTTCTTTCTGCAAGCATTTTCCACCAATCAGGATGCTGCATACTACAATAATTTTTCCATAATCACAGACTTTAACCATCACTCCTTAGTGAACTGCCTCCTAGTCTGAGATCTTTTTCTAGTTAAAGAGCCAGTTATCATTATGGAATGTTTTTTAGGAGTTTGCTCACACTAATACATGTAAAAAAAAAAAAAATGTAGCATTAATTCAGTAAGAAAGTGAAAATTTAGAACAAGAATAGGCGTATTAGGTATAAATTCATTTTATTTTCTTTATTTGAAAGTCCGGCCGCCAGAGTGCTTAGAAAAATTCTGAAAAAAATGTAGTTGATGATCCCTGCTGTAGACTCTGTCCAGTCAGAGACATATTGTGTAATTGATGTTTTCAGTTCAATTAATTAAATCCAAGTAAATGGAACACTCACAAGATGTCACCAAAATCACTCTGTCCACTTTACATCTTTCAGAAAATGATGTAAGTGTATCGAATCGTATTGAATCGTATCGTTGGCTGAATATCGTGATATATATATCGTATCGTGAGCTGAATATCATGTATCGTATCGTGAGATTAGTGTATCACTACAGCCCTAATGGTTATTTTGAAAACCGGAGACATTTCCCTTCGTTTGTGCCCTTCGTTTACACGCAAACGGAGAATTCGCCTCCGAGTCTTTTTAAAAACTCCGGCCAGAGTGGATATTAGTATTGCATCAACTCATTTGGCGATGGCTTGAATGTAACAGACGTTCATTAATATCAAAAAAAGTTACGCATTAAAGCTTTAAGCTTGCCATGTCAAATAAGCGGCGGAGGGAACACGAAGGGCCGTGGCCGCATGGGTTACGTTACGGGTTACTCGTCCTTCATTCGGACTTGATTTAAATAAACTCTCACTGAGCCATTACCTCAAATCCACTGCATGTCCCGCTGTCCTAAACTCAAGCCTCTCCTGAGACTCTTAAACTCTTAGCCCTCACTATTAGACCATCACGTATATATATTGTTAAATCATTGTATTATCTGCTTCTCTTCTCGCCTACTTGCTCATATCTTGCTGACTCTTCCTCTCCCTCTCCCTCTCATATGAACTGGAATTCCTGAACTCAGCAGTGCTGATTAAGCCAAAAGCAAACAAGCACACACACACACACACACACACACACACACACACACACACACACACACACCACGCACACACACACGCACACACACACACACACACACACAATACAGGAACACACGTGACAGCAGACAATGAGCTTGCACACTAAAGAGACAGTGGAGCATCCCATCTACGCAGCTCTCTGCTGGCTGGCTGGCTGGCTTACTTGCTCGCTCGCCACAGAGAGACACCGCCTGGGGCAAAGACCCATTAGACACTCATAAATAAGCCAGAGCAGCGAGCCAAGTTCCAAATGAATCACTCCAACACGCGAGATGTACCAAGTATTCCAACTTGTCAATCTCCACATCCTCATTTTGTAATCATAATGCAATTAGGAAAGGGGTTTGAAAGTGGAAATGAGTCAGGGTTCTTGTTCTTGCATTGGCTTCGCTGTCAAACCTCCCACGTGTGCTAGCTACAACAGGGATGTAAAAGCATTCCAGCACCGAGACAGTGCGCCTATTGATCACGTAGATCGATCGGAAAACGAATCAACAACAATTCTCCAGTTATTTATCAAGCAAAAAACAGGTGGCCTTCAGCTTCTCACATGTGATGATTTGTGTTTAATTATTATTATTTATTATATAACTGTATTATCATTTACCGTGTGTGTTACCTTGTCTCACAACACCAAATTAGCTTTGATAACGTATGGCCATCAAATACATATTCCAGACCAGTTTGCAGGGCTCTGATTAGTTAGCTAGAATAATAAATCAACTTCTTCTAACATTCATACTCATCTAAATAAAAATGAAGGGCTCGGATTAGTTAGATGGAAGCATTAAAAGTGCCAGCCGGGGAAAGAGTTTCAACACACCCATTGAGCTCAATTAGCTCACCAGCTACAACTAATCAAATCTGCCAGCAACGCTCGTGATTTCAGCCAACAAAAATCGCCTGTCGCTGACTAACAATGAGAGGCCTGCTGTGGTCTGTAGTCAGGGAACAATTGTTTCTAATATTACTTTGATTTCTGGAGTGGTAAATCAAGTTGCCGTCATCGTTGTAAACTGCATACATCCAGTGGACGAGCTTAGTGAGCGGTGGATTGCACCTGTATGTTTGGATCAAGGCTAAAGCTCTGCACACTTCTGGTCCGAGATGCAATCCAATATCAAACTACCGTAGAGCTCGACCAGGTCTATTAGCACGTCATACTCTTCATCTCCTCTCACACCTCCATCTAAGCCTCACCAGAACGCCATATTTAGGTGGGGAAACGCCGAGGCAAACGCGCGTTGTTTTTTAGGAGGAATGTTAAGAATGCTTCACTCTGCCTTCTGTTTGGTGAAAATCCTACATCCGCGGTGAGATCTCATCATGGCACATGAAGGGAGGGGGTGTGCTTCTTCTGTTGTTTGCTCAGGCTTCAACTCCTCTCCTTGTTTTTACATCATGTTTTTCAGAGTCCCTTCGCCCTCTCCCCCCCCCCTCCCTCCCTCTACATACTAGAAACATGCACCTCCTCGCCAGGAGATCATTATGAAAAAGACTCCTGGAAGACGCACACAGATGGCAGGCAGGCGGGATACACAATACAAAAATATGGAATGAGGAAGACAGAAAGGTGAGAAGGGAAGAAAGGCAGGTAGGAATGGAGAGTCTTAATAGATGGACCGATCAATAGGCCCGAGCAAGAAGGGAGGGAACAAATACTTCTGTGTAACTTCCCGAAAATGTCCTCGATGCATAGGAAATGTTCACGAGCCATTGTTAAATAAGTTCAAAATTTTGATTAATGTGCGAAATATACCACAAGTCCTCACATAACCTATGTCTCTACAAAGATTATGTAACTGTGTATTGAAAAGAAAATATAGATATGAAGATATAGCTATCATTATTATTGTTATACTGTAGTATACTCAAGTAGAGTGTCTAGTTCTAAGGATTATTTTTTATGGAATTTAAAAACGTTTTAATTAAGTGTGAAACAATTCATTAATAATAATCGATTAGACTAATTTCAAAGAGAAATGAGATACCACTCTCGCATATGAGAGAGCGGTATCAATCTTCCCATCTGACTCTAGGAGAGACAGCAGGGCCGTCAGGCACAGATGTAGACAGCAGGTAATATGCTCAGCTCTGTCAACAGTTGGTTCAGTCCATTGTGACAAACGGAAGAGAGTCTTACTCACAAAATGTTTATGACAGAAGAAAAAAAAAAAAAAAAGCTTTGTGGAATTGTGTCACACGAAAACCTACAGTATTTGTATCTAACAAATCAAACTTGGTGAATATACCTAGCTCTGGGGAGTTTACTCCCCGGAGTCCTTATGTTTCTTCTTCGCAGAGCTATGCTCTGCGATTCTCTGCAATTCCCGGCCGCGTCCTGCTGCGTCCGCCGCATCCACCCGTGCTCTGCAGCGCCATGTTACATCCCACAACGCCCTGCTGTGATGTTCATATGCACAGAGTAGTCAGGATCCGGTATAGGAGACTGCACTACTCCGTGTGACACGATGTGCCCTGCTATGACATAAACTTCCACGATGACCTTCGAAGTCACTGTTCCATTATCTTTAATGTGACTATTATTTGCCACTGTTCATCACACCCCCAACCGGCCCCGTCAGACACCGCCTACCAAGAGTCTGGGTCTGCCGAGGTTTCTTCCTAAAAGGGAGCTAATGCTTGCTCTTGAGGGAATTACTGTAATTGACCTCTCGCCGGCCCCTCCCCCAAAACGTCCATTGTCCAATCACACATCATAGCAACCGTTACTATGTGAGCAGGTCCGACAAACATTGACTCCAAGCAAGATGGTGAAGCGGTGCGCCCACGGCGTTTGTAAATCGGACACTAGATACCACCTCTTAATACATCCATGGATACCCCGAGAGATTGTCTGGAGGAGTTGTGTTTAAATATCATGCCCCAATATATTCTCGGTTTTGAGGCCTCGTCCCTACAATTTACGACATGGCAAGACGTAATCCGGCTGAGAAGCGGCACTTTTCAGAGGTGGAGATTGAAACCCTGATATCTCAGGTTCATTTGTACTAACGTGTGTACTATTTGGCAGCCTGAAAACTGTTATTAAAGACTGTATAAAGAATGCGGAATGGAAAGAGATCACTGATGTGGTCAACAGTGTTGCCGTAGTAAATCGGACTCCAGCTGAAGTTTATTTAATTTATAGCCTACATCCTTGACACATATATTCTATAGTCCTAATAGTAATATACAGGTTTATATTGCAATCTCTTAGGCCTACATGTAGGTGTACTTATATTTAAATAAACACACAGTAGCAGAGTTTATGTAGTGTCTTTTATTTTACTCATGTTTTTTTTCATGAGTCAGAACGAGGGCCAACGTGAGCGGTGCCTACAATGGATAAAACAGTGTGGACGGCCCCACTCCCAGTTAAATGTGTCGAACATTACGAAGCATAAATACGTCTGCTCAAAGCTAAGGCTAACAGCTAACTAGTTACCGTGTTGTCTAGATCTACTAACTAGAGGCAAGAACACAAATTGGACCAAAGTTATGATTATCATGGATATCATTGCCAGAATGTTAACCTACTCTCTAAGCTAAGTTTAACGAGCCCTTTAGCTTTAGCCAACATTAGTTAACATGTTGGCTAACGCTAGCTACATTAGCTGCTGTTGTGTTGGGTCTTTGAGCTCCCCAACTTTATTTTTCGTCAGTTTACAACAAAGTAAAACATTTGAATACATCCCTCCACTGCATACTGTAACCCCTTTTGCTTCGATCTGGAGGATATCGCGGAGGTATTGCTCCAAAAAAGGTCACTAACACGCACGGGTATACCTCCTCCCGTCATGGCAATCTGTCGCGCTGGTCGTGTTTGACCATTTGTTTGTCGGACGTAGCAACAGTAACTAAGGGGGGCGGGGCTTGGCGAAAGGCTAATTGTTGGGGTTTTGGAATTTTGGAATTTATAGAGTGTGGTCTAGACCTACTCCATCTGTAAAGTGTCTCGAGATAACTCTGTTATGATTTGATACTATAAATAAAATTGAACTGAACTGAATATTGACACCTGAAAAGGCTCTTGTTAAATAAAAAAAAACAACCCAGACCTTTAAGCGTGATTTATGCTTCTGCGTTAAATCTACGTACGTGTAGACACGGACCCTACGCCAGACCCTACGAAAGGGAAGAAATACAGGACATTGTCACAGGTCGGATTCGAACCCTGGACCTCTGTGCCGAGGCATAAACCACTCAGTACATGTGCGCCTGCTCTACCCACTGATCCAACCCGGCCACAAAAGCTGATATTATGACAACAAATAGTTAAGATCAGAGGATGCCAAGTGGATAATCACTGGTATATATCAATGTTTAGTCAGGATATACCGTTTTTAAACCATTTCAGTTTTTTTTTTTCTATAATAAAACACCCAAATTTGAATAAAAGTGATTCATTAATTAATTAATTTTACCTACAAAGAGCGTTGTATGGAACCATCCATGTTATTTTTGGATAATGGAACCATCCATGTTATTTGTGGGTAATCTGGTTAAAAGAAACCCATATTTCTGATACAGAAACTTAAAAAACGAGGACAACAGGAGGGTTAACTCCTGACCCCCCCGCAGTATTCCTCTCCAGGTGAACGAGTCTGGGCCCAGTGAGCAGACGTTACAACACGAGCAGGTTGCAGCTGTTTCTAATGTTGAGGGTTCAGTGGCAGCGGGGGCACGACCCAGCCCTCCTGCTTAATGTTGTTTTACCCCCATAGTGGTTAAGTCACACACATGTGCATCACACACTCTCCTACCCCCTCCCTGCATCTGTCTCTCCCCCGCCACATCTGAGCGAACCCAAGGTCCCCATGTAGAAAACTGAAAAACCACAGAACAACAAGTGTAAACTGTTCCAGAGAGGCGTGGCGGAGCAGTCGAAAATGTTCAATTCATAAGATGGAGGAGCTCAAATAATATCTGATTTATTCTGCTGACTCATTTTGGAAGTATTTAGTGTCAAGGAAAGAAAAGACAGCTTTCTCACATCTCTCCATGCATATGTGGCGTTTTGGGCACCACCTAAGCCGAATGAATGTAAAATCAATGTGACCATCAAAACTATCTCAAGGACTTTTACTGTAATGATTCTAGTCGGTCCCCAGTGGACTTCTTTAACACGTTTTGTCTTTAAGCTTTTTCAGTGGTATTTATTTATTATCTGCTCCAGCATTTCCCAATGATTCAGGCACAGCTATGGTAATAATAATGGTCCAAAAGGATGTGAAATTGCATTTTTTTAATTGAAAAATGTAACATTTTCTTGATGGAGGACCTCTAAACCCCAGGGCAAATATGTGCACCTAATTTTTCCACAAACCTAGGAAATCCACTGCTATCTACATGAGTTTTAGCTACGTTAAGGTAGAAATCCCCTGTCACCATATTTAAGAGGAGTCATGCGGGGATTACTGCATATCTTGAATTTCTTAAGGCATTAATGCCAGAAAGTACAGTAATTGGTCTCAAGTACGTGCTGATTATTATATAAGAGTGTGGCCTTTTGTGTCAGACCGTTCTTTTTATGGGCTTCATTGGTGCTAACTTCCAAGAAAAACAGAAGCATGTACTGCTGTTACTGGAACCCGTGGCTGAGTATGACCTGAGGAATGCCAGTGTGTGCGCGCTTGTATACAGGGGATATTTTGGACTGGCCAAATTAGGTCTCGCCAAACAACCTCATTTTGTTCATGACGGACAATTCAACAAAAGCTTTCCTCGTATGCTTGAAGAGCGGTCAGCTAAGAAAAGAATCCCAACAAGCAGTCGCCACGCAGCCTCCTGCTTTAATTCGACGTCTTCATTAAGATCAAAGAAGCGTGCAATATGCAGACATATAGCTGTTGGTGGGCTCTTATGGTAGTAAACAATAACATCACTAAAACATTTTCTCATTGTCAGTATTAATACAGTATTCAGTGTTTCCCACAGAATCATATTCTATTTGCGGTGGTAGCTGACCCCGGGGGCGGGGGAGTCCACGCACGGAAAGAGGTGCAGAATTCTTATATTAATTGTACTGCAATAGTTTTGGGCAACTTTGTATAACACCTTAAATACACAATCCACCCACAGTCCCAGCCTCAAGGCTATAAGGGTGCAGGAACAGTTACAGCACACAACAGAGAGAGAGAGAGAGAGAGAGAGAGAGAGTATACGGCAGTATGTGGCAGTCACCATTGATGTCACAAATAGATCAATGTATGGGAAACACTGGTATGTAAAATCATCATGGCATTGATATTTGGTGATGTCGCCCGGCCTAAATGATGTGGTAGAATAAGAAATCAACTTCTTCTCATATTCATACTTACCCAAGTAAAAATAGTGTAATATGTATTGCCAGTGAAATGACCTGGGGCTACAACTAACAATTATTTGAATAATCAAATAACCCTTTTATTTGATAAGTCTATAGGGCGTCCACGTTATTCCTAGCCCCAAGATACCTGGTGTGAATTATTGCTGCGACTTTCGGTTATTCCTTTCACTAATCTAGCGTCTGTGAGAGTTCGAGAAGAGATCACACCTACATCATTGCCTACAACCAAGGGGTGGGAGGACGTCCTGAACTGACCGGGAAAAGAAGTTGACTCTTATAATAAAATGTGAACTAGAGAAATGAGTTTTGGGGCCGATTCAGAGGACTGATTCTGTCGTATTGGAGAAAGGAAAAGTATCTTTCAGTTGAGGAGCTCCAAGGCTGTGTGCTCCAACAGAGTTGTTGGGAAATGTTTGCAGTAGAAGCTCAGGGCTTAATTACAGAGATGGTGAAAAGGTAAGGATCAAAGCCTCACTGTTCCCTCTGTGGCATTCCTCTTTTCGGTCTCTGCCAAACAGGTCTGCCTCAGCAGGCACCTTCCTTAAGCTGACCAGAAAGTAGCCGGATTTCCAAGAGGCTGGCTGGCAGAGAGGAGAGGATGAAGGACATTCCTCCCCCGGCCCGGTGTTATCACTTCCCCTTCACTAATGGCATAAATCGGGCGGCACAGCGGAAAGCAAGTGCCCCTGTGCCACGTCAAAAAAAGCCCTGAGCGGAGACAGGGAGGCATTTCAGTTCAGCTATGCACTTCTTCAGTGGTAAATATTTCATCTGTGGAGCTGGTCTCATCCGCTCTTTCCCTCTCGTCTCTCTCATGTAAGGCTGTCTTCATGCCAAGTCACTGAGTGCTTTCCACGGACCAACAGAGCAATGGAAAAGAAGAAAAAAAAAAAAACTTTCCATGATAGTGCTTAAATCCTTAGCTCCAAAGTGCAAGTGAACCAGCATCTGCTCGCCAAAAAGCTACATATAACAATGTGAAGTAATGTCTGATCCATGTTGAATGTTACACGTTAGATGTTAGATGAATAAGGATGAGACTTAGTGGAGCAGGTCTGAACTACACACAATGTTTTGGTTGTTCTTTTTACATTATGCTGAATAATGGAATAACATTGAGAGATTTTCAACATGATATCAAAAAGGTAAAACTTTTGATATCTGCCTTTTGCAGAGGCACCCTTGCTGCGCCCGGTGCTTAGCCAACCAATCAAGACGATTGTGACTGGTTAAAAGAAATGCCAATAAACCATAGGACATTTTTCTCCCATCCGGGAAATGCTGTGTGGACAAGCCAGACCTTCCTCCGTACCACTGTGGAGGAAGGACTGGCAATGCGAGACTAATCCTGAGGTGAGCATGAATTTCTGTACCAAACTTCATGCCAATCCATCAAATCTAATAGTTAACCCATTTCACTAAAAGCCAAAAATGCCACCCACATGTTGGCGCTAGAGGAAAAGTCAGGTGATCACTAAAGTTATCACCTTCATCCTCTGGGAATCATGAATATCCAATTTACAAAATGTAATGACAATTCACCTAATAGTTTTTTTCAGTCTGGACCAAAGTGGTGGTTGAGTCAAAAAACTATTTATCTACTAATCTTGAAGGTCCAATGTGTAGGAATTTCTCCCATCTCGCGTTGAGATCATATATCGCAATCAACTCTGTCGCGCCACGCAGTTCCAAGTACGTATTACAGCTACGGTAGCCTTCACGCTTCAAAAAGCTGGTCTCTTTTCAATATCCTTTTTCCTTTTTCTGGGCGAAGAAGAAGACTCCTGTTCCTGAAATTTGGGTTTTGAATATGTGTGGTCCTCCATGTTTCCTTCTTCAAACTTGCTGGGGCCGGGAAGCTACGATACCCATTAGCAGCATTAGCAGCACCTGTGAGTTTATCATGTGACAGCGAAAACGCGAAAGGCAGAGCAGTATGTCCTGTATGTCCCTTACCGGCTAACGTATTTCAAGATGGAGCATGAATATGGAGCGTCTGCCCCAGTTCGTGCAAATGCAAATGTAAAATTTCAAGCCAAAAGGAATACTTGAAATTGATGGTGGTGGTAAATATTCATGAAAAAGGACAAGTTTGGGAACGGGCAACACAGATTTTGATAATGAACAACTAAACATGTTACACACTGGACCTTTAATGTCCAATTTCATGCAGTACCATAGATCCAAACACCATTCAAACGCATGCAAACGAGGAGAAATAACTGCAAATAATGAGTACTTCAAATATATAGTATGTTCTGCTCTGAAGGGAAACAAACTATTTTTTTAAATAATAGAAAAAAATAAAATGTGGAGATTCCAGCCTGACATAACTTTGATGGTCTGTAGGCTGATCTAAAGAGTTAGCACACAATTCTACATCAATAGAACTATCCTACTGCCATGTACATTATAATATATTTTATTTACCTGTAGTTTTTGCTATGTTACAATATGACAGACAAAAAATAAAAAAAAGAGAACCAAAAAAACAAGAAAAAAAAAAAAAAAAAAAAAAAAAAAAAAAAAAAAACACAGACTTCTTCCAGTACAAGAACATTCTGAGTTCTTCAACCAGCTATAATGGTAATTAATATATATTCTACAACTATTCAAATCACAACCCTAAAACTGAACTCATACAAAGTGTCTAACCAGCCCTTGAAACCGTGCACAAAACATAACAAGCTGAACTTCTGCAGACAGTTAATACACCCTTTCTCATCAACCATCTTTCGAATATCAAACCTGCCAGACCAACTCAACTTTAAACTCCACCAACTGCCAATGTCTTCGCGTTCATCCTCCACCTGCACAATGACCTCATCCAGCTGTGAGCCACAAAACACTTTGCTTTGAACCTTCTGTCCAAGTCTGATTCCATTTCAAGGCCCGGTCCAAGTGAGCAAACTGGCTCACCTCAAGTCCAGTCCGTTACGTCTCCAGGGGAGCACATTATTGATTCTAAACCTGGGATAAGCTTCGCCGCTGCCATCGAGCTTTTAACAGGCACGTTTTAAAAGTAGGCAACAGGTGATACAACTGGCCGCACAAACTTTTCTAATACGTCTCTCCACATCAGTGTCAAATGCCTCTTCCGGTTGATTGCGTCGATTTTAAAGTTCCCCACTGAAAGCCACGCACCAAATGCTGCCTGGCACTGAATGCTGCCTTCTCCTAATCCATTTAAGAGAGCTATTCCTGACTAAATTACACCTGACGCCCCACTGCTAAAAAGGTGTTGGAAACTTATCTCCGCCCGCAGGTATTAGGTCCTCTGCCTTCTGCCTTCCCTGAGCCTCGACTTTATCCATGGCAAAGTTTCTCAAACTGTACAAAACTCTGAGTGCGAGGCAAGCTGCCCATGTTAAAGCCCTGTGTAGGATCTCCTGGCGATAGGGGGGCTTTCTGCCCACTCCATCAGACAAGTGTTGTATTCATGCAGAGGTGAGTTGCATGCTGGGACGGGCACTCTGGGTGACACAAAGATCTCTTTTAAAACCTCCTCCTACATCCAGAGACTTTCTTTATGTTTTGCGCATAACCGTAAGAGGCTGACATTTTTCTGCATTAATTAGTGCCCGCGCCCTTTATGTCTCCTGACAGATTTATTCCTTTTTATGAATGTGCCAGCTCTGTGATGACTGAGCTCAGCTATTTCTGCGGAGGTACAATGCTCACACTTTGGCCTCTCGGAGATGAGAAACACCAAATGACCGAACGCAGTCCTGTCGTAAGATTCTCATCCAAGACAAAGCGCTTCCACTTCTCTAATAGCTGAAAACGAGTTAAAACAACATGCAGTTAGATATCTCAAGTTGAGGCATAATATTTTCCCCAGGGTTGCTTAAAAGGCTGACGCACTGCTATTATGCGTCTAAAATGGGAGAAAGAAATACTGTGAGAATATGCGGCACCGGCCAGGGGGAAGGGAGGGAAGTTGTCACACACAGCGACCCACATGTCCAATTTTGGGATAAGAAATTAGAGGGTAGGATGGGAGCCGGTTTGCTGCTCAGCTCTGGGCTTTGCAGACATATGGTAATAATCTGAAGCAGCTTTGAGCACGCGGCTTCCCTTTTAATGAAGAGAGCAGTCGTGCAGCATGAGAACTGGGCTGCAAATACAAGGGCCAGGAACAGAGGCTTCGCTTTCATCATCTTCCATCAGATCACCTTTTAATAAAAAAGAAAGACCAGAGAGTACCTGCCTCTATTATGGCACTGACATTCAAATGCACTTTGATCTGATCTCAGACTAAATATATTTAGCTTATAAAAACAAAAGAAAAAATCTTATTACATTCATTTAGGAATGGACTCTTTACAACGAAAACACCAACTCATATCTGGCAGCTGTGTGCTGGCCCAGGGTGCACTTCCATTAGAGAGCAAAGGTATAATAATCACAACTAGGGCTGCACAACATATCGGGGTTTTTTTTAAGTCTATTTTATGCAAATGCTGAGCGATGCGACAAAGCGACTGCCAATCGGAGTAAAGGTAGCGTGAGGGCAGCATGACGTCAGTGGTGCGAGTCGAAAAAATTCAAGATGGTGGAAAACGCTTCAGGACATCATATTTCTGTATATATCGGATATGTTTGGCATTTTATCGCATATATTCTGTTACTTTTATCGAGAAATAAATACTTTTAAATCCAAAAACATTGTTTTTGTGACTTAACAATACCTCTGAAGTAACTTTTAAGACGCGCTTGAAGGTAGCACCGGAGAATTTCTGTTTACTGTTGCCAAGCAACCAGGGGTAGGCTAGGCACGCCCAAGGGGGTAAGCTTCGCTTCAGAACTCGAGCCATCTATGGCGCCATTTTGTTGCTACCTGGCCATCACCTCCTGTTAGCGTTCCGCTGACCGCCATTTTTTTTTTACGTCACTTGACTGCGAATAATTTTACATCTGAAGCGTTTAAAGACTATTTGTCCATTGTTTATTTCTAAAGAAACACAACAATGTATAAAAGGCTCCATTACCTTGTACCTCACGTTATGGCTCCGTAGCAGACGTTTTTGTAAAAATAGGCTAACGATTGTGTCATAACCAAGTGACTTACTGTCGCACAGTAGAGGAATTACCGTACAGTACAGGAGAAGCTCGCAGGTAGTTTCGACTTACGTTAGCTGTTTAGGTTTAATTACTAATGTTAGCATGTTAGTTAGCAATAATTAGCCTGTGCTTATGTTATCTCCTTACATATACCTATACTCTCCATCTCTGTAAGATTGGGAATTATTGAGATTTCTCTTGGCACAGCTACCAGAAGACTTCCAACTTTCAGACACGTTGCTCACGTCACATTTACGTTGTCTCTCTCAGTTGGAGGCTGCGCAGTAAAGCTAGCGATCACCGGAAAAGTGCTTCTAATATCCTTCACTGGTCTCCGTCCAGAGCAACGGGGTCTATTGGTCCATTATATATATGTCAATGGGCACGCCCAGGAGCACCCACAAGCGAACTTGTGCATGTTGCTCTCTTTTGTAGCTAATGTGACTGTAGCGTGAAAGCTATAGCACGTGACTATTTTGTATTAATGAACGTCCGTTACATTCAAGCCATTGCCCAATGAGTCGATACAAAAGCTAATTAAGACTATGAGCTCCACACAACTCTCTCTGGATTTCTCAGTAAGGCTATGCTCAGAACATGGTACCGTCCGGCGACTTTAGCGCATAGACACAGAGTGATGCGTTTAATGTCACCGCTGAAAAAAGGACAACAGCAGCGTTCAGCTTTGGAGACAAAATGGACATAAAAAACGTAAAAGATAACCTCTTCTGAAGAGTCCATGTTTTTTTTTTAATCCTCCATGTCCTCCTTTATTGACTGGATAAACACTACTAGCAACTGTATGGATGGGGGATGGGGGTGGGGTGGGGTGCGCGATCTCCGAAAGGTTTTGCATCCTGTCGATACAACGACAGTGATGTCATTAGTTAGAATTCCTCATGTGAGCGACAGAAACTACGCACTATAGATAGAAAGGGGTTCTCCAGAAATTCAGTATTGTGCCTTCATAAAGTTGGGGGCCTTGTAGAAGAATGGTCTAAATAAAAAAAAACGGCTGAGGCAGAGATATTCAGAATTTTTACTCCCTAGTATGGTTCAAGCTCCAAAAACACTGGATGCTACATTTCCCATAATGCAACTTGATCATTTAATTAGACCCTGTGTGCCTGTGTACAAACACCCTCATCTTTCAAACCCCCAACACTGCCAGGGTATAACGCAGGCCTCCTGAGATGACATCACTATGACATCACCAGGGCTATTTATTTTAACTTTTGAAAGCTCCACCAGAACCACAGAAGACATTAGGAACTAGTACTTCTCATGAAGACCAAACTGAACACCACGTGTTAAATGACTAGGCGTTCCAAATAATGTGCAACACCTGATATGAGACATTCTTATCCCCCTTAAAACAAAAAAAAGAAAAGATAACTTGGATCATTAGATCAGAAAATGGTGTAAAGTTATTCCAAATGTGGCATCCAGCAGCTTAGGGAAAACATCATCTCTATACCAGAACCAGAGCATGCATCTCTACAGTACCATCCTGAACACAAGCCCTTAACCTCCTTTCTACTGACATTGGGTAATGGCTCACTAAAGCGTGTTGTACAGTAACCGCAGCCCAGCTGGCGCGCGCACATCTGACGTCATGAAGTCGCCGTAACCATTTATACCCGCGCTGGTGGTCGCGACACTAGTTGCAGTCTTCTCCTGAACAGCGGTGGCACTAATGAGCAAAGGCTTTGCTCTTTCTACGGACCAGAAGAAGAAAAAAAGGTCAGAACAACGGCAGAACTGGCACCAGCATTGCCGTCAATGCTTCGATTTGATGACCTACTTGGTCGGATCAAGCCTTTCATAGCATTAAATCAGCATAAAAGAACTCATCTTAACCCAGTAGGTTTACAAGAGAGACTTGCAGTCACTCAGAGTCCTGGCATCTGGTTGTCGGCGAACTGGTTCAGGCCTCCTGTTTCCACTTTATTGCGCGCCGCTGGAAAAAAAAAAAAAAAAAACAGCGACCTCTGGTCGCGCGCCATAAATACGGGCGCGCCGGCAGGATATTACATCATTTTGACGTCAGCATGGCATGCGCCACCTTGGATGCAGCTAGTATACCGTACGTGTCAGAAACATACGTATTCACTGGGGCACGTCTTCTAGTGCTATAAAGATGATGGGAGGAGCAGCTCAGTATTATTATCCTACAGAAAAGCTCCAGGACATTTAGGGAACATTTTGGGAAATACACAATATTCACAGATTAGGAGTTTGATGAGAAGATTGATACCACTCTTATTTCTGTCCGGTAAACCTACACTGTGTAATTTTTTTAATTGATTCTTAGCAAAAAAACATTTGCTCTTTCAGAAATATGTGCTCATTCATGTGTAATTACTCCCACCAACTAATCAAAGTATTCTCGTAAGCCATTCAGAATACATACTAGCGAGTCGCTCAAATGGCGGCCTCCATCTTTAAAATACATTAGCCAAAGAGGGACATACCTCCGCCTTTCACGCTTTTACACTCAGTGGCACTGCTGGACTGCCGGCAGATTTGAAAGCCTGTTGAAGATGGAGGATCGCACCTATTCTCGAGGACATGTCACGGAGTCGCCAAGGAAGCGAAAAAGAGAATAAAAAAAAACGACAACGCGACAGGCAAAGCAACAAGATCAAAGTTAATATTGGAGTGGCTAGAACGACTGGCTGCATGTAAACGATGGAGATACTAAGAGCTAATTTCGGGTTCGGCCATCGTAGGAGTTGAAACGCGCTCGGAATGGGAGGGGCTACAAAGTTAATATTCAGTTGGTTGTCATCCACTGCTAGATTGGAGAAATTCTTACACAATGTAGCTTAAAATATGAAGCTACAGCCAGGAGATGCTTAGCTTAGCATAAAGACTTGAAGTGACAGAAGCGTCGGCAGTAGTATGAATGAATGAATGAATACTTCCCAAAATGTCAAAAAGGATCGTTTAATATAGTATAGGTTTGCCAGTAAACACACCTAAAATGTTTGAAATAAAAACTGGAGTTCTTTATTACAAGTGGGTTTTTTTCTGCACTGAGCATTCACCATAACAAAAAAAAAAAAAGTTGGCTAAACTACCTGGAATTTGTTTTGGTGTGAGACAGAAATAACCTCCAAAGTGTGCCGAGCTTGAATGAACTGGCTTCCCAACAGAATCACACTCACTAAAGTATTAATGGTGTGTTGAGAAGTGAGCGTGTGTTAGCGGGTGCAGTACGACAAGACTGTAAATGAGCCTGCCGGAGTGTGTGCGCCGTGGGGGGAGAAAAGTGTGAGAGCCAGAGTGTTGACAGAGGGAGTGCAGTTGAAGGCTTGTGCGTGCCCGTGTAGAGGAGGTTTGGGGTTATATTTAGCAAGGTGGCCCATCAAACGGGCCGAGGTTAACCCTTCACCGGCACAGCGAAGATGAGGAGTGGTTTAAGACTTCCTCCGCGTGAAAGAGAAAATGTAAAAGATGAATTTCAGTTTCATCTCTTTAAAAAAAAAATTTAAAAGAAAATAAACTCTTCCAGTCTCCGGGTCAGCTCAGTTGGTTCTACTCCGACCTGCGGCCCTTTGCTGCATGTCATTCCCCTTATCTCTCCTCGTTCATGTCTTCATCTGTCCTGTGGAATTAAAAAGGCCTAAAATGCCCAAAAAAATTATCTTGAAAATTATCTACCAGCCAGACTGTCTGTGTCTTTATCTCAGATGCAGGGAGAGTAATGAGTACAGCCTGTGCCTGGTCATTTATTCATCAGCATAATAACTGCCAAACTGCTGCTAACAAGACTAAGAGTCTGCAGCCATGCAGACACAGTGCTGCTTGGAGCTTAAGGATGATGTCAGCATGCTAACATGCTCACGATGACAATGCCAACATCTTTAGCAAGTATAAGTGGAGAGCTGAAACGATTAATCGATCGACAGAAGATGAATGTGCATTGCCAGACCTTCCTCGTCTGGCTAGTCCACACAGCATTCCGGGGTGGGAGAAAAAAAGTGCTCTGGTCTATTGGCATTTCTTTAAACCAATCACAATCGTCATGGGCGGCGCTTAACGCCGGAAGGAGCAACTGTGCCGCTGCAAAATAGCCTCGGGAAGGAACTTGTTTTGGTGGAACTTGTCTACGTTGAAAAACTGTTTTAGTCGTGCGACAGAAAACTCAGATTGGACAGATAGTCTAGCTAGCTGTCTGGATTTACCCTGCAGAGATCTGAGGAGCAGTTAACCATAGTCCTCAGAAATCCACCGGAGGTTAGAACGCAGACACAAAGAAAGCGGACATCCGGCCGAAATGAAAGACATCCGGCGGCACCTGAACAATCCCAGGAAAGGAAACCTTGTCGATATAGACTAATCTGCATCTAGTTTGATCATTTAAGTCACGTTTGAAACGAAAATGCCAAATATTAACTCATTCAAGCTGCTCCAGTGTGACGAGTTTTGCACTATTGGTCGAACAAAACACGACAATTAAAAGAGGTCACCTTGGGCTTTTGGAAATTGCTGGAGTGTGAAAAATTGTGATTTTATTCCTTTCCTTCTTGAGACCCGAAAATAATCTACAGATGAATCCATAATGAAAATAACAAGTTGCCGCCACGGTGTAATTTTTAATACCTATAGTGGATGTAATGTTTTTTTAGTCAACCATCTTTAAGGGTGTTATCATGCTAACATTTGCTAATTAGCACTAAACACAACGTTAAGATGAGGCTAGCATGATTTGCAGTAGTTGTGCAGGTAATTGTTAATAAATTAAAAGTATTGTATTAAGTTAAACATTTTGACTAGATGATGGAGCTAGATACAAGTTAGAGGATCACCAAAGTTATTACAGTTTATCATGAGGGGGGACATGGTCTGTATCAAATGCCATGAAAATCCCTCCATAAGTTGTTTCAGTCTGGACCAAAGTAGTCTGGCTATCACCGGTCTACATTAGTCTGGGGGAGTCTGCTCTGTATTTTCTACCGCAAAAGAGGCGGGATCAACGGGCATAGTTCAAATGACTCTGTACGCAATTGGATAGTCCTTCAACCAATCAGACCGACGATCCAGGTGACGTGTGCTTCGGTGGCCGCCATGTTGAATGTAAACGCTGCTTGGTCGCTTCTCTATCGTCATCGTGTTAAACCCGCCAATAGTGCGCCAGGTGGATAAGCCGGTTTGTGATTGGTCCCCGCAAAATTGTAACGGAAGCAGGACAGATAAACGTGCAGGTTTCCAGCCTGAGCCTCAGGGCGAAATCAAACCGCCGGCAGATTGGGCTGGGTTTACCCAGTCTGGGACCGAAGTGGTGGACCGACTAAATCTGTAATCAGCTTAAAAGGCATGCCACAATCAGCAAGATGTAATACATCTACAATCCGAGATGGGATTGGGTACCTAAATATCATTTTTTTTTTTTTTTTACCATATTATCAACAGATTATATTCTAATATTTTCTTCTAATGATAACACTGCTACATCAACCGTCAGAAAACGTGCTGCAAGAAGAGGGTGTGCAGGACCACCCCCCCAGCGAGTGAATTACTATGAGGCATCATGTAATTTAATCGTCCATCCTTAAACCAGCAGGCACAAACAACCCCTCTTCAACTTGTTGATATGAATAATCCCATAATTGAAACAATCTGGATAAAATTGCAGTGGGGGCTGCCGTTGAGAAGCCAATAACAGAGTGAACGGGAATCAAAAACACTTATTTCCTTAAAAGTACAGTCATTGTCATGTGGAGGGTTGCAATGCGCATAAACAGCCATTTAGCCAGGGTGGAGGTTAGGAGTGTGGAAGGACACATTCAGAGATAAACCTTTGCCGTTATGTTTCTGAAGTTAAAGAAGGCGCATGTGACCTTAACACAGCCCCTCTAATTATCTGCTGCACAGTATGACGAGGAGCAGCAGCAGCACACTGTTGGTCTATTTACATCATGGGACCTAAGAGAACGACAATGGGTTTTAATGGATCATATTGGTTAAACCTTAGACCTAATGTAAAGATAACACTGACTAGTGACACACGCCTGTACAAGGTTGATTCTGTATGCAAATTAAATTAAAATGCAAAGCAGAGCCCAACAGTTTGTTCTCGGGTCTGATGATGCAGAACAGCAGAGCAGGAAGAGGACAGAGAATACTACCTCTCAGGGCGCAAAAAAAAAAGACAATATGCCATCTGAAATTTGAACCCAAAGAACCACGTCTACTGTTGTGAAGCAATGTCCCACAAAACGGAATAACAGCTATACAAAGTGCTGCGAATGAGGGTCATAAGGGCCGAAAAATTCAGGAGTAGTAGAACAGTCTCAGCTTCTGTTTACCATCAGCCATTTCCAGTGTCCTGGGAGTCCTTTGTAAGAGAGAAAGGGATGATCGGAAAAGATACGTGGGGGGAAACTGGCCTCCAGCTGTGAGCGTGTTTATAATGACTTCATCTGTGACTAAAAACTGCAAAAATAAATCTCAAAAAAGCCAACGGAGAGTTGCTAGACTGATCCTGGCTGCAAATTGCATTTGCTGCCGCTAGGGCGCATCTAGATTTCTAGGCTAATAAGAAAGTACACTGAGGACTAAAAGATAAAACGGACCAGAGGTCAAACGGAAGTGGCACCAGAACAGCAGCATTCAAATAACTAAGGGCTCAATATTCTTCTTTTTCTTTTTCCAAATGTACGCAGCTTATGTCTGATGGTTGTGCATTAAAATAAAATAAGGAATCGTTTGGGTCACAAGATCTTTTTTGCGCTCCCTGCTGGAGTGAAATCCACATACAGGAAGCACAGTGCCGAAATTAAGAGACGGCGAGGAAGGGAAATACTGTCAGACACAAGAAATAGGATCCAAGTCATTGCATCAGTGCTTGATTTGTTTCCCCATTACAGTCTGTAACACATATTACATTCAACCAGGGGAGGTGGGGAAACAAGCTGCATTGGAAGGTAGACCAGTATTTACTGGGATGCAACAAGCAGTTTTTTTAGGAGGAAGAAAACAGTCAAAGTGCCCACTAGAGCCACTGAAAAAGTTGTTACAGAGCCTGCCGTGTTAGCGACATCGAAATGCTGTGCAGGGCCTTCGTAAAACGAGTAAAAGTTGTTGTGCAAAAAAAGATTTATTAAAATGAGGTGCACCATTGCACACGAAGGTGGGATATTAATTCCTGAGCAGTTGAAAGAGAGAGAGAGAGAGAGAGAGAGAGAGAGAGAGAGAGAAAAACAAAAGGGCAGAGCAAAAACTGTGACCCGGAGCGCCATCAGGAAAAGGCAGAAATGCAAAGAGTGGAAAAGAGAAAGGAAATTAGTGTCGGGGAAAAAGTGGAACAATGGAGAGACAGTCTGAAAAAGGAAGTTTGAACTGTAACAAGCCACGAGCCAGGCGAAAACCTCTCACACACACACACACACACACACACACACACACACACACACACACACACACACACACACACACACACACACACACACACACACACACACACACACACACACACACACACACACACACAGTCTAGTCAGGGTTGAGCGTTGCAGCAGGAAGACTAAACACTCCAAATGTTCCCTCAGAGCTCGGCAGACTTTTCAGAGTAAAGGCTCCACAATTCTGCTTAAAAAAATGAAAACAACCATCCCATTAATTTAGTAACTCTTTTGGAGCTTTCGATCACAAACTCATGTGATCAGACTCTTTTCTCAGACGATGTACCAAAATGAACCTCACCTTTAACGCCGACATGGGCCAGAAGTCCTTCAACAACAACAACAAAATGTGATTGATGAAATTTGAACACTGATAATTCCATGGAAACTCCGTCTGCTGATGATCACGTACTACGATCGAAAGCTCTAAACTAAAGAATACTAAACGGACCATGTGGTATGTGGCGTTTTCTCAGAATGCTATTCAAAAATACACTTTGAACCGCATCTTTAAAGCCAACATGGAGGAAAAAGGCCTCGGTTAGTGCTAAGAAAAAATATCATATCACAATCAAAAATCATCATATCACAATCATGTGATCTGATCAAAATCTCCAAAACAGCTACCAAACGGGCCTTGATGAAGTGAAATAGTTTTGTCAAGTGAAGTAACGGCAGGACCGAACAAGCTGAACATCTGAGAAGATGAGTTTGTATTTTGAACGTCTTTCAGCAGTAATTCTCAGTAGCCTAAATGTTGCTTGATTTATTTATTTATTTATTTTAATCTGAGCATTTCTTTGGCAAACTATCTTGTAAATGGGCCTTGTGGCGAGACTTTTTTTCTCAACAGGGAAAACTCCGTATGAGGCTCACGTGACATGATCGAAAGCTCCAGAACGGCTACTCAATGGACCTGGTGCTGAGACTGACAACTCGAAAGTGGCGTTAACCTGCAAACATACCAATAATATTCCAACATGAACATATCTGAGCATCAACTTACGAAAATAAAGTGTTGGGACTATAAACTTACACTAACCAAACCCCCAATTTCATGAAATCATTCATTTAAGCCAGAACTTCATGAAGCCCATCTACAGATGTTCTCTTTTATGATGAGCGACACTTTAACATCCTAATAGTTCACCGAAAGAAAGTAAGAGCTGAGGTTTCTAGTCTGTGGGGTTGTTTTTTTTTCTTCTTCTTTTTTTCCTCTTGGTGGTGGACAGAGACCAGACAAGACATCTGGTCCCAGATTAGACCAGTGTGTTTAAGACAGGCTTAAGACTCTGGTGGCCTGGAACATTGAAGGGTTCCAGACTCAACCAATTAAGGCTGCTAAACTTTAACTCCATGCTTACTGTATGAACCCATGAACTGCCCGCAATGCATATACATCACACATGTAAAGTCTGCCAGAGAGAGAGAGAGAGAGAGAGAGAGAGAGAGAGAGAGCTTGCTGGGTCTGAAGCTAAAACAATAAGTATAATAATAATCTGCAAATATTTTTGATCAGTCTTTAATAGTTCGGCTTTTTTTTTTTTTAAAAGGAGAAATGTGCACAAAAAAGAAGAAGAAAGAAAATCACTTTTTTTATTATTAGTCTAATATTATTGTAAACTCACTCTTTCGGTTTTAGGACAAACAACCCATTTAACCATGCCTACTTGGGGAAGCAATTGATAGTTTCAGCCTTAGGAAAGACTACATATTAAAATGTTTTTAACTTTGATGTGAATTATGAGCTGGGAAAGAAAGAGGAGAGCACAGATGGCATGCCAGGGAGGAAAAACACAATAAATAATGTTGGTTAGGAGATTTACACGAGCTAATAATCTATCATCTGAGTGTACATGCTGCTGAGCCTTCATCATGAGGGGGAACTTCAGATCACTGTGTACCGTCTTCCTCGGACTAAAATACTCCATGCCTCCAGCTGGGATAATTGCTCAGGTCACTCGCCAAATCCAGCTATTAACTTTGACGGTGGGGAGGGGAGGGGGCATTAAACAAAGATTTGGAGCCTGAGGATCAAAGTCTTCTTTAAGAGAAACTCAATGCGCGGGGTGAATTACACACAAGGTGTTTCCAGTACAGAACAAAGCGTCCAGGTGACTCATGTTAAGAAGATGCTGACTTATGCAACAGCTTGGCATTGATGTGGAAAGAGAGATCATATCAGTGAAATTACTTCATGAAAACTGAGTACTTACTGAGACGTAATCGGAGACCAAGCCAGCTCCTCGGTGGCGATTTGTGCAGAACTGAATTCATGGTCCACTTGTTTGGCACCATCTATGCACGCAGTCCTTCCCCCGGAGAGAAAATAAGCCCTGCACACCAACAACAGCAGCAGCAGCTCTCCTCGCAGGTCCGTCTGTCGGTGCGTGTGGCAGGCTCAAGCGCTAATCACCCGGCGATGTTTAACGAAGCAGTCCCCTCTATGGCATTCTCAACTTGCTTCCCATTTTCTGCGGTCGCTCTTCCTTTAAAAACGCCTCTTCAGCCTGTCGGGATCGGTGGTCGGCGGCGAGCACAAAGCTGCAACTCACATCGCGGTGAATGCACGGAAGAGTGGCAAACCTGCATCCGCGAGAAAAAAACAAAAAAAAGAATGAACACAGTCTATCAACCAGCGAGGTACGGCTGCAAGTTGGAGTCCATGCTAAGCTGTAAATAACCTGTTGCTGGCTGGCTGCACACACGCGAAAAAGAAAAGCTCCTCGACGTCCCCAAACGTCTGTTGGTGCAGGAATGAGATTACGAGGAGGAAAAATACATTAGTCGTGTCCTTTTTTTTTTTTTTTTTTTTTAAAGAAGCAAACCCCACGGCTGGACTTCGTGCTATGAACTTTTACACAACGTGCTGCTGAAGTTGAACACACCGAGTCCTCGGCGTCGTCTCGCCGCCCTCTCCGGTCAACCGTCGGCTCTCCATTCATTCAGACAACCTGGCTGGTTCGGGATCCACAAAAGACTCGATGCAGTTTGTCTCTCAAGTTGTGCAGCGTGTGACAGCTAGAGGCGCCAGAGACACCTACACTCAACACAACAAACCAGAGTCCATTCAGTTTCTGAGGGATTTTATCCAAAGCACATCCAGATGCCTGTCAACAAAGTTAAATCTTAAAAAAAATAAAGTCAAAAAGAGAGAACATATTATTCAAATTACCTTCTTTCTTCAGTGGTGGAAAGTAACTAAGTATATTTACCCGAGAACAATGTTTAACTAGGCTACTTGTAGGCTACTTTACTTGGATATTTACATTTTCTACTAGGCCTACCCTAGCTATACTCCAACATTAGCTACAATTCATTTAGCTAATCCACAGCATTCGTTTCATAACATTTTACTTGAAAGATGAATAGAACAAAATATAATGAACAAATACATTAATATAAGTTACATTTACCAGGGTAACATCAATAATTATCCAATAAACTTGGCTACATTTCTAAATGACACCTGAGTTTGACGGAGACGACGGCCGTTGCTAACAGATTTAGCTGCAATTAGCTAGTGTAAGCTAATGCTAAAGACTTAGCACAACTTTGTGAGTTGGTTTAAAACTGTCTCCAGGTCATGTTTAAAGGCGTCTAGCTGATTCATTTAAGAATATAGGGATACAATAATAAGTAATGTACGTGATGGCTACATGCATGGTATAATAAATAATAATAAAATTATTTTAGTTATAGACCTACCTTTTTAAATAGGCGTGTGGTTGACCTGTCTGCACTATTTTTTTATGGTTTTATTTGATTTTAATTCTGTACTGTGTTTTTGAAAAAATATTTGAACAAGCAAAATGTTAGATTAGTGCTTCAGTGTTTGTATTTGCGAACAGTACGTTTCACTTTTACAAGCAGAACGGATTTAAGGATAGCCAATGAGTTTGACAAATGTTACACTATCCAACCCAAGTTTGGCTGGAGTTGCTGAAGTGTAAACTTCCCCAAACAAAAGAAAGGACAAAGTGCCTATCATTATTCTGAACTCCGATATACTCCCTGGCTCTCATGTTCCAGCCAAGAACAGATAGATTTCTAATGTAAGCTGTTATCGTGAATAATAATATACAATAATAAGCTAATGATATTCCCCTAGCCTTTGAAAACAACGCTTTACTACTGTAGTAGGTTGCAAACCTGAAAATATGCACTACTAATATCCAATATCAACAGACATTCAGGGCCCTTAGGTCCTACTTTGTTGCCTGATCAGAGAGTCCAACTTGAAGAGAGGACCTGTACCCCAAAATATAGTTTTAAGATCTTTATTTAAGACAGAAAATCAGATTACCATGAACCAAAACTGTGGTTGTACACAATGCACAAAAAGTGGGAGAAATGGGGGGTTAACAGGCCCCCAGCAGATAATTTTTTGTCCCAAGCACCCTCATGGCATTACATTATTGTGTAGTTTTTAAAAATCAAACCATATGATGAAACAGTGAGTCTGCTACGTCTGGGGAGGTTCAATACTCCAGTGTATTTTTAAACTCAACAGGGGGATTTGAGCGGTTATAATGGCACACTGCCTCTGCATTGTTACATTACTCAGCACAATTGTCTTGTTTGTTTGGGGTGTGGGGGGGGATGGGACGTGACATAAGTGATATGACAGAAGGTTTAAAATTAAAATAGAGCTACACAACCAAGATGCCCTTAATACTTTTCAAAGCTTTAAACATACCACTGATTCGGTCAGGAGCATAATGTTAATGAGGAATATTAATAGCACATGTATTCTGTTTTAGGAAAAACTAAAAATGTGCACAATCAAGAAGCTGGGGAACTCTTGGTATCTTTGCTTCAAAAATCACTTAGTCAAATAATCGACTAATCCTGTTTTTGAACAGTACTGGGGCTGACAGCTTGCGCTCTATTTGATTTATATACACGCTTTCTCTTTCCAACTTTGATGCCCGTAACCACAGGTAAGTTTGACATACTACTAACTACAGAACACCAAGAGGATCAAATAAATCCAAAGGGTAAAGGAACTACATATTTCACTAAAAATGTCTGTAGGTTTTGCTTGATTGTTATTAAGTAATTTAAATGTGTATTCAATGCATTTCACCGTTCATTTCGTTCAGGTTCGTGTAGACTGTCTAGTGGCACCTCTAGAGTGGGATTTCTCTTTGGTTTGCAGGACGTCTATGGGAAAACATCTGATCTGACAAAGCCAAAACAATGACGCTGCCAAAATGTGACTGTGTTGTGTTTGTGTGCTCCCACCCTCAATAAAGAGGCGGGGAACAGCGAACAAAGAAAAGCGAGGGGGCAGAGAGGGGATGTTAAAACAGCTCACTTGACAAATTAGCAATTCTTCACTGTGTGAGTGCATGTTTATGACCGAGTACTCCTTCAGTTCTCTGTCAGCTCATTTAAAAAGGTCTACAGTACATAGTTACAAGTTGTTCAGATGATGTTTGTAATTTCTTTAGTCTTGATTTGCTTTTAAAACATTATGAAGTTTTTCAGTATTATGAGCTAGTGTGTTAATAGTTTTTATTACTGCCCTGGAGACCTTTTCAAAGTGAAAATTTGCTGTTCAGAGCAAAATCGCAACATACATTTGCTGCCCCCTTCAGGTCCAAAAAGTAGCACCTTGGAACAAAATGGCATCTTTTATATCCCACAAAGGCCTACATAAAAAATCGTAAACGCGTTGCATTTACAAAAAGTTTTTAATGACCTACAAATGCCGGAACATTTCTGTGTCCCTTTAACACAATACCAAATGTACAGCAGTTAATGCAGAGTTAGTCAACAGTAAAAATAGACATTTCTGTAAAACCTTTGACTGGTATTAAAGCACAACAATGACAAAAAAAGGGCTTCAGATTCACAGAAAATGTGTGAAAGAAGCCTCGTTAACTCTGCCTTCTACACTCTATATGGATCTAGGACTATATGACTGAAGTTAATATCAAGATGGGTTTAGCACTTTAAAGCAAGAAAACCACAAGTCTGAACCAAAGTTGTTTCTCATTTAATATCTGGCAGGTTTTTGAATTCTTTTGCAGCTTTGGAATGCATCTATACAAAGAAGAGATGTTAAACAAGAGCTTTAATTAAGTAAAAAGTGTGATAATAGAGGTTTTCGAAACCAAACAGTTCTGGGGTCTCAATGAGAGGAAATATCTACAGGGGAGGTCCCCCGAGAACTACATACCTTTAAGGAATTTTGCATTTGCACCGCCAATAGAAACACTGAAGTGACGTAAGCCAGCCGGTCCTCCTCTGCCTCACTCCCCCGCAGCTCCGTCCCTGGAGCAGGCTAGTTAGCTAGCTAGCTAGCTAGCTAGTGTCCGCTCTCCTCCCAGCGAAGTAACGTTAGTCTCCTAGCAGCGGGGAGTGAGGAGGAGGGACCGTTATGCTGGCCACCAGCCTGCTGTTCAGCTCTTTTTACTGTAACCGGTGTAGCATTAAAGTGAGGTGGAATTCCCTAGTTTGTCTCGTTAGCCAACGCTAGTTTGCTAATTGGATCATGTTTTTAAATTCTAAGCTGGTTACAGAAAATGAGCCGAAAAAGTTGTCACTCATCTGGCGATAGCAATGCGCTTTCTACACTGTGACAAGAGTGGATGAAGTATTAAGTTGTTGGATTTTACTAATTTAGTGGCTGGCTAGTTAGCTAGCGGTTCAAAATGGCGGTTCCCAGTGCTGCATTGGCTCACGTGTTCAACCGATCATTGACGTACACTTGCGTCAGGGACCACCAATCACTGTACACTCACCTCACTCAAAGTTCCTCTTGTGCTGGGAGAGTACCTACTCTGAAGTAAAAGTCCCTCAAAACAGTGTTCGAACAAACAAAAAAAAAGAAAAGGGGGGGGTATTAGATATGTGTTCCGGTCCGAAAACGCCCATTATTGTCCATGTGACAGAAAAGACAAACTCCTTCTCAGCGCTATCAAATATATGTAGAAGTCCAGCAATAGGAAGGCAGCCATCTCGTCCTGCAGAATATGCGATACGGCTCAACTTCAGTTCTGTACATTCAAAAGGCCACTGCTGACTGGTTCAGCGCGAGACACCAGTCGAGAAGGGTAAGGGGCAATAAACCGACGCAGAAAATGTCACTGCATCCCCATTTGACTGGGTCTCATCAGTCCCTTGAAGACTCGCAGCTTTCCTGCACCAGTGAGATCAAAACTGTAGTCTGTAGTGACATAGGGCATCTCTCCTTCAAAGCCCGGCTGAAATTGGACACCATAAGACATTGGTTAAAATAAGCTTTATATGCCACTTTATATGGCTAAGTGAGAAAAATGATGTGTTTGAAGTGTATTGTGTTAAGAGAGAACAGAGCAGTCTTCTGACCTGTGATGTGAGGATGCAGGAAGGCAGCGATATCGCTCCCAAGAGGAGACAGTTGACCTTACGGAGGATGGTGGGATCTACAGGGGTCAGCAAAAAGTACAGGCCACGCGCCATGTCGATGCCTCGAAGCACACCTGGAACACATTAGCATGTCCACGCACTGAAATTTGACATTTCAATTCACCAACCAAGAGCCATCACTTTAGCCCCAATGTTCTGTTTGGGGTCCCTGGAGACCCCCGGGGCCCTCTTTAAACTTGAGATTGTTTTATTGCCTTGATACGTCACGACTTTGCTCATTTAATGAGAATTGCTTAAAAAGTTGCCCTGCCACACATATTTCATTACTTTGTGGTAATGTCTGTTAAATGAAGTTCTACCATGGACTCTGTAACATTTTTTTTGGAAAAAATGCCTTGGTTACCTTGTTTCAAGCCATTCTAGCGTGGTATAGAAAGCCTGCAGGAAGACTCAGCTCGAATTGTGCCAGTTCTCATTAATATTCAACGAGCTAAGCTGCTTGTTTCTGATTGGCTAACAGCTAGCCAATGAGAGCCTGGCTATCAGCATCCTTTAACCGGCGCAACTGGGCAAGCTCACGAATAGTAATGAGCTCAGGCAACACCACGTCAGACTGACCAGCTTTTGTAATTGGCCGGATTTCTCTGCTCATTTCTTTTCAGTGGCTAGAGCTGACAGAGGAGGCAGCAGTTCATTTTCACCACATAACACAAACACATATGGACCGAACATATTTAAAAAAAATACAAGTAAAAACGGTTTTGTGTGGCAGGGCGCCTTTAAAGACATGATTTTAAACTGATGTCTGCTACAGAAAAGTTTTGGAGTTTGTTCATCAGAGGTCTAACTGAACCCAACCATAAGTAACACCACTATTTAGGATAACATACTCAAGAGTTTCTTTGTGAATTCAAAATAAATATGTATTTGTTCATGCATAGCCTATATAAAACACATAAAATGTAAAATATTTGCTCATTTGGTAAATTCACAACACTTTATGGTAATGTTTCATGTTATTCATAAAAAATGCTCAGTTTGGCAAAAAAAAGGGTAACACCTTACTATTTCAATACATGCCAACATATGTTCAGAAGCAAAACATGCTTTATATTACATTTTATTAGCAGTGATGTTTGTGGGACCCCAAACAATGAGGAAGTGATGCCAAAGTAAACAAAAACAGTTAAAAGGATCAAACTACATATATATTTGAGCATTCACACAAAAGCTCAGGCAGAATACGTACCGAAGCCCACACATGGGCAGATGGGAGCCTGCGACAGCAGGACTGGGCCCCCCCTGCTTGTCACTTTCTCTCCCAGGCAGCATAGTCCCACCAGACTGGCATTGGCAGCATAAAACATGTGGTTGGGCACTACCTCGCAATGGATCACACCTAAAGATACTGCTGTGTGGGGCACCTATGGGCCAGAGGGAGCATGGTTGGATACTTATTACATACCTGCAAACTCAGAAGGGCTGAAAAAGGTGACACATCATACATACACATATATACACTCACCTTAAAGATTATTAGGAACACCTGCAAGATTTCTCGTTAATGCAATTATCTAATCAACTAATCACATGACAGCTGCTTCAATGCATTTAGGGGTGTGGTCCAGGTCTAGACAATCTCCTGAACTCCAAACTGAATGTCAAAATGGGAAAGAAAGGTGATCTAAGCAACTTTAAGCGTGGCATGGTTGTTGGTGCCAGATAGGCTGGTTTGAGTAATTCCCAATCTGCTCAGTTACTGGGATTTTCACGCGCAACCATTTCTAGGGTTTACAAAGAATGGTCTGAAAAAGCAAAAACATCCAGGATGCTGCAGTCCTGGGGAGCGGCGAAAATGCCTTGTTGATGCTAGAGGTCAGAGGAGAATGGGCCGACTGATTCCAGCTGATAGAAGATCAACTTAGACTCGTTATGCAGCAAAGCTTTGTGAAGCCACAACACACACAACCTTGAGGCGGATGGGCTACACCAGCAGACGAACCCACCGGGTACCACTCATCTCTACTAAAAATAGGAAAATGAGGCTACAATTTGCATGAGCTCACCAAAATTGGACAGTTGAAGACTGTAAAAATGTTGCCTGGTCTGATGACTCTCTGTTTCTGTTGAGACATTCAGATGGTAGAGTCAGAATTTGGCGTATACAGAATGAGAACATGGATCCGTCATGCCTTGTTACCACTGGGCAGGCTGGTGGTGGTGGTGTACTGGTGTGGGGGATGTTTTCTTGGCACACTTTAGGCCCCTTAGTACCAATTGGGCATTGTTTAAATGCCACAGCCTACCTGAGCATTGTTTCTGACCATGTCCATCCATTTATGACCACCATGTAGCCATCCTCTGATGGCTACTTCCAGCAGGATAATGCACCATGTCACAAAGCTCAAATCATTTCAAATTGGTTTCTTGAACATGACGATGAGTTCACTGTACTAAAATGGCCCCCACAGTCACCAAATCTCAACCCAATAGAACATCTTTGGGATGTGGTGGAACGGGAGCTTTGTGCCCTGGATGTGCATCCCACAAATCTCCATCAACTGTAAGATGCTATCCTATCAATATGGGCCAACATTTCTATAGAATGCTTCCAGCACCTTGTTGAATCAATGCCACCAAGAATTAAGGCAGTTCTGAAGGTGAAAGGGGGTCAAACACGGTCTTAGTAGGATGTTCCTAATAATCCTCTAGGGGTGTGTGTGTGTGTGTGTGTGTGTGTGTGTGTGTGTGTGTGTGTGTGTGTATTATATAATAGTTGATCTAAAAAATAAAAAAGGAGCCCAAAGGAGCCTTGCTTATTGCTAAGGCCACAGGGTCAAAATTACATGATTTATAAAAAATGTAATAACAATTACTTATAACAATTACTTATTTCACCAGTAAATTTCTGTTAAACGACAAAAACAACCACTGGATGGGAAAAGGGTATTTTCCAACAACTTTGAATGCAGCACAAGGCTGGCGAGGCGAAGTGAACACCAACATCTGTGTTGTTTTTCAGACAACGGCAGCTACAGTCTGGTGTTACAATCCTCTACAGTGAAAACAGTGAACAGACACACTTTTACACCGTTTAGCTGTAAGCATTTTAACCGTGTTTACTCCAGCTGCTAGCTAACGGTAGGCTAACGTTACCTGCTGTTGAGTGTAATGTTACCGTAACTAGTGTCCCGTGCGGCGATGTTTCAGTTCCCTCTAACGTCCGTTTTTGGAGCATCAGAGAGAAGCGCAGGCATTTAAGTGGCACCTAATAAGGCACCGAAATCCGCGTTGCTATTCGATCCGGTAGATAATGGTCGTTATGGCACCGGTGCCGTATTAGCACCGGGTCTCGGACACCCCGCCAAAATAAAAACTCTTCGGATCTACACGATTCACGTGGATGACATTTTCCCATTCAAAACGGCGGATTTTGCCGAAAAGCAACTAGTTTGCAGGTATGTTATTAACACAGCATGTCTTTCAGTCTGTACACAGACTGAAATGTAAAAAAAAAAAAAGTTACATTTGGGGTTTTACGGGGAGTTACAGACTGGAACCATTTCTTGGCTGGCAGCAGTGACAAGGAAAATGTACAGGTGCTGGTAGGTGATTATTATTTTTTTTTTTTAACTGTGGACAGAGCCTTGCTCCGGCGAGCTGATGTTCCTTACTTCCAGTATTTATCTTCGCTAATCGCCTGCGGGCTCTAGCTTCATATTTAGAGTACAGACTTGAAAGACATCATTTAACCCTCAGCAAGAAAACGAAAGACAAACCTTTTTTCACGCTAGGACTACTATAACACTCGGCTGTCCGCTCTACAGAGAAATACTGTAAAATAAATTGGCTTCAATGAATTCCAAATTCTACTGCACAAGTTTTTTAAATCTGGTAACAATTTCCCAAGGTAATAATTAATAAAATAAAAAAAAACTAAAAAAAAAAAACTATGTGACTCCTACCCAGAATACAGCTGTATCGTGACTCGGACGTACCTGGTAGGGGGTGAGGCTGTTCAGTGGTCTGATTGGCCCGGGGTCCGGAGACTGCAGCTGACTCAGGTAAGCCAGCAATGACAGCTCTCGGTGCTCATTGGTGCGCTGGTGTTTCCTGACGCATAAAATGCATCCACAAAAAAAACTATGAAACAGGGGAAGCTTTTATACACGTTGCTGCTAACACAGGATGATGATGATGATGATGATGATGAGGATGATGATGATACGATGTGTACTTACGCTGTTCCTTGGCGTCCCACTCCTTGAAACTCCGATTGTACAATAAGGTGAGTGTAACTCCGGGGGGGGCTGTGGCTCTCCGTGAGCTCGTCCAGAGCGGTCTGGGCAGGCGGGTGCGTCTGGCAGCCGTGTGCCGTCCTCAGAAACTCCGGCGTGAGGGCGGGACACTGGGTGATGCCGCTGTGACCGAGCTGGACCACGTGCGAGACCGGGAAGAAGCGGATCATGTCCACCAGCACCTGGAATCCAAAACCTGCGGACAGAGCACCAAAACAAAGCGCACGTTCAGACGCGGTTTGCGGCGGGCACGTTTTAAAGTTCTCCGCATTCTGTCATCGAGGGTAGCCGGCGCTGACCTTTGACCCAGCCCATGGTGTTGATAATGACGGGAGTCTCTCGGCTCGGGGAGCGTCTACGCCACAAGGATTTAAGGGACTCCAGGTAGCGTTCTAAGTCCGCCTCGCACGACGAATGACCGTAGTAGATCATGTGCTCTGGTGTGCACTGATGTGTGAAAGGAGGACCTGAAAAATAACTCAACATAAATCTACTAAGCCCATGTTTTGTTTTTTTTTTACAAATAGTAAAAAGGAATAACAAATGGGAGAAAAAAACAACAGATTAATAAGAAAAGGAACAGTTCGACATTTTGGGTAAAATGCTTATTTGCTTTTTTTGACTGATACCACTGTCATGTCTGTACAGTAAATATGGAGCTACAGCCAAGTAACAGTTCGGCACGTAAACCTGTAATCGTATAAAGTTAAATTCACGTCATGGCCACGTGGAATCTGCGGACGCAGAATTTAGCAATTAGCATTAGAATTTTCCGCAGATCTTCCACAGATTAAAAAAATTAATAAAATTAAACGCAGAATGTTAACACATGTCCACCACAAGCAAAAAATAGTCTAATTTTCTATTTTGTATCACTGCTGAAAAAAACTCTGCACAGTGGGCCTGCTAACTAGTGACTTTTATAGGTGCTGGGAGGCAGATTTCGCGGACAGAGAGCAAGATCTATTTCCCCTGGTTTCTCGGCAAGAAAGTGAAAAAAGCCTTTTACCCTGAAATGTTGAACCATTCCTTTAACACTTATCAATACCACTCCAAGGATATTGTGAACCATGTGTTTAAATACAGCATTTTAAAGACTTCAGAGTAACAAAACAAAAAACGTACCCAGAAGTGGTTCTCTGACAGTCGACAAAGAAAGGCAACCAGCGGGAGTGAACTCTGTTTGACCGAGATCCCCTTCCAAATAATCTACACCAGTAGTGCTGCACACACACACACACACACACACACACACACACACACACACACACACACACACACACACACACACACACACACACGTTAAAAGGGATGCACTACAATTACAAATCTAGTAGATGAAATAGAAATATATTACAAAATATCAGTTTACATTTAATATATACATACAGATAAGAACTTACTGATTTAGTAAGGTATTGATGAGGCTGCGGATGAACGTCGACTTGCCCACATTCTTGGTACCACATACAAGGATAACTGCACAGCCATCCATGTCCCCTGTCAATGACAGACATGGGTCCAGTAATTTGCCAGGGCAGGATCACATGGGAAGTTTGTTTGTACAGCCATTATCAGACATGGAACACATACCATTGCTGCCATCTGATAATGTCAATGGCATTTTCCATCAGACATAGGGGTCTGTTATGTTCAAAAGTTTAATGATGTGAAGGAAGGAGAGTGTTTGTTCTCTCACAGGATGCATCGGTGATGGATTTTAAAGTCTCAATCTCACCTATTTTTTTGGGGAAGCATGCCTTTATTAGATAGCGATAGTAGACGGGGAGCGAGGGAGAGAGATGCAACAGGAGTCCCCGGGCTGGACTCAAACCGGCGACGTTGCTGCTCATGCACTGTGTCTTAACCTCTAAACCATGACGTCGCCCCATCAATTTTAGATAATGCATTCTGCTGCCTGTTTTGTAATGTCTGGCAGAACACACGCATGAATTGGTAAAATGTTGCATTAGTACTTCTAATTGCTCACATGCTTTCTGAAAAATGTATCAGGGATCTTAATCAGGTGGACCAGACACTTAATTTCTCCCTGTGCACTTAAACATGTTTGCAGACATGTAAAATTGCCATAACATTTACTTAACGAGGTGTGTGTCAAAAAGGAGCTTACCTCTACAGGCGCTGACGACCATGTTAAGAGCATCTCTGTAGGTGCTTGACATCTTCAGGCCGTCGACGCCTCTGGCCAGGGGAATCACACCCAAACCATTGAGGGGAGTGTCAAGAACAGCTGACATCAGTTCACTCTGCAAACGACCGGGAGGGGTGGGGGGAGAGCTTCGGTTATAACATTTCATAAATGACCCAAACATGGGGCGCCTGTACCAAGGCTCAGTCCTTACCGCAGCGGCCCAGGGTTTGAGTCCGACCCACTGCCCTTTGCTGCATGTCATTCCTCCTCTCTCTCCCCTTTCCTGTCTTCAGCTGTCTTATCAAATAAGAACCAAAAAATGCACAAAAAAAATAACCTAAAAAACCTACACATTAACCTATACACAAATTCTGCTCCTGTTCTCCTGATTCCACCTCTAGTCCAAATTCAGTGCGCTTTAATTTCTTGCAATTAGGTGAATACTGACGGTAACTCAATCAACTCACCACCGGGGGGCTGAACAATTCACTGCGATCTGTGAAGCTCGACAGAAACCGCGTCAGCGGCGTCTCCATGGGCTCCAGTAGGATGATGGAGGAGTTTGACGTAATCCGTTTTAGCAACTTTTTCCGCGATGCTGCAAAAAATTAAAAAACTTTTAAAAAGGGGTTAAAGGACAAAGAAAAGTGCAGTCCACGATACAATTAGTTTTTCTAATTCGCAGTTCAGTATTGTGTCACCAAATAAAACCTCCTAGCCTAAGATATGCAAAATGAGAACATTCCTCTCTTATAACATGGCAGCATGGCACGCTACTGCGTTTATACCTGCTGACAGGTACTTGCGGAGGATGGGCGCAGCCTCCGATCGGTCATCTCTCGAGTGATCAGAGCTTTCCTGGGCTCTAATGGTCAGTGGACAATGTGAGGCTGGGGAGAAGAGTGGATAGGACTGCTGGCCCTCTTCAATAGTGAACCCCATCACTTCCACCCGACCATACAGACAGGTCAAGAAGCACTTCCCACGGAAACACAGGGTCTGCAGGAGAGTCAATGTAATTCTCAGTCAAATAAATGGATTCAAAAAAATAAATAATTGTTGCCAGATCTTTACCAAAATACCTGGAAGAATACCTGATCCTTCTGCGTACTTTCAGCTACACAAACCATTCAATAAGAAAATGTTCAGCTCTATAAAAAAGGACCCGTGTGCTATATTTTACTCTTTTCTAATCATCATTTTACTGTTGATCATTATGATTTATTTAATTCTATTTGATTAACATTTTACTATATTTAACATCCTGAGTTTTGTCAATCGCTTGTTTTAAAAAGTGCAATATACATTTGTTTAGTTTGATTGATTGAAATATTGAATGATCAATTGAAATTCTGGGACAAGCAGATACAGAGTATGTGATTCAACATCACTAAACTTCTTTCAAGGTGTCACTATTTCCTCAAACCTGCAACTAACTTAATTACAGTAATCAACTTGTAAGGTTCCAGAAAGACTACAATGAGGATTTATTTATTTAAATAACCCTAACATTTTTTATCCTGACGCCATGCATGAGGTCTCCTGCACACTGGCTGCGTGGCGTGAGCGTGGCGTTTCTGTTGCGTGTCGGCCGCGTGGCGTTTTCTATGTCTTTGCACACCAGAAACGTATCGGACGCCGCGCTGCTGCTGCTAGCCTTGTCTGTACACACATATGTTTCCCATTGACAAAATGAAATATTAGTGTGTTCTTCAACTTTATTTTGTCAATATTTTTATATATATATATATATATTTCAATTCCCTTTCCTGAGATAATAAAGTCCATGTTATTGTTTTATCAGAATCCAATTGAAATCCTGTATATACTGATTTGATTACAGCACAGACAACGTCGGCAGTATTGATGGCAAAATAGGCTACAGAATATTTCGTTCTGTATTGACAGGTGCAATATTTGAAAATTGATAATTATTTATTTATTTTTTTTAATTACGTTTTATATCTGCATTTATGTCAAAACCTAGAGACTTTCAAGCATCAAAATGTCATTTATTAATATGACATATAAACATCTTTTCGTATTCCATTTTGCCTGGAAACGCTTCCAACACGCTTGCGTGTCGTGTGAAAAATAGGAGTCTGTCCCATTTCTACCATGCACGCGTTTTCGCCGTTTTTCCGGCTCGAGCCGCGCCTGAGACGTGCGTGTCACGCAGGCGGTGTGCAAGCTCTAACCTGTTAACATGGGAGGACACGCCACGCAGGGAGCATGCAGGAGGCCTAATTCAGACTAAACCAAGACCAAAATATCCTGAAGCATACCTGATCCTTCTCCATGACAAGTACTGCATGGTTTTGTCGATCATCTCTCTCTGCGCAGTAATGGAGAGCCTCTCCCTCCAGTCTACTTGGGCTTACATCTTGCTTGTCCCCTGAGGTCTCCAAACCATTCCCATTAATGGACTGGGAATACTCCTTCCAGTCCACCGAGTCATTTGAACCGTTGTCCATTGTAAACGCTGAACTTCCATTAGCCTGAGTGGGAGATTTCTTAAATGCAGGCTGATGGGTGTTTTTCTTGGAGTCGGAGACAGGCTTTGCCTTACTCTTCAACCTCTTGACGGTGGGCTGTTTCTTCACAGACGCCTGGTGCTCCTTCGCCATCCTGGCCACGACAGGACTGGAGTTGAGCTCTGAGGAACTGATGGGAGGCCGGGACCGTTTGCCCCTCACGTCCTTCCATTTCTGAGATTTAGCGTGGCCCTTAACCTGTGCGGGTTTCACCTTCATGATTCTGAACAGCAGTTATTCATGTGGGAGCCGACGAAAAACAAAAAGGGGGGAGCCTGCAAAGACAGAGGCAAGACAATTAGTATCTGAAAGGCCAGGTGTAAATTACCGTACACTAATTCATTCAGTGATAACCAGTTTTGGAAGAAATTCTTAAAAAAAGTAAAAGGTAGCAATTTCAGTGTAGCAAAAAAAAAAATAGTCCTGCATTCAAAACTTAAAAAGGTCCCATGGCATGAAAATTCACTTTATGAGGTTTTTTAACATTAATATGTGTTCCCCCAGCCTGCCTATGGTCCCCCAGTGGCTAGAAATGGTGATAGATGTAAACCGAGCCCTGGGTATCCTGCTCTGCCTTTGAGAAAATGAAAGCTCAGATGGGCCGATCTGGAATCTTCTCCTTATGAGGTCATAAGGAGCAAGGTTACCTCCCCTTTCTCTGCTTTGCCTGCCCAGAGAATTTGGCCCACCCATGAGAGACAGACATCATGGCTTTCAAATGAGCAAAGTGGCAGTTGGTCAAGGCCACACCCCCACCCTCCACCTCCCCCCCCCTCTCTCTCCTCAATAGCTACAGACACAGAAATGGCACATCCTAAGGAAAGCTCATTGTGGGATTGGCTCTAGTGGCTGTAATTCTGCACCAAGGCTGAATTTCGGGAAAGAGACTTCAGATACAGTATTAGGGGACCACTAAGGTCTATATAAAAGAGACTTCAGATACAGTATTAGGGGACCACTAAGGTCTATATAAAAGAGACTTCAGATACAGTATTAAGGGACCACTAAAGTCTATATAAAAGAGACTTCAAATAGAGTATTAGGGGACCACTAAGGTCTATATAAAAGAGACTTCAGAATCAGTATTAGGGGACCACTAAGGTCTATATAAAAGAGACTTCAGATACAGTATTAGGGGACCACTAAGGTCTATGTAAAAAGAGACTTCAGATACAGTATTAGGGGACCACTAAGGTCTATATAAAAGAGACTTCCGATACAGTATTAGGGGACCACTAAGGTCTATATAATAGAGACTTCAGATACAGTATTAGGGGACCACTAAGGTCTATATAAAAGAGACTTCAGATACAGTATTAGGGGACCACTAAGGTCTATATAAAAGCATCATGTCATGGGACCTTTAAGCAAAAGTAGCCTACCGAATCATATTTATATATTGTTGGATTATAATTATTAATGTAGTAATGCGTACATCACTTTAAATACTGCTGCTGAGTGAATTTGCTTCCAGCGATCAATAATGAATCAAAATTATTAAAACTTGACAAAATAATCAAACGTAATGTGTTCACGTCATTGTTACAGGTGGTAAATGTGAAGCTACTTTTACTACTTTATATACTGCTGGTTAACTTAATGTTAATATATAATAATTAGGGGTGCACGATTCAGAAAAAGTCTGTAAATGTAGTTACTTTTCCCATGTGATTGCAGTAGACATGCAATTAAAATAAATTAATTATAAATTTGATTCGGTAGAGCTTGAATCGATGTGAATCGATTTTTTTGCACACCCCTAATAATGTATTAGTTGATGAATATTTAGTATCATTAATTTGAATCTACTAGCTAAGTAACCTAACCAAAGTATTAGAAAACATTGTAGTGGGTTAGAAAGTAGAAAGTAGTATGAAATGGAAATACATAAGTAGAAGTACCCCAAAGTTGTTCCTAAGTACAGTACTTATGTTAATGTCCTTGGTTACTTTCCACCACTGGCAATACATTTTAAAAACACATTAGCCAATTTGATAGCACCTGAAAGCTAAGCTAACCATGCTTAGACGTAAAACGAGCCAACTGTATATGCTTCTCATAATGTAGCTAGCTACGTTAGTTTCTCAACATATGAGGCTGAGTAATAAATAAATGAACACGTTTCCACCCTACGAAGAGAAACCAGGTGTCAGACAACAATGCATTTTAAAATAACGTCACTTATCCATCCATGCACCTAACGTTATCATAGCCCTAAAAGAACTGACAGCTATGCTAACTGATAGCTAATATTGTTGCATTCAGATGGAGAAAACTCACCCCCGCTTGTGGAAAACAACGCGGAACTGTAGAGATGACTCTTAATTGTTTTATTAAATGGATAGCGTTAATAACTGGTAAAGTGAAGCCAACGAGCTGGTTAACTGTAACCACAGCAGTGCTAACGAGCTAGCGTACATGTGTGAGCCACAAACAGACGCCGCATCTAGATGGTTGACTATGGTTTAACCCGGAGTTTAAATTATTTACGTTTAAGTTATTAAGCAAAACTATTGCTCTTTATTTAGCGTGCTCACACACACAAATAAAAATTAACAAAAAGTACTGTAGCCACATTTAATAATTGTATTTGTAGATATTCTATCGTCACTGGTGGGCATGTTGATGTTTAATAACGGACAACAAAGATTTTTCCCGGAGTTCGGTCGCGTAGATAGCGTCACATCCTCTTCCTTCTGCGGTTTTTAGGGGCCTACAAGAAACGAAAACAAGGTGCATGTAGCGGCTTTGCTACATTTTCAACCTATTTACAGTACACCCGGAGCGGGTGCAGCTTCTTAACAATTAAACAGATAAATTACCAGTTCCATCGATACTGCAGATGTGAGTCTCGAGCAGCTGTGGGGTGCGTACCATGCTAAGGGAGTGTCTTAAAATATGTGCTAGGAAATAAACGTCGAAGTGCGTAGGTAGCTATAGGGGTTTGCAATAATATTACGAAAAAAAACTGTTTCAACTAGTAGAATTATGATAACTCCAGCAAAAATATACTAGGAAGTGTTTAGACTTTTAATAATATAATATATTTAATGTGGTAGCTATCATTGACACACATGCAATTCAGTTAGCTACATTTTGAAGAAGTGGATGACTTAACCTAATGCAAGTGATATCGAGCTTTCCTAAATTTTCAACACTAATTCCAAATGTCAATTTTTCTGATATTCTGTATTTCTATGTTATTATGTTCTCATGTTAAATATATATAACAACAACGTACAGCATACAACCTCTATAGAGTTGAAATAGGCCTATATCTTTAACTATTTTGATAAATGTTAACCATTATTTATTTTTTTTAAAACATATAAGCTTGTCAGAGCATTTTCTGCTTTTCTTTGACATTTTGGGGTTTTTAACTGATGGTAAGCTGAAACAAGGAATTTGAAGATCCCACATTTGGGCTCTGGGAAATTTATAATTTTTCATTATTTTCAGACATTTTATAGACAAATTGATTAATTGAGAGAATAAATGATGAAAAAAACAATCCCAGGTCTATATACACTGTCAAACTGTTACTATAAACTGTGTATTCAAGGTTATAAATAGTACCACGGTGCCTGGGAGTGCAAAGAGTTGTGAAATAAATGGTGTATGGGTATCTCTTGCAGCAGCAGCAGCAGACTGCAGTGAAAGCGGAATGATGCCTGCAGAAGAGAGCAACCATGCCCAGCGTGTCCTGTCCTCCCTGAACCAGCAGAGGGCAGTAGGGAGGTTTTGTGATGCAGTGTTGAATGTGGGAGGCGGGGTGGTGTACCTGGCCCATCGCGGCGTCCTTGCCTGTTTCAGTGAACTGTTCCAGCAGCCCAACGAGCCCAAGGAGTTCTTCCTGGAGGAGTGCCCCAGCGACGGCTTGGAGCTGCTCCTGAACTTCGTCTACACCGGGGAGCTGAAGCTGGACCCTGAAAACCTGGACAAGGTGCAGCATGCAGCAACCAGCCTGTGTGTACCAGAGGCACTCACACTCTGTCAGCAGTTCAAGGACACTTTGGATCCTGCGCCTTTTAAGCGCAAAAGAGGCCGACCTAGGAAGTCCACATCAGATACGACCCCTCATTGTTCAGTCAAAGAGGAGAACTTGGTCACAATCACAAAAGATGAGCCCAGCTTTGACACTGCTCTGACCCATTTTAGCATGGCTGTCACTACCACCACGCGCTCTGGCCGTGTAGTGAAGGGCCCCAGGCGACTGGTGACTGATGTAAGCCCCGACACTGATTTAACAGTCCCTGAAAAAGCTGGCAAGAAGGCTCCACTTATTCCCAGAGAGAGAGAAAGTGATGATGTTGTTGTGGAGAACCCAAACCCAGATCAGCAGACTGGTGAAAACGAGGTAAATACATGAGTATTATAGCGATTGTACATTTGTTACCACATGCAACTGCAAAGTGCAAATTATGATAGTGATTACAGACGGACAGACAGATTTTATTGACCCCAAACTGGAAAATATGTTTGGAAATTTCTGTGCAACAGCAGCAAATACAAGGCACACATACAGAATATACAAGAAATAATAAATAGAACAAAATACAAGAACACCTACTCAAAAAAAATACACAGGAAAGAATGTACAACGTATTTACAAGTGGCAAATAAAGAATGTACATTGTATGTGGTGTTCATTATTACACTTGTCTTGTGCTATATTGCAGATAACAGACTTGCAGGTTGACATTAATGACAACGGTGTTAGCCAGGCAATTGAGGAAGAAGAGGAAGATGATGTGGGGGATTTTGAGGGGATGACTGAAGAAGACACCGATGAGGAGTATGTGCCCGTTGAAGAGCCCAGTTCCTTGTCCCCGTCCACATCGACGGCACGGAGGCGCAAAGCCCAGAGTACAACCAACGGAAAGGAGAATGGCGAGGCTGTGGAAGAAGGCTCCAAGAAGGACTCGGTGCAGTGTCCCAGCTGTGACAAATCCTTCAAGAGCAAATACTACCTCAAAGTCCACAACAGGTATACGGCTGCAGTATTTTACTTTGAATTACTGTTGAAAGAAGAGCCGGTATATGTGTCTTCAAGTTTAAGTTATCGTTTATCCCAACCTCTCTCAAGCTGCGGATCTCCAATAGTAAATCTTAGCACAACAGAGAGAAGAGCCACAAATACACCAGCACCTCGCACATTAATACTTAGTCACTTTTTAAGATAGCATATTTTCTGTGGAAGAATTCAGATCCTTTTCTTAAGTAAAAGTACTAATACCACACTGTAAAAATACTCTGCTACAAGTAAAAGTCCTGCATTGAAAATGTTACTTAAACCTCCATTGTTATAATTACTTCCACCAACTAATCAAAGTATTCTCGTAAGCGTAGAATGTGCCATTCAGAATCATTCAGAATACATACTAGCGAGTTGCTCGAATGGCGGCTGGCATGTTGACCCTCCATCTTTAAAATACATTAGCCAAAGAGGGACATACTTCCGCCTTTCGCGCTTTTACACTCCGTGGCACCGTGACGAATGCCAGGGGGAGATTACTCGCCAGGGAAGCGAAGAGAAGAGAATTAAAACGACAACGCGACAGGCAAAGCAACAAGACCAAAGTTAATATTGTGTAAACGATGGAGATGCTAAAAGCTAATTTCGGGTTCGGCCACCGTAGGAGTTGAAACGCGCTCGGGATGGGAGGGGCTAGAAAGTTAATATTCAGTTGGTTGTCATGTACAATTTCACTGCTAGATGGGAGAAATTCTTACACAATGTAGCTTTAAGTAAAAGTATGTAAGTATCATCATGAAAATGTACTTAAAGTATTAAAAGTAAAACTACTCGATGCTGAAAAATCCTCACATTTTAGAAACTGGAAACGTTATATTGTTGGGTAGTGTCAAATTAATATCAAACATATTTTTATAAACTACTGTTTTGTATGCGAAAATCCTAATGTGTAAAGGAACTAGTAACTAAAGCTGTCAGATGAATGTAGCGGAGTAGAAGTAGAAAGTGGCGTGAAAAGACTCAAGTAAAGTACAAGTACCTCCAATTTGTACTTAAGTATAGTACTTGAATAAATGTACTTAGTTACATTCCACCACTGCCTTCCTTCATGTCCTAAGATGTTTTGTTGATCTTATGTAGATTTCATGTCGATTTTAGAATGGTTGCTCTGTGACATGTTTGTGTTGTGAAGCGACAGATTGAAGCATTATGCCCAAGACAAATTTACAATAAAGTGTATTCTATCTATGTATCTATCTATTATTCATAGGCGGCATACAGGCGAGAGGCCCTTTGGTTGCCTTAAATGTGGGAAGAGGTACTTCAGGAAGGAGAATCTTTTGCTACATGAGCTCAGAGACTGTGCTAAAGTACAGGTGAGTAGCTCTAAATCTGTCTTCTGTATCATGTCAGACCCACGAAAGTGTAACATCGGTGTTTGTGCTATGTTACAATTACAGACGTACACCTGCGTGACATGCTCCTCGACGTTTAAAGGAAAAGAAGAGCTACGTTTGCACGTCATCTCCCACACAGGAAACATGCCCCACAAGGTACAGCCCAACAAACACGGCACACAATTAATCCTATTCAGATTTGAATTGATCTTCATTGACGTGGTGCTTCGTTTTTATTTCTTTCTTTTCAGTGTTCAATTTGTCCTGAACAGTTTATGCACAAGAAAAACTTGACAATTCACATGATGAAGGTCCATGGTTATCCCAAACCACACGCAGTAAGTTCTTCTAAATCGTCTTTCGATGAGACTTTGGGCCCTATTTTAACGGTGTGAAGCGCCTGGCGCAGGTGCGTTTAGGGCGTGTCCGAATCCACTTATGCTAGTTTGACGGTGGAAAAAAGGGTCGGTGTGCCGGGCGCATGGTTCAAAAGGGTTGTACTTAGTGTTTTGGGCGTAACATGCAATAAACCAATCAGAGGGTCATCTCCCATTCCCTTTAAAAGCCAGGTATTTGGACCTTGGCGCATTGCTATTATGATGGATTTGCACCGAAATATTTTTATTTGTAATATTTTACTTGTTTGTGTGCTGCTGCCCTTCCCTGTGTGTGTGTGTAACAAGCAGAGTGTGCACGTGCTGTACATAAGCCTAGGTGCATTTTACTAATTTGCTGTTAAAATAACAATGAAATGCTGCGTTATTGACTTTAGACCAGATTTTTGTTGGGCAATGGTGCGTTCACTTCCCACTGCCTCAAGATAGCAATACGCCAAGAATGCACCTGAACACACCTGTTCCCTGTAAGACCGGCACGCCCATGGGCGCACAGATGGGGCGCAAGTGCATTTGCTATATCGCGGGCGCTGGACGGGAAATTGACAACTGCGTGGGTCTTCACCTAGCAAAGACACTTGCGTTGGGCTTTGCGTTGGGCTTTGCGCCGCGCTGCGCCGGGTGCATGATAGGGCCCTTAGACTTTATGGTGATGTACCGACAGTAAATAGGGATTTTAATGGTTTGAATCGTGTTCCAGAACTTTAGATTTGACACAGTTGCCCTTATATTTTCATTAACAGTCACATTTGAACCCAAGGCATAAGCCGGTAGTTTTGATTCTGTTTCAAACAGCGTTTCACTTTTCTTAGTGTCCCCAGTGCCCCAAAACCTTTTTAACTCGGACGGAGCTGCGTGTGCACGAAGCAGCCAAACACCGAGGCGAGAAGCCGTTTGTGTGCGAGGAGTGTGGCCATCGAGCGTCTAGCCGAAACGGCCTGCAGATGCATATCAAAGCCATTCACAGGTAGAGGTTAAGAGATGGTCTTTTTCCTCTGTTACACAAATTGTTCCATCACAACAGAGCTCAACAGTGACCGCCCACTTTTTTAACAACTCAGGTTCCAGTCCCCCCACCCCCCACCCCCTTTCAATATCTCCATTGATGTTTCATTAAATGCTTATGTATAAAGAGTTTAAAGTCTGGAGCCAAGCCAGCCAGCTACGAGATGAACGGGGACCATAAGACATTTGATTCGGCGCAAAAAAAAGAAAACGGATTTAAAAAAGGCAAGACTGCGTACAGAAACGATCACAGACTTCAATGGTAGAAGCTCGCTCTAGCCGTTTGCGGGTGCGGTAAACCTTTCCATGGTAACCGCAAGGTCCACCAATCAGAGATGTCGCTGTAACGCTTAGGATTGTGTGTTGTGTAGTTTTTCTCCATAAGATTGTGAATAAAAACATGTTTTTCTTAAAACAAGGTTGATTTCGTGCGGACTTCTAGCTTCTACAGGAGCAGAAACCTTCGGTTTACAATCTCGTAGCTCGTGGTCAGTCTACCTTAGATGGTTTAGACACTGGTTCTCAAAACCTTTTTCAATAATGTACCCCATTTGAATTGTGTTTTTAAGCCAAGTACCCCCTGACCAGCGATAGATTTACCCAACAACAGCTGTAACTGAAAAACATTTAAATGCTAATGAAAAAAGGCAACAAAAACTTACCCCCATTTGAGAAACACTGGTTTAGACATAATGGCTGATAATCAAAATCCTTATGGAAAAAATCTATGGGATTTTTAATTCCAGAACCACACTGTTGAGCTCTATAGAGGGACCGAACAACTCTATAAAAATCTGCCTTCTAAAATAATATGAGTACCTGTAAATTTGGAGATCAATTTATTTATTTTCTTATAAAAACTGATAGAATTTGTGTAATTGTTTTTTTTTCTTCTGCTTTACAGAAATGAGCGCCCTTTTGTATGTAACTTATGTGGCCATGCATTCTCCCAGAAGAACAACCTAAACATGCATCTGCGTATACACAGCGGTGAGAGGCCGTACCAGTGTCATCTCTGCGGCAAAACCTTCAGGATGCAAGGTAAAGGCCGTCGTCGCCGGTCTGCTGCCGCCTTCATCGCTGCCGCCTTCATCGCTGCCGCCTTCATCGCTGCCAACACAACTCGGTTGAATAGATTAGATCAGACACAACTCACGGAGGCCCTACTGTAACCCCTAATGCTGCAATTAGAGTCCAAAAATGTCACACTCTCTCGTAGCTCAGTCCAATCAGAACACACAGACACGATACACATATTTTTTTAGATTCAGTGGGACTTACTGCACATTTCCCAAGGATACCATTATCTTCATTGGCCATCGCAAAATAAAACGTCCATAAATCTGCTTAGAAATCACAGGGGGAAAAAAAGTCCAGAACTTAAAGGTGCCGTAGGTAGGATTGCGAAGATCCAGGACTTAGCCAAAAAATTTGAACATCGACAACTTCTCAGTCCCTCCCCCCTTTTCCGCTAAAGCCCAAAACGGTCTCCTAAACCCCTCCCCCCACAAGGGAGAATAAATGCGTTGATTGACACGGCCCTAATTGGTGCATCTGAACAGGGAGCGGTGGATTTTTGCAAATCGCACTACAGGCTGTAGGTGATGCCAGAGGAGCCAGATTTCTTTTTAAATGACCTGCTTCATGTAGTTCTACTGGAACATAGGGTCAGTTTCAGCAAATATGACAGAGAGTTAGTTTTATAAGGGTTACCTACTGCAGTAAGTAATCCGGTGATAGCTGTCCGTACATCCATGGGTGCATTGCAAACAAGAATAGATAATAGTTAATTTGGCTTATTTTTAATGGTGCCAATTAAGCAGGCTTAAATTGGGGCCCGCGGTGTACCTCACTGAATCCATTATACTTTCCGTTTACGTCCCCCACGGCATTATGTCAATTGTACTTTTCTAAATTTTTAGAGCATGGCTGTCCTCCAAATACAAGTAAGAGTGTAATAATAAGAGTGACAAAATCCATTAACATGAACTTAAAAAAGAAAGAAAGAATGAAGTCTCAGAATGTCAGGGAGTCGAGGAGGGCGCAGTGATGGACGGACAGACAGATAGACAGATAGATAGATAGATAGATAGATAGATAGATAGATAGATAGATAGATAGATTAACCAAAACACTGAGCAGCAGTCGGATCAATTCTCCAACACAATTTCTCACTCCAAAAGATATTCTGTGATTACGTTTATATTAAGATATTATATGTATCACTCTCTTTTTACTTTTTTAATACCAGCCAGTCTGGATAAACACCACCGGACGCACACCGGCGAGCGTCCGTTTGGCTGCGACGTTTGCGAGCAGCGCTTCACGGAGAAAGGCGCCCTTGTCCGCCACAAGGCCAGCAAGCACGAGGAGGGCCGCCCCCACTCTTGCCACATATGTGGGAAAACCTTCAAAGGTAAGATGTACCGCGCTGGTTATACAATGTGGCCCGATGAACATGGAGTTCAGGACTCGCTAATGCCATTCTTCTTCTTTTATTTTTATTTTTTCCTCCGTCAGCGAGGGAGCAACTTCGCGTTCACCTACGTCGCCATAAGGGCATGAGGAAGTTCGAGTGTATAGACTGCGGCTACAAGTTCACTCGACAGGTAGGCCCACTGGGAAGGCTGCACTTAGTTACACTGTAGGTTCATCTGCCGGATTCTTTTTGGATTGATTGATTTAGCTCTATAAAATACCGGTGGGGGTTTTATTGTATAGTGTAGCCGATCCCTCTCACCCCGGACACAAACTGTTAGAACCCCTCCCTTCTGGCCGGAGGCTGCGGTCCATCAGGACCAAAAACCTCACTCCACAAAAGCGGTTTCTTCCCCTCTGCAGTCAGCAACAAGGCCCCAGACCCCCACTGATTACTGATACATTACTAATAATAGTATTTACTTTTTTAATTTAGGCATACATGGGTATGCCTGCATTTATATTACTGTTAAAGACAGTTGGAACATTTCATTTGTAAATCTTATTTACTTTATGTGACTTTTTTGGTTCGTCCAAAAGTCCAAAGTTTCCATAATGGAAAGTTAACACAATTAGCAAAATAGTAGAGGATTAATTTTCGCATTTTGTCCCTTGCATCTCCACACGCTTCCTCTTCCAGGCACACCTGCGACGGCACATTCAAATCCACAAACGCACGGAGAACTACAACCCCCGGATGAGGAAACTGAGGAACGTGATAGTGCAGGTCGTGGACATAATTCCCGGTGAGAACGGAGGGACGAAGGAAGTGGAAGAGCCGCTGGTGGCCGAGGACACATACTACGTCCCGGAGAGTACCGACGTCCAGGACTCCGACACTGAACCAGAGGCCGACTCGGGGACGGGCCTCGGTTCCAGCTGCACGGTGAGCGGGGTGACCAAGTCGAGCGGCGAGGTGATAGAGGTGGTGGTGTCCAACCAGAACCCGGGATACGTGGAGGCGGCCGAGGAGAGTTTCTCTGAGGAGTACGAGTCCACCATGGTTATGGAGGGAATGGTTGGGAATCTATCCCAGAGTAAGACCTGAGGACTGAAAGACCAGCGACTGTGTGCAACCCTGCGCAGAGTTAAAGTTACTGTGAAGACCACTTCTTTAATGAGAAGGACTTAAAGGGTAACTACCGTTTCTTTCAACCTGGACCCTATCTTCCTACGTTTTTGTGTCTGAGTGACTGATGGCAACAACAATCTTTGACATTGGTCCTGTATTAAGCAAGATCGCAAAACAGGCTACAATGTAAGTTAATAGGGAAATTGTCCAGCTTGTATTTACCTTCACAAAAGTGCTGTTTTTGCCACCGACAGGCTCAGATTATTATTCTAAGTGTCTGAAACCATTATGAAAAGGATTTCTAAGGAGGTCGACCTTTCTGTTAAAGAGTATTTTTAAACATAAAAACATCCGTGAAATTGCGTTCGCTAAACCCACCAGACTCCATGTAAATAAACAGTCATTTTAGAATCGGAAAATACACTTCATTCAAAGTGGACAGAAACCAAATAAAACTATAAAAAGCAGTTTTGGGTCGTCGTCCCACTTTTCCAACCATCACAACTCTAGTTTTGGTTGAAATAAACACATCGTTTACCGATTTACATGTAACTATATGTTGCCTCTATACACGCTAAAAGTATTGTTTATTTAAATGGAGTCTGGTGGGTTTAGCGCTAGTGACTTCAGAGCTGTTTCTGGTTAAACAGAAAGGACTCAAAGAGGTTTTAAAGGTCTATCTCTGAAGGGATCCTTCCCATAATGTTGTCAGACACTTAGAATATTAATCTGAGCCGGTCAGTGGTAAAAACAGCACCTTTAGTGGACCAAACTGATGCCGAACGTTTGCACTTGAGGGTTACATTGCAGCACGGTCTATGGCTGCCCGTTACAGCGTTCACGCTTAATACTAGACCAATTTTAAAGATTGTTGTTCCTATCAGTCACTTACACACAAAAACATCGGAAAATAGAGTCCGGGGGGGGGACCCGGTAGATACCCTTTAAACGTGATGGGAGGACCTTTGGCCTTACAGATCCAAAGATGAAACCGCAACATAGTCAGCGACTGTTGAGTTTCTAGACATGCAAGAGAAGAGCAGCAAGTCATTCTCATAGTGTTAGTAGCCAACAGTATATGAACTGCATGCTTGTGAAGGCTGCATTTATTTATTAATTTTTATTAAGCCTCCTTTTATTGTTGTGCCTACTGCAGCTAAACTCTGGAACATCAGTAATAAATTATCCTCCGTGGTGCTCAGTTTTTGTTTCTGAAGGTGTTAAAGGAATAGTTAGACATTTTTAGGAAATACTCTTAATGTTCTTTCTGGCGAAGAGTTAGATGAGAATATCGCTACCACTCTCGTGTCTGCCTGATGAAAATAAGGCTACAGCCTGACGAAGACTGTAACCGGGGGAAACATTATGGAAAAATATGGATTACGGGGAGGTGTTTTTGTATGGATGAAACAAAGAAAATATAACAATTAAACATTATGCTGTGATATATTGCAATTTATTACCTTTTTTTCTACTTAAAATGATGTCCTCAAAGGAAAACTTTGTCAACATCTGTTATATCTAAAAAATATAAATTTCTGTTTGTTCATTTGACTCAACTGCACCATCTATCTAGTGGACTGAAAAAGCAATTGATTATTCTATTATTCTATAAATTCTCATGTGCAATTTATATAATAAAAGATTGACACTTGGGGGGCCCTGTATTGATATTGTCACGGAAAATATCACAATTCTACTGTATGTTGTATCGAGCAGATACCTTTGATAGATAGATACTTTATTGATCCTGAGGGAAATTTAGGATAATTTTATTCTAAGTAAAGGCCCCTTGTTAAAGTGAAGTTTTTGACCGCTAGCAGCGCTATGGAGTAATGTTTTTCTTTTTTAGGACGAGGGTGATCGATAACGCACAAAGAAGCGCAGCAATGCTCCCGCAAAGGCAGTGAAGAAGAAGACTGCTAGTACACAGATGGATGTGAAGAATGAAAATGTATAAATAAAAAATAGGCTTTACAAATATTTTACGTGGAAGGAAATGTATTCAACAGTTCATTAGGGCTCAAAGATACACGTTTTATAAAAAGCTTTTCACACTCAGCTGCAACAACTGTCCATTGTTTATTAGAAGTATATTAGCAACATGCTAACAGCTTTTCAAATGTGACTCTGCAGAATGAACTTGCCTGCCTGCAGTTTAGTTTATGGTAACCGCACCGTAAACATTATACAAACACAGTACGGGAGCTTAAGAATATACTGTACCTACAAAACTGATTCAACGTCACAAACTTGTATGAAAACTTAAGAAATCGATGATGCATTGACACCACCATAACAACATTAAAGCTCAAACTGAGATTCTTTTTTTTGCACTTCCAGTTACTGGCGACCCATCACCAACATTGACCGACTGTTACTTTTCTTGTCGCAACATGATAGGCAGGGACATCGTAAGCAACCACAGCACAAATAGATCCATAAATAAACATAGAAAACATCCGTAAACACAATCCTAAAAAAGAAATTATTCATGCACATTCGACTGGTGGTTATAAAAGGCTGCTGTAGCCCAGTTTAAGGGTCAGGAGTGACACAAGGAGATGCCTAAATATCACCAGCAATAGAGAATCAACCCGGTACAAGGCAACGCCGCATGCAACCATCCTGAAATCATACTACGATGACAGGAGATTCCTCTGCACACCTTCGAGTACAAGATATTTCAACCCTTCCCTGTGAAGCCATATGTCAGTTTAGTGCTAGATATCAACTGTGATTGTCGTCGTTTTTGGAATGTTAACAGATTATTGCTGTTACTGAACACATATTTGGCTCTCGCTCTGGGCTACACATTGTAAAAAGAGTCCACTCTGGTTTAGCATTGCACTCCTGTAACACTGACAGACTCAAACAAAGGCTCAAACTCCATGCAGCAGAACCAGAGATAGTCTTTTTTTGTTTTTATTCCACACATTCTTCCTCCTCGCTAAAACTAGACGCCTACATTACCCACAATGCCACTCGGCCGGAAACAGTGCTGTCGGAAGATTTGGGTGTGTTAGGCTCGTAGCGGCTAATGTAGCCTCGAGCAGCTAGCCTCAAGCAGAGATGAGGAGCAGGCTGCAGAGGTCAGGTGACCTGACTTCTTTCTAACTCCACACACCCCAGAGTTGGGTTTTTTTTCTTCATTTTTTAAGTTGTAGTCTTCAGCCCCAAACCGACGCGGACTCAAATTTTGCGCAGCTCCCTCTGGAGCCTCAGAAGGCATCGTACAACTTTATTCCCACGTGCAGTAGTACTCCAACTAATTGAATGTATTGTGTTTGTAGAAAAAAACTATCCAAAGTAATTCACTGCTAACACAGAGATGTCCATACCAGGGGTTGATGCATAGACTGTAAGTGAAGCAGAAACATCTGGATCGCCCCCGTGGCTGGATGCAATATAAGTCATAAACCCAGCCCCCACCCATGTTAGATGAGACAGGGACCTAACTAAAAAAAAAAAATCTAAGTATGCCTCAAATACATTTTTTTCCCCAAAGATGGTTTTGGTCATTTTAGGTAGTTCTGATCACGCTGGTGTTTGTTCAGGTGTGCATATTTGTGATCAGTTTGGTTTTCATTAGTGATTTGATGCTATAAAAACAGGGGGTAACGTCATGATTGACAGCTGGGATTGACTCGCTACTGGTCATGCGGGTGTATGGGCGGGACTTCGAAAGCGCGGCTCCACCGCCAAAATTTCAAGATGGCGTCGCCTGTATCCGGGATATTTTGGGGGAGGAAGTGGGGACGTGCATACACAGTCTATTGTGTATACACAGAAACACCTATGGCCCTATCGGGGACTGGAAGGGGCTGTGTTAGAGCTGGGCAATATATCGATGATATATCGAAAATGTTGCGATATTTGATTTTCTCCATATCGCCCAGCCCTAGGCTGTGTGCTGCTCTTTATCGAAGGTTGGGAAGTTAAGCAGTAAGTCTTCATCCTTGAAGTGTTTTCTCTTGCAACACCAAAAAATACAGTTCAGAAACAAGCATAAAGGATAAATGTCACCTTTGTGCCGCTTTTCCAAGTTGTTTTTAAGTGTAGAGTGGGCTGGTTGCTGCCCCTTGTGGCCAAGAGGGGGAAAACACCCACCACAACTGTGGTTCTCACCAACCGTAGTGGTTTTTTTTTTTCTGCTTTCAAGGGGCAGTAATAAGCCCATCACTGCTTAAAGGTCTATATAAAAGAGACTTCAGATACAGTATTAGGGGACCACTAAGGTCTATATAAAAGAGACTTCAGATACAGTATTAGGGGACCACTAAGGCCTATATAAAAGAGACTTCAGATACAGTATTAGGGGACCACTAAGGTCTATATAAAAGAGACTTCAGATACAGTATTAGGGGACCACTAAGGTCTATATAAAAGAGACTTCAGATACAGTATTAGGGGACCACTAAGGTCTATATAAAAGAGGCTTCAGATACAGTATTAGGGGACCACTAAGGTCTATATAAAAGCATCCAAAGAACACCATGTCATAGGACCTTTAACACAGAATTGGGCAAATAAGACATTGCACTTAAAAAATTAATACTTTGACAAACAACACAAAGGTGACATTTGTGCTTCATTGAAAGTGTTGTATATTGAGTATATTTTTGGTATTACAGGAGAAAAGACCTTTAGGATGAGGCTGCCAGTATGCTTCCCAGAATTTCTGTAACCGACAATCTGACATTCACACTCGCTTCAGGCCGTGGCTGTTCAGATTTGTAGAGGTGAGAAAAGAGCCAGGGTCTGTCCTCTCTCTCTCGCCCTATTTTTTGATTCTTCACACATCAACTATTTCTGCTTTTTGAGTCAACAAGTCTCAAAATGGGAACTGTTATTATATATATAAAAAGGCACCTCCAAGTTTAGCTTTTTGTTTGGTGATGTATCACTTGCTGCAACCGACAATCACCAAGCTTTATGCAAATAATTGCAAGATGACGTCACCAATATGCAAATGAGTGTATGCAGTCATTTGCACCATAGTGCTTTAAAAACCCAGGGAAAACCCTATGAAGGTTAAAAACAAAACACAAGCACTTATGTGCCCAGGAGTTGGTGTAACAGCTGACTGTTTCCTGCAACGAGCTCCAGCACAAAGCACAGTTCCTCAGTCTCTTTTCTTTCTCCCTGAAATAAGCTGCCTTCAAGTACGGTCGGCAATGTCAAGACCTATAAGTAATCTGGTGGAAAACCAACATTGTGAAATTTAAAGTCTACTCGTGCTACATTGGGTGGGGAGTGTTAAAGAACACAACAGGATGTCACACAAATGGGCCTTTTAAGTTATATCCCACAACCGCACATTCCCGCGGCGAATTGCCGGACCGACTATCTAGTGTGAATGAACACTTAACGGTTTGGTTTGGTTAAATTCCCCCACTTTTGACTTGAAGGCAGTGGCTTCCCTAAACTTTTCTATCCATCCGGGACGGGCTCCCACGCAGTGAGACGAAACGGGGCTAAGAAACACCAGGTCTTTTTTGGAACTCAGCCAGCCAACAGACTGCTGACAATGAGGGAGAACACACTGAAAATGTCAACATGGGTTTCTGGGCCCAAACTCAGTGTGCTGGGTTCACATCCTGGTTCTGGTTTTGGATGGGATTGTTGTTGAGGTTGTGGAGCGCGTGCGGGCGCTGGTGCCGGTGCAGGTGGATGGCGTTTGACTCGGGTATGTCGGCGGGTTCGAATGCGCTGGACACCTGCGGCATGAACTGGCGGAATATGCTGACGCTGCCGTGCCAGAATGTGGGCTGAGGCAGTCGTCCGGCAAGAGTCCAGGAGCGGGTGGTCGGGTCGTACGCCTCCACCACATCCGACAGCTCAAACGTGTTGTCGTAACCACCAGACACATATAATTTACCGCCCAGGGCCGCCACACTGCCTCCAACGTGGACCTGGATAAAAGAAATGAGATCAAGAACATTTTAAAGATTATTTTTTTGGGCATGTTCGGCCTTTATTTTTACAGGACAGATGAAGACATGAAAGGGGAGAGAGAGGGGGGGAATGACACGCAGCAAAGGGCCGCAGGTCGGAGTCGAACCCGGGCCGGCTGCGTCGAGGAGTAAACCTCTACATATGGGCGCCCGATCTACCAACTGAGCTAACCGGGCACCCAACTTTATAATTCTTTTTATGCTTTTCCTTTTATTAGATAGTGACAGTAGATAGACAGGAAAGGGGGAGAGATGGGGGATGACACGCAGCAAAGGGCAGCAGGTCGGTTTCGAACCCGCACCGCTGCAAAGGACTCCGCCTACATGGGGCGCATGCTCTTACTGGGTGAGCTAGAAGCCGCCCCTTTACACTCCTTTTTTTAATTATTCAACTAATAGGATTATTTATTGATTTATTTAGCTATACTTTGGACTCATCTGACAACCTTTTACTGCCTTTTGACAGTTTTGGGACTGATTGGTTGATGTCATATTATTAAAGGCAGTACCTGTAATCAGTTACATTCCCTGCCAACACAGCTTGAAGTTATCAAACTGAAGCCATTAAAAAGGCTACTTTCATTCACGCGTCACCTTTACTGTATTCAGCAACTAGTGACACACAGCAGCAGCTGTTGTTATTTTTCATCCTTGGACACACCGCGGTGTTGTTGACGCTTCTGTTCACAGGTCAGAAGAATTCCAGACCACAACAGTTACTAATAATAAAGCATGCTGGCAGACTAGTGTCAGACGTGAAATACGAACCTGGGTCATCGGACTGATTTTGTCCCACTCGTTCTTTTGAGGATTATAAACATCCACCTCGGCCGAGTCATCCCTACAAATAGAGATGCACCAGAGTCAAGCTGCAGCCAAAACAATCACTACTACTGCAACAACGCTGGATTACAAAAAACATTTCTTTCTGGACTTTTAAATAATGAATCACATCCCAGCATTCTACATGTAAGTGAGACAGATCATTTTAAATAATAATAATTTAACTGTATATTTAACTCCTAACTAACTTTACCTTTGCATTGTCACTTCTATAACATGATTAAGATATTTTGCACAATGATTTTGTATTTTACAAAAGCACCACGTTCTCTATAAAGTGCAATCTCATTTCGTCATTTCTCACAGTGCGAAACCGGGTAGAAAAGAAGACTAACGTGAGTCTATTAGTTTACTAGATGAAAAAATTAAAGGGTAACTACTGTTTTTTTCAACCTTTGACCCTATTTTCCTATGTTTTTGTGTCTGAGTGACTGATGGCAACAACAATCTTTGACACTGGTCCTGTATTAAGTGAGATCGCTGCAGTCGGCAGCAGCTAAACAAGCTACAATGTAAGTTAATAGAGCAATTGTCCAGCTTGTATTTACCTTCACAAAGGTGCTGTTTTTGCCACTGACAGGCCCAGATTAATATTCTAAGTGTCTGACAACATTATGGAAAGGATCCCTTCAGAGATAGACCTTTAAAACCTCTTTGAGACCTTTCTGTTTCACCAGAAACAGCTCTGAAGTCGCTAGTGCTAAACCCACTGGACTCCATTTAAAATAAACAATACTTTTAGTGTGTATAGAGCCAACATATAGTTACATGTAAATCAGTAAACTATGTGTTTATTTCAACCAAAACTAGAGTTGTGATGATTGGAAAAGTGGAACGACGACCCAAAATGGCTTTTTATAGTTTTATTTTGTTTCTGTCCACTTTGAATGAAGTGTTATTTACGATGCTAAAATTACTGTTTATAACGCAATTTCGAGATTTGTTTTTATGTTTAAAAAAGGATCTTACTCTCTAACAGAAAGGTCGACCTCCTTAGAAATCCTTTCCATAATGTTGTCAGACACTTAGAATATTAATCGGAGCCTGTCGGTTGCAAAACAAGCACTTTTGTGAAGGTAAATACAAGCTGGACAATTTCCTTATTAACTTACATTGTAGCCTGTTTTGCCGCAGCGATCTCGCTTAATACTGGACCAGTGTCAAAGATTGTTGTTCCCATCAGTCTCTTAGACACAAAAACATAGGAAGATAGGGTCCAGGTTGAAAAAAACGGTAGTTACCCTTTAAGATGCCTTTTTTCATAAAGTGTTTACCAGATGTGGAAGAAGTACTCAAATGTAGTTGAGAAGAAGTATAAAGTAGCATAAAATGGAAATACTCAAGTCATGTTTCCCCCTCACCTGATGAAGTAGATGAGGCTTTTGAGGGTCACAGTTTTGGGTGTGAAGGACCACGGCGGCAGCTGTCCACAGCTGACCATGGCCCAGCGGTTGGAGTCTGCATCGTAGCTCTGGATGGCCATGGTGTCCTCCCCGGTCAGGGAGCCTATGGCGTACAGGCGTCCGCTGCACGTGGTGACCGAGCAGTTGTCCATGGCGTGCAGCATGGGCGGTAAGGCCTCCCAGCAGTCCAGAGCGTGATCGTAGCGCTCCGTGCTGTCCGATGCCACCACATAGAGCTGACCTTTCAGCACACTAGAGCTGTGGTACTCGCGGGCCTTCAGCATGGGCGCCGCCTCGGTCCACTCGTTAACGCTCGACTTGTAGCGCCACACGCCGTCGTAGAGGCGAGAGCCATCGGAGCCACCTGGAGGACACAGACAGTGTCTCTACGGTTAATATGCTGCTAGGGAAGCACAGAAATGAATTTTCTTGGCCGAAGCCGAAACTGAATATGATGAAAAACATGGCCGATTACTGAATGTGTTTTTTTTTTGACTGTGCTTCCACACCGCCACGTTTGCTGCATTCTTAAAGTGTGCGCGCCTTTCATTTGAGAGTCACATAAAATTGTTCATCATAAAACTTCATTGTTTGGTAAAATTTATTCAGTCTTTTCACTTATACATTTTTGCCATTTTCGGTGCATCCCTGGTTGCTGTCTAGCATCATTGTGCGCAATAACTGCAAATAATTATTTATATATACACACACACACACACACACACACACACACACACACACACACACACACACACGCTTTGTTACTTGCTACTTTGTTGCCCTTAAAAAACCCTTCTTAATACATTTGTATCTAAATTTGACACACATACTGTATACTTACAAAATAAAATCTAAATCTGCCTGTCAACATTATCTAGTCATATGCTGCTGTTATTTCTGTCATCGAAGGAGTTAGCTAACAGTGCTAAATTTGAGGCCTTGCAGGAGACACAAGCTCTGAGTCAAGGTCTGGGATTATTCCTCAAGGGAAACACGATGAAGATGATAACACCACTGCTGTCCTGGCAGCACACCGTGTCCTGCCTCCCTTTGCCTTGTCCACAGAGAGACCCACCAGCCAAAGAGCCTGCAGTTTATTTATAAGCACCGCCTGACGGCCATTTCATAAGATGAAGGAGCGGGAATGAAAATCTACTGCCTGGAGTGTTCACATTACAGTGAATCTCATATACACAGCAACTGTAACCGCTGCACACGGTCTGTGTGGCCTGTCCTTCAGTAAGTGGGACAGTCTAATGGTGCGTTCTTTTTGTCTTGTAATCGCGACTAGTAGCTCGAGTGTGACGTCACATCCGTGTCAAAAAACGAATAACCGCGGGTAGGCTACTGCTCTGCTTTCTGCTCAAGACTCGGCCATTGTTGTCATTTAGCTACGGAGCGTCTCTAGCCAATTTCAGCTGCACAAGCTACAAAATAACTAATCAGTCGGTATTTAACTCATAATAAGACTGTAGCGACATGCCTATAGGTAGCAGTATACAGTGCTATGTGTACGACTTATTCATTTGGTTACAACAAAGACAAAAGTGCTTAAAATTGTAGAAAACCACAATGTTTACTACGTGTGATGCACGACGTAGCCATCTTTGAAAGTGAGCTCGGGGTCCTTCAGTTCAGACGACTTGACGAGTCGTATATACGACCTCGGGGGCGTTCTTTTTGCAACTTCCGGTTCGTAACTCCTGAAAACGACTCGTAGATCGACTTCGGTGGACAAAAAGAACGCACCATAACTTCAAGATGGTGTACATTATACTCTGGGCTACATTTATACTAGGGCTCACAATTATTATTATTTTATTATCAGTGAAACAGTTTAACAAATCAACCGGAGAAACACATTAAACTGTGAAATTTCCCTTGAAACTTTGCATTTTAACAGTTTTTTCATTCACAACAAACAAAATAAGAGTTTATTTGCAAAATGTAATGTGCAAAATAATTGTTTTTCTCGTTTATATTGTTTTTGTGATCGTGAGGAGCCAAAATCGAAATCTCGATCCAAATTTGAATAATTGCACAGCCCTATTTCATACGTACATTTTATATACTCCTATTGATTTCCTCAATGCAAATTTCCACTAATGATGTTGAAAGTTGAGTTTCCATGCAAGACCTCAATATTTAAACCGTGTAGAAAGGTTTTTGAATAACTCTCTCTCCCTCTGAATAACTTACCTGTGACATACATGTCGTTTCCGAGGGCAGCTATGCTGTAGCCCCCTCCGAGGTGGTCGGGGAACTCGGCCAGGTAGCGCCACTGTCCGGTCTGGGGGTTGTAACAGTCCACTGTGACCAGCTCATCGCAGTCCTGGTCGCAGCCTCCTACCACCACCAGGATCTCTGCCAGCCCCGTGGACGGCCGCGGCCGCATTCGGTGGCAGGGCCTGTCGTGGCGGTCGTACTCGCAGGACTGGAAGCTCCGGGCCTCGTTCACCATGCGGAGGCAGGTGGGCGACAGGTAGACGAGCGGGTCGCTCTCCACGTGGGCCAACAGAAAGAACCTCCGGACAAAGGGGAGTCGCACCTGCTGTAGGAGCTCGGGCCAGTAGTGCAGCCTTCGCTTGAGGTCAGCCTTCACCCAGCGCACGGCGATCTGATAAACTACCTCCTCTTTGTCCACGCAAAGCTCGTCATCTGACAGAAACTCAAAGAGGCGCTTCCACGGCAACCGCTCAAAGTCCTTCGCTTTGGCCAGCTCCATTATGTTTTTGAGGACAAAGCGGCGAGCGCTGGTCGCCAGCTCGCGGCAAGCGTAGGCCTCGGCAAAGTCCTGGATCTCTAAGCAGTTGGAAACGTCCAGCCGCTGCTCCAGGAAAGCACAGCAGGCCTCTTTGACGGAGGGGAACTGAAACAGATCGGCCGTCTTCAGTAGCACGTCCACATTCTCCTGGGTGACGGTGACCCGTCCGGTGTAGCAGAAGTCCACCAGCAGGCCCAAAAGCTCGGCTGACACCTCGTGTAGAACTACTCGGTCCATAACGCTCTCCCTCAAAGTTCCTGCGAACATCGCCCGGAAGTATGTGCTGGCAGCGGCCAACACTGTGCGGTGACAGTGGAACTCGCGGCCCTCGGCGCACAAAGTCACATCGAAAAACTTGCGCTCGGCGCGGAGTTCATGGATCCCCCGCAGCAGGTTGAAGGCATGGGCCGTGTCGAAGAAAGGCAGGGTGGACGGCTGTGTCTGCAAGACTGGCTTTTCCATCTCTCCTCTGGGTGTCTCAGTTTCTGGTGGTTGTGGTCAGAATGATGTTTTCGTCTAAAAAAGATAAACATCAGAAACATACATCAAATTCCAACCCAACACATGGTACGTATCATTATATGTTACACACCATGTAGGGCAGCAACTATAAAATGTCACAAAATAGAGAAAAATACCCATCACAGGTTCCTAAAGCCCATGTCTTCAAATTGTTTATTTTGACCGAGCAACAGTCCAAAAACCCAAAGAAATTAAGTTTACAATCGCTTAAGACCATGAAATGCAGCAAATCCTCACAATTGAGGAGCTGAAACATTGGGGATTTTGGGGCATTTTTGACTGAAGAATTACATAAATTATTGAAGATTATCAAAGTAGCTAACGATTAAATTTCTGATGCTTGACGATTCAAGTAACAGACTAATTGTGTCAGCTCTAGTAGCCTGTTGTCAAACCTATAAAACCAAATCTATACACAGTGGTCTGTAATGGAGAAGGATGGCAAAACAGCATTTAACAACATTTATATAAGTGTTACAGTTAAAAAAGCAAAGAACAAAAGCAAAAGAGATGTATAAATTTACATTTCTATAACTTCTGACGCCAGATGAAATGTCTAAAAGCAAAGAACAAATTAATTTCCATCAGCTAATTTCACTGATAAGTAGTGGTTACTTGAGAAACTATACAACCAAACACGTAAGAATTGTGACAGCCCACTAAAATAGGGTATATTCTTTAGAAAAAAATATAGCCTATTTTATTTAACCTAAAAACTGTTATTTTTCCTACCTGATGAGCACCTCCAGGCACGTTTCGTACAACAGTCTAGAAGAATCTAGTGAATCTCAGCGTGACTCAGTACATTTGAGCTCCAGCTTCTTACTGTGTTTAAGATAAAGAGCTCGCTTGTGCTTAGGGGGTTATAAATACACCAGCAGTGTCCATTTCCAGGCAAGGGTGGGTGGGGGTGGGGGCTTAGGGAGAACACCTAACATGCTCTCCCCCCACTGGTATGTCTCTGTGGTCAGCCAGCGTAAGTAAGTGGTCTTTGAGAGAGGAGCCAGCTGAGCCCGGGCCTCCTCACCACCATCAGCAGAACAAACCACAGAGCTTCCTGTCAGAATGTTCTGCAGTCAGGTTACCAAAGTAGCACAGCGGCACAGACCTGCGCTGATCACAGCTGACAAACAGAAAGAGGGATGGCTCGAGGGCCAACAACCATACTCTCAATCAACATGAGGCATTCAGAACTGGCATGAATGGTAAAATTGTACATTTACATACATTACAGTTGGCTACAAGATGCAGCTGCACTTTGTGCTCAATTACAAATGTTAGAAATTCCCTAATTGTAAGTATATGACAGTTCTAGCTACGGTCTGAGGTACCCCCACAGCCCTGTCAGTTTAACATACGTAACCCTTCATCGATTACCAATGTATGTTTCAAATGGATAACACTATTCATTATAGAAGAATGGATATTGCAAATCTTTTCATACAATTGAACTGTCAATATTTAGGTTGGTATGGTCAGAAATTGTACTACTACTTAGAGTGAAGCTGAAAAACAAAAAAAAATCTGTTTTCCCCCCAAATTAGTTGAGCTGCTCCACAATCTTTCCAAGTGTACCCCCTGGCGACAGCAGAAGTAATCACTGGATTAAGCCAGAAAATAAACCTGCAGCTATTTTGATGATTGACTATCATTGCAAAGTGAATATCTTTAGGTTTTGGACTGAATTTTGTTTTACGTCACTATGGATGGAGGGGGTATTGAAATGGGCATTTGATATTATTTTCTAACATTTTATAGACTGAAACGAATAAGAGAATTGAGAAAACAATCAGCAGTAATATAGACAACTGAAGCCGTAATCTGAATATATTTGAGTTTTGGACTGAAAAAAATAAATAAATTGTGATATTTTTTCCCCATTTTCTGACATTTTCTTGACCAAACAATTAATCAAGCAAATAATCGGAACATTAATCGATAAAAAATATTGTAAGCCCTGTGCTAAATGTGGAAACTTCGTTGCTTATTTCATATTTTTTGTCGAAGCCATAAATGTGACAAAATGTGCATTTTGTTTTTTCTCATTTCTGTTCAAATTTAGTGAAACACCACATGATATTCTATTACCTTGGCCCTTGAGAAGGTTTTGAAAAGACTGCTTAAATCATTCATGGCTGTTTAATCGGAAGTATATCAGATTTTGATAGTGTACTGTATTGGAGATTACATTTCAGTTATTCACTCCACTTAAATCACCAGAACATACTGTAAAAGACGAGTTGTTGTTGACTTAGTAGGTACCTACGTTGAAGGCCTTTCTAGGAATCTTGTCAATGTCTGAAGATTATCTTCTGAACATACACAGGTATCTTCTTACAGCAATTTGTTTAAAGGTTGTAATAAAGCCCCTTGTCCTCTGGCCAAAGGAATACACATTCCACACGAGGGTTCAACAATGAAGCGGTGCGCATACTGTAGCTCTGAGGGATCAAACTGCTCTCCTGAAAGGCAGACAGGACGATCTCACAACCCACACATGCACGGAACTGCAAAAACGCACGTGCAACTTCTGTGTACGTGATTGCCTTTATTTTAAGAGGGGATAATGGCGTTTCCTTACATAGACGTGAGAGTTCCTATCGCTCAGTTGTGTATGTGATTTCTTACTCCCACTGCCCTCTGTTACAAAGAATGAAAACATTGGAGTCAACTATTCAACTATTACATCAGGTACATGTTTTAGCCGTTTTATCTTTTACTCTACGCATTATCACAAAGAGCAAAGCCATGATTTAGCTTAATACTGCAACAGTCAGAAGTATTGAGCAACTTACAACCGGTGCGTTTCCCAACCAGATCCAAGACTAGCCGACAGAAATGTATGCTAGTTAGGTGAGAGGGAGGGAAACAGTAGAGGTGTGGAAACAATCTCACTGCTATGACTGACGAGTACAGAGCCAGCATCGAAAGAGAAATGGACCCTATGCCCTTTTTATGACTTAATATAACAGTATAAGCCTGTCTGCTCCAGGAGCTTAACTCATGACCTGTAGTTATATTCAGGACAGAAACACTGCAGAGTACAATGCGGTTAGTCAGAGGACTTTAGTGGCATCCAGCAGGACAAAACTCTAGAGGAAGGTGGTGGGTGTTATTTTCTATTCCTTGAAATGGTTGATGAGAAGGGCTATTCCATGGATGTATAATATAACCTGAATACAGCATTCGAGGTGGAGCCCCTGTTCATTCCTATTAGGAGATGCTCAGTGGCGCATAAAGCCCAAAAACTGCCGCGTCTAAAATTACCCGGATGATCGGCACCAGTGTTGGGGAAGTTACTTTCAAAAAGTAGTGTTTGCTCGTTACTTCTTAAAAAAGTAATCCGTTGCTTTTAGAGGTCGACCGATTAATTGGTAGGCCGATTTTTTGGCTTTTTTTACATAATCGGCATCGGCCAATATCAAGCCGATTAATAGGCAGGCGCATCTGCGGGCAGCCTGGTGTTGTTGTTGTTGTGGAATACGTGTTCGATGCACGCTGCCCCTAGAGTCAAATACCAGCAGAGTAAGCAGACCTCATCCAGTGCCTAAGGAAGGAACTGTTCCTCGGAGAAAACGGTAAGGATTAAATTCTTATAAGTCGTATATATTATATATATATGAATATATGAAAAACGTATGACATGTTACTGCCAACTTCGAGAAAACAGGCGACATGACGTTCGGCTACTTTGGATATTGATAGCTGTCATGCTGTCATGTCACAATAATTAAGCTAGAATTTTGCAATCACAGACAGTGGATCTGAGACTTTTATTTGTTCTGTTTGTGTGTCTATATTTGAGAGGGTTGTCAACTCAATGCAGAGAAAGAAGTTGTAGTTAAAAGAGACCACCGCACCATAGGCTAGTGAAGGACTGGCTTTGCTTTGCTAGCGTCGTTGCTAGGGTTGGTACAGAGTAGACCCGCTGCTAATATGGCACCTGTGCCTTAACGACCCGTATCTACCGGACCGAATAGCAACGCGGATTTCTGTACCTCATTTCGGCGCCACTGATATGCCTGCGTTGCTCTCTGATGCTCCGAAAACGAATGTTAGAATAACAGAAACATCGCAGCATGTGACGCTAGTTAACATTACACTCGTCAGCAGCTAACGTTAGCCTACCGTTAGCTAGCTGATGGATTAAACACGATTAAAATGCTGACAGCTAAACGGTGTAAAGTGTGATTTATTTCACTGTATAGGATCCAACAGCAGTATGTTAAGCAGTGTGCTGCTGCCGTTGTTTAGCTACTTGTCTGAAGAACAACACAGACGGTGCGTCGCGGTGCATTCAAAGTTGTTGTAAAATACCCTTTTGCCATGGTGGTTGTTTTTGTCGTTCAACAGCAATTTACTAGTGAAATAAGTTATTGTTATAAGTTATAGTTATTACATTATTATTAAATCATTTAATTTTGACCATATGGCCTAAAGTTGTTTTCCCCCCTTAATTAGGTTTTGTCCATTTGGCTTTGTCTGTCAACAAACAAAACAAACCAAAAATACATGTTTCAGGACAGTTTTTGGGAAGATGATAGAAACTTTTTACTGAACTTTTTACTTCTCACTGAATTATTAGCTGATTTATAAAACAAAATTAGATTTTATATCTATACCTATCTATAAAATGACTTGAAGAAGATACTATACAAAAATACTAACTTAACCTTGTATTTTCCCCCTTTTTTAGTCATTAAGTCTGATGGCTGAAAAGAAAACCACTCCCTTATGGCAGCGCTTCACCCAGCCAACACCTAAACAAAGAAATGCTGCTGGTTGCTACTGTGTGTCAGCACTACTATTGTTAAAATGGTCAATTTATTTTATTGTTCTCAGCTGTTTGATAAATGCTGCTAAGTGCACTAAACTTTATCTTTTAATTGAAAAGTTTATTTGACAAAGTTAAATTTCTTTCTTTCTTTCTTTCTTTCTACCCGTTTTGTTTATTTATACAATATATGTTTTTACATTATACATGTTTAATGTAAGTATACAAGTGCAGATTGGTGTTCAAGTGTTCAATAAATGTTTTTGTTGAGAAATTTTGTTTTTATCTTAAGTACTTATTAGTGTTAAATTTTATCTTTCAAATAGAGGTTAAAAACAAGCAAACATCGGCCAAAAATAATCGGCAGCATATATCGGCCATTGGCCGACCCTGATTTCAAAAGATCGGCATCGGCCTGAGAAAACCCATATCGGTCGACCTCTAGTTACTTTACTTAGTTACCCCCTATGGAAAGTAACTTTTTACATTACTTTTAAAAGCAAAAGTTAATTATAGAAAAACTATCTTTGACCATAAAGCCGATCTATGGTTTATCAGTGAAGTGTCTGAACTACACTGCAGACTGGATTCTCTACTCAGAGTGAAGGCTGATTCATTATGAACGAGTCCAGCGCAGGTTGAATGCACATTGGCAGGCGTTTCACGGTGTTAGCGTGTATGTAATGTCTTGTATGACTTGTACCGGTCACGCAGCCACAATGGTCCGTGCATTGTTGTAAACACATGCAGCCTCTTTTCTGGCGTGGCGTTTTCAATGTCTTTGCGCACCAGAAACGTGTATGACGCGGCGCTGCTGCTAGCCTTGTCTGTACACATGTACTGTATGTTTCCCATTGATAAAATGAAATAATAGCGTGTTCTTATTCTGATTTGATTACAGCAAAGACAACGTCGGCAGTATTGACGTCAAAATAGGCTACAGAATAATTAATAGATAGATTATTTATTATTATTTTTTAATTACATTTATATCTGCATTTATGTCAAAACTTTCAAGACTTTCAAAACAAAATGTCATTTATTAAATGTATTTGTGTCAAAATGACATAAACATCTTTTCATATTCTATTTTGCCTGGAAACGCTTCCAACACACTTGCGTGAAAAATATGCGGCGGTCCTATTTCTAGCATGCACGAGTTTTCGGCGTGGCTTGAGACGTGCGTGTCACGCAGGCAGTGTGCAAGCTCGAACCTGTTAACATGGGAGCCGAAATAAAAACGGACACGCCACGCAGCTGACACGCTCACGCCACACAGCCAGTGTGCAGGAGCCCTAGCTCATGGTGGTGCTAAATGAAAAGTCAGGGGATCACCAAAGTCAGTAGGATTCATCCTCTGGGGGGCAATTCAAAAGAGAAAACCCACATGGTTTCCAAGAGTCCACGTTTTCAGTGAGTTTATAATGTTTATTCAGGTGCTGTTCTGTGCATGTGAAAGGTGTACATCAAAAAAAGGCTGAGTTTACATGAATCTGCTTACAGTTGTGTCCTCTATCTCTTGGTTAAAAGGCTAGCATTGCCCCTAGCTGGTGCAAGCTTGGAATTACCACCACAAGACAATTTACATACAGGCTTCAACACTGTTTTGCATTTTTGCCATCTCAGCAGAATAGCTTTACTGTGTACATAATTACCTTGGCTATTCATATTTAATATCTTAGTTTGCAAGCTTAGGCTGCTTTGAATATCAACTGTCAAATGACTACATGACAGAACATATGAAAAGAAGCATATAACCTTGGAGACTTTTTTTCTGCAACAGTGCTCAGATTCGTGTGGTGGAGCACAGCACCTGGAACTAGGCTAACAACCACGCCAAGACAGCTGCCTTGACTGCTGTCGCTCCGGGCTGCTGGGTCCGAGGCAGCCAGAGTGGAGTGACATAAACCCCCTGGTTCTCCACAGCTGAGCCTGGCCATAAAAAGGCAACCACACCACACTCATCTCATCCCCCACTGAGGCGGCCAGCACGAGGCTAGTGCTGTGTTCCATTTGACGTGGAAGTCAAAATTCACAAGTTCCCAGTCCAAGATTTCAAGCCGAACCGAATCGAAACCGATTATCGGGCTGTTTTTTGGCAGTTTGCAGATTATCTGTATTGCCGTTTTATTTGCCTGATAACCGATAAAGTTAATTAAGTATCCCAAAAGTTACATTAAATTAAATCAGACGCACATTTACTCGGAAGTGAATGTACGGTACACCCAGTAGAAAATTCTGACTGTGTCGCCACCTACCGTTTGCTCCATGCAATGCCCCCACCTGATGCAATACATCAGTTCACATTACACTCCTGTGCAACGCTACGTAACACTTGGGTGTAATCAAACAGACTACACCCATCCACAATTAAATCTGAGAAGTCACTGCACCACTGGTTATTCTTGCAACGAAGTGTAAAGTTTGTTCTGAATATGCAGTCTGCAAACATTGCAAAAAGTTAGTCTCATACTCAGACCTGTTATAACAATAAATCAAGAAGAGTATTTCACGTTTCAATGATAAGCCTAGTTCCAAGTTATTCTCACATTGCCTTATGGACCTTACTCCATAATGCTGTGGAGTAAGGTCTGGCTACACCACACTATACATTCTGGGATAGGAGAAAAAAAAAAACATTGGGTTGTTGGCTTTTCTTTAAAGACCCACTCCGATGAAAATCATGTTTTTCTAGGTGTTAACATGTTCTTGTAGCATTTTTCTGATGTTAGAGGACATATCTTGAGAAAAATAAGCTCAAAGTTGTATTTCTGAGTATTTCTGCATTCAAATGTCTGTGAATCAGTAGCAGACGCTAAAATGCCGGCTAAAATAGACTGGAGTTGTGACGTAGTAACTCCACTGGGGGGCGCGACAACGCTCATACTCCGTCCCACCTCCTGCCCGCTCAGGTTCTGAGGAGTAGAGAAAAGGCGGATCAACTATGTACTATGTGCGGTAGCGGGTTGCAATGCTAAGAGGAGAGATAGTGGTATTAGCTTTCATGCTTTACCAAAACATGCTGCTGTGAGAGATAGATGGATTACGTTCCTTGGTCACGGCAATGTTAAAAACCACACATCGGTTTGCGGTCAGCACTTCACAGAAGACTGTTTCACCAACTGGCAGGAGAAAAAAATGGGCTTTGTCAGTAAATTATTTTTGAAGCCGGATGCAGTGCCTTCCATCAAGACACCATCAACTGGACAGCCTGTGTCTTTACCGGTAAGTTTATTTTTTTTTTCTGTCAGGAGCTAGTTCAACGATCCCGCCTGTTTGCTAGCACAGTGCGGCCAAAGTGGCGCTTTTCTGTCAGGAGCCAATTCAACGATCCCGCCTGTTTGCTCATTACATCAGCTAACGTTACCTACCGGGTAACTCTCTGTTAACTTAGCTTCATCTGTGTTAAAGTGATGTAGATTATAATGTAATGTAATGCGTTTTACAGGGGCTTTTTTGAAGTTGTGTTTTGAATATGTGAATGTCACAGATACACACACACAAGCCGTTGCATGGCATTGTGAACCGAGCTACGTGGCGCTGAAATTGGAACACATGCTGTAACAAATAAGTCACTTTTCACCGTTTATCAATCGTCATCTAAATTCCGCGCTCGTTCAAGTAGACTAGCACACGCAGGGTGGCGACGAGTTTAGCCTGTCGCAGTCGTTTGTCCCCCCGTGTGTCAAGCCCATCACTCGTGAGAGAGTCAGTCAGTTTTTCAGATAGAGCGGTGACAGTAGCATCATAATAATCCCGAAATTCCGAGCAATCCACTGATACTAGCTAAATATGTCCTGATTGATCACTGTGGGAGGGATGAAATATCGAAGCGAAGTCGAGCTGTTTTACAATTTAATAAATTGTTGTGAGCTGGAGAGCTCTCGTTATAAGCTAGCTATAGCTAGCTTTGTTTGCCATTCATTCCAATGGGGAAACATCGCGGCTAGACTTTCAACATACATTGCGTATATTTACACTTTGAATTTCGTCATGGCATTTATATAACACATACTATATGGTCTTACAAAGCTAACGTTTTTGACCGATTACAATTTAATACATTTTTGTGAGCTGGAGAGGTCTCGTTACGAGGAAGCTAGCTATAGCTCTGTTTGCCATTCATTCCAATGGGGAAACATTGACTTTCGACATACTTTGAATTTCGTCATGGCATTTATATAACACATACTATATGGTCTTACAAAGCTAACGTTTTTGACCGATTACAATTTAATACATTTTTGTGAGCTGGAGAGGTCTCGTTACGAGGAAGCTAGCTATAGCTCTGTTTGCCATTCATTCCAATGGGGAAACATCGCGGCTAGACTTTCGACACACATTGCGTATATTTACACTTTGAATTTCGTCATGGCATTTATATAACACATACTATATGGTCTTACAAAGCTAACGTTTTTGACCGATTACAATTTAATACATTTTTGTGAGCTGGAGAGGTCTCGTTACGAGGAAGCTAGCTATAGCTCTGTTTGCCATTCATTCCAATGGGGAAACATTGACTTTCGACATACTTTGAATTTCGTCATGGCATTTATATAACACATACTATATGGTCTTACAAAGCTAACGTTTTTGACCGATTACAATTTAATCATTTGTCGGTTTTTAATTTTGCAGTGTTACTGTGATATAGATGTATGGCTATAATGATCATTTTAGGCTAACGTAATAGCCCGTGTTAGCAGCAGGGTTACTCCTGAGTGTACCTTTATGGTTGGTTTATGCCTTAAAATAATGGCCAGGATTTCTGGGAAAAGGTACGATATGTTTGTTTCAAAACATCACTGCAGGTTGATTGTTTTTCGCAGCAGAGGTTGATTGTGGGCGAGAGGGCGACAACACTGTCTTGGTTAGCTCACCGAAGCTCTACTGCCACTGTCTCGGTAACGTTAGCTAATGTCCGCTAGCTAATGTAGGCTAACTATAGCCAGTTAGCTTTGTATGTAACATAACAAAAACCCACCCATCTCAGAGGAGCGAAGCTTAATATTTCAGTCAATAAAGTTATGTACAAAAGGAGCACTAACGCCACAGGTCTTATCTTGGCAACGTGGACGCAGATATAGTTAACTCCTGGCTCAAAACTGTAGGGCTGGATAGCTCCAATATTGTTCTCCATTTTTGTTGCAACGGTAATGACAGGTTGGGGGTGAAAAGCTAGATGACAGCTAGCAGGAGGGAGAGAGAGCTCTCAGCAACGAGGAGGGGGAGGGTCGTCTCCGTGCCAATGGCTCCACCCACAACGCAGAGGCAAATTGCTAATGAGCTACTGCCGCTCTGCTGAAGCGAAGTCCCAGAAAACGGCACAGGTTTTGTGATTTTGGCTAAAAATGGCATAATCATCATTTAAAGACCACTGAGAATGTTTAAAAATAGCTCAAAATATGATCGGAGTGGGACTTTAAACCAATCACAATCGTCATTACACAGTACACGAGAGCTGAGAAGGGTCTGCTGGCATCATGCATTACAATAGCGGCCTCTAGAGGCCAAATAAAAACACTGATAATAAACACTGAAATCACTGATGCCTCGTGTTGTTTATTTTCGACATGTGTTACTGCGCGCTGCACGGAGAGCACATGCTGTGCGGAGAAGGCTGATCAGATGCGCGTTTAAAGCACCGACAGCAAAAAGGTATGTATACAGTACATTTTGTCATATCATTATAAAGTTATTAATTTGTTGAATAGCTTTAGCAGCAGACTGTCAGATGTCCCGCTGTTGGAATCCTACAGTGAAATACAGACACACTACACTGTTTAGCAGTCAGCATTTTAGCCGTGCTTAATCCAGTTACTACTGTTGCTAACGGTAGGCTAACGTTACCTGCTGTGTAACGTGTTATAAGTGTTTACTAGCGTGACATTCAGCGATGTTTATGTTGCCTCTAACGTGGGTTTCGGAGCATCAGAGCGCAACGCAGACATGTAAGTGGCAGTGTAATGAGCCACAGAAATCCGCGTAGCTATTTCGTCTGGTAGATACCAGGCACCACATGCGCCGTTAACGTGAACAGAAAATTGCGTTGCCTGTATCTTTCACGGCAAACATGCATGTGTGGAAAGCGGTCGCACAACAGCTGAAATGGCATACTCCTTCACAGTATCCTTCAATAAAGGAGGAATGTAGCACAATATGGATGTATTAGTAGGAATGTAGCACAATATGGATGTAAAAGCAGTTATAATTATATAATTATGTGACAATAATTTTTTTTTGGCTAAAATCAACAAATAATCGTGATAATTAATCGTGATCTCAATATTGATCAAAATAATCGTGATTATCATTTGGGCCATAATCGATTCAGTGTAGAATCGACAGCGCATTCATTTTAAAATCCTCAGCGGAGGAGCATCAACAACTGCCCGAAAGCACAGTAGCGTTATATGGTAGAGCGAGATAGAGAGAGACTGGAGAGAGGGAGCCCCCAGCGGCGTTAGAACAAAGCACGGTAGCGTTATATAGTGGAGCGAGACAGAGAGTGAGTGAAGAGATGGAGCGCCCAGCGCCGTTAGAATGAAGCCGTGACTCATTGAAATAAAACGTGTTTTTGCCGATTCATCTCTAGAAATGCGACTGTAGCAAGCATGTCACTATCACTAACGTTATCCACATTTATATTTACACGCAACGAATGATATATCCAGCTTCAAAAAAGTCTAAAAGTCGGAAGTTAGAAAGAATGCACTGTGCAAAGAGTGGTTGCTATGGAGACGATACACAGTGTTGAGTTCTGTTGACAGTTGCGTTGAGTTCCGTTGCTCTGATTGGTTGTAGGTCTATCCAATGAATGAGCATTATAATTCATATAAAGGACAAACTATTTACATTTCTTCAAAAAAGGCCCAAATGTATGCCAAATCTCAAAACAGTGACGCCATTCTTCTCTGTAGAACGGTTTCAGACTCCCATTCTGACTAGAATCTGAGTAGGACCACGTCAGGCTAGTTCTAAACCGTTCTACAGAGAAGAATGGCATCACTGTTTGGTTGGCATACATTTGGTTTTAAGAAATGCTAAATAATTTGTCACTTTATATGAATTATAATGCTCATTATGTTTATTTTTGCACTCGATGACTCCAAATATGTAGGAGAACTGTTTTAGACAACACACATGCTTGTGTAGCATTGCTGTGGGTGTAATATCAATAAATATGACATTATTATTTTGATTATTGGCAAAAGCGTCTGGACTTTTTTTGAAAAAATTTATGTATTTTGTCAACTGTTTTATCCAGTATCAATTCTAAATAGTATCGGTCGATTAATCGGTTATCGGCAAATACGGCCCAACCTAGCTATCGGTATCGGTTGAATCCACTATCGGTCGACCTCTAACCAATTTGGTGTCAAAATGTCCAGTAAGATAGTAGTCTCGCATTGACAACCTTCCACCTGAGAGTTATGCTCATCAGCGGTAACATTAATCGTCCTGACAGCCTACATTATCCCTTACTCAGTTACCGTATAATGATGAAAACTGTAGACTTGATTTGATTGTCAATTACAATTATATTCACGTCAGAACTCATTTAAAGAAATGTTGAATGTTTTTTCAAAGAGAGCGGAATGAGCGTGACTAGAGTCTATCAAAATCTGAGGAAAATCTTTAAAACTGGCCTTTTTTGATCTGAAATGAAGACAGATTCAGCAACTGCATGGCCTATTTCTCGCTTAAAATGTTTTCAGAATCACGTTTCAGTGAACTATTTTAGTACAATATGAGATTGTATTCTGAACAAGCTGCCATGACAGTCTGGCTTTGAATTTCCGGAGAAAACAAACCCGTGTGACGCGTTCGTCCAATCAGCTGCCGGTTTTAATTTTTTGGGCAACAATACAATTTAGCGCTGCCTGCTGTTATGGAGACGTATTGCATCTCGTCTCTTTGGTGTGTTCTGTGGCACTTTTTGGACCAACTCAGGGAGATTGATCAGTCCGACTGGCTTTTCTGCCGACGGCTGGCCGTCTGGTTGGTGTGTAACTGCCAATAGGGGACCACTAAGGCCTATATAAAAGCATCCAAAGAGCACCATGTCATGGGACCTTTAAGGTATATTCACATTATTAGTATTGCCTAAGTTTTTAAGACCGCTTCTATGAAAAGAATACATATAGGCTGCTGATATAACTATTTAAGTTGTTTAAACATGGAGAGGAGGGAGGGAGAGCCTATGAGGCTGATGCCATAATACGGTACATTGACAATAATAATATAAATCGATTTCAGAATCATATATTATATTACTGCATTAAAATAAGTGATGCGTTATGTGTTCACATCATAACGCATAACACATTGATTTATATTTTGTATTAATAATCTAAATCTGCAAAGTATCTAAAGCTAATAAATAAATAAATGACGTGGAGTAGAAGTAGAAATAAAATGGAAATACCAAAGTACAAGTACCTCAAAGTGTAGCTAGCTACATCAGTACAGTACTTGAGTGAATGTACTTAACGTTAGTTACATTCCACCACTGGTTATTATAATGTATAATAAACATTTGCATCGCTCAGGCCATGCAGCCATACAAGTCCACATTATTGAGCACAGTGAGGCCTCAGTCAGAGAAAACAATGTCTCTTTCCAAAGTCATGTTTGGCCCGTGATAATATTCAAATGTAGCAGCTAATGCTATATATAACGTTAGCTCAGATACAGTGCTTGGCCCAAAGACACAAGCTACTAATGCTAACAACACGGTGCACGAAAAATAGTTCCTTCTGTCTGGTTAGCTAGCTAACTGTACTCAACTTTCCGCCGCATTACGTATCGACTCGATTTTCAAAACACCCGTGTACAGTAAGTGCAGGAGGGCCACTTAGTTCGTGTTTATGACAGCGTATAGTCCACATACCGAACATGGTTTTGAAGCACTAACATGCCCTCAATTCACCGCCTAAAAAAGGACATAAAAGTCATGTTTATACAAAGTTAGTAACGCTCGTGATGTTCCTATCGGACATAACGTAACGTTACTGCTGCTGTCAATCTGTCCTCCGCTTGGAAGAAAATAACCTTAAAAACATGCCAACACAGTTTTAGTCAACTTACCAGTATTTGTCTTTGCCGGATGTTAATAATTTTAAAGAGTGTAACGAGTTAACGCCGTATTATCGAGCTGAAATTAAAGTTTGATGCTGCGGATCTCTTCGGCCTCTTCTGCGCCATGATACCCTCAACTCTAATGAATGTTGCCTTCAAGAGCTGTCGGAACTATCAAACTTCACACGCAGACAATCCCACACTAGAGAACCATTGGTTAGTAAACTGTTTTGAATTGTATGTGATTAATAAGTCCTGGTGTATGATCGTAATTTTACTATTGGTTTAAGTATTTTTGCATTAAGTTTGTTTGGCATATAGTCTATATTTAGCTATTAGGCCCACATTTTCTACTCATTCTGTCACATTTCTGTACATTGCTGATGTTAAATAAAAGCACATCTACAAACAACAACAACAACAACTATTGCTTCTACTCATACTACGACAGATAATATACAAATAATAACAAATTATAATGAAAATGAAACAAAAACAACAATAAAAAACACTAGTAATACTAATTGTAAAAACATAGCCTAGAAAAAAAATAACTGTCAAAAGTTAGGGAAATATGATGCAAATAGTTTATTATTTTGTTTCAGACACCAAAGAAAAACTAAACTTCTCTGCATGTCTTCATACGCAGGCAAAAGCTTAAAAGGAGTATTTGAACACAGCATTTGAAACTCATAAATCTCAGCTAAAACAGTAATGCAAGAAAGTATTTATGGTCCTGAAAATATTTTCAAGCCTTTTTATTATTTCAAGGGTAATAATACATAATACACGCTTAATTGCACCAGTGACTCTCATTTAATAACATAACATTACGTAGGTTTTGTTATTAGCAGTTAGCAATGTCTGAAATCACACTCCAGGTTCAAATGATCCAGGATCAAAACCAAACACAACATCTAGTGTGTGTACTGGCGCTTCACTGTTTTTTTTGTTTTTTTTTGTTATTTAAGTGAAAAAAAATCCATAATAATAATAATAATAATTTAAAAGTTCAACATTTGACTGTGTGAGAAGTTTCTCTTTTTCTGTAAAGCATCAGGAGGCAAGACCATGACTGATTAAATCCAAGGTTTACTGAGAGGCTAGTTAGAGCTATGAATATGGGGAAAATACTTAATGTTTTCATGTCAAGGTTCCCCGCATCTGGGACCTTATGTGGCAGAATTTAGTATTTATTTTATTTATTTGTTTATTTGACAGGGACAGTGCTCATTAATCAACAGCAAAGTAACCAGTAAGAAACATCATGGGGATGTTTGTTTTCAATGTGACTTGTTTTAGAGAATCTTTCTGGAAAAATAGAACCATTTTGTAATTTTATGGAGACCTCTAGTGGCAGCTTTGGAGAATGAAACAAAAAGGGTCATACCCCGGTCAAAAGGAGGCGGTAGATGTTTGGACATGTCAAGGTAGGAAAAAACACACTTTAAATTAAAAAAATTAATAACCAATGATGGCTAAACGCTATTTAGCTGCTTCGGTTTCAGTCATTGTAATGGCTCAGAGCAACCGTTCATGTTATTAGTGACGGGAAGGGAAGGGCCACAGGAGACAATGGTGAATGGATGAGGGGTAAGGAAGAGGAATGTTAATAGGCACTGGGTAAACAGGGGACAATTTAATTCAAATCTTCTATTATTTCGATTGCTCTGTCAAATCTTTGTTCAGAATAAAATTTTTTCAAAATGTCAGTTTGTTAGTAACATGTTAGTTTTATGTTTTCAGGCTTTAAAAAAATAAAAATAAAAAATTAAGGAGGGATCAGTGCATCAACAACCTGTTCTACTAGATGTTGTGATCAGATGAGGAAATTGTAGCTCTAAGTTTGAGAAATAGCTGCTAGGACTAGCAACGATTAACTTCTATGTGATGACTCTGCTAAACAGGGGCGGTTCAGGGGGCTCCAGTCACTCAAAAGCCCTGAATTCTTTTAAACAAATTTTCAAATTTGACCTTTGACCTGTTGTCTAAATGTCTATATCAGAAATATGGGTTTCTTTTTAACTACCTAATTTTGATTACCCAAAAATAACAAGGATCATTCCATATAACACGCTTTGCAAGTGCAACAAAAATCTATACTTGCATTGAATTTGATGGGTTTTGTTCAATTGTTTTTTACATTTGAAAAAAAAATGAATGGAAGACAACACAAGGGTTAAGGTTTATAAAATTACTTCAACTTTGTGTCATTTCCCCTTAGTCTCTCTGACTGGACCGGAAAATCAGTAGAGCAAAAGTTCTATCACTGGGGAAATTGTCATGGTTGCGATCTTCTGTTATAGTTTTTCCTGTTTTATTGTGTTCATTTTTTCCCCGTTTCCTTGTTGTTTACTGTCTCGTGTGTTCTCTGTTGCGTTTTAACCGGTTTTCATCCTTGTATATGTGTAATGCTTCAGTTTCCTATTTTATTTTGTAGCCTCTGTTCCTCCCATGTCATGTCTAGTTTTACTTCCTGCCTTCTGTTTTCCTCTTTTGTTGTATCCCTTTTTATTTTATTAAATCCTCAAGCTCACCACTGCCCTGTTGTCTCTGCATTTTTGGGTCCGCCATTTCCATAATCGTAACAGAAATATCAGCATTCATTCTGTGAACACTACTCCAGCATAGTGTAACAAAACTAGGTTTCAAGATTAGAAATGATGTTTACGTTAAATCCCTACCCTACCTATGTTATGTATAGCCTAACTTAAAAATAGTAACATGAGACAATTTTGGGTCTCTTTATAGGTGGCAGAAGTTAAAATCCTTAATATTTGTTGTGTTCTGGTTTCAGAATGATGAAGACAGTTGGAGAACAATTAGATATAAAGTAGGATGTAGGCTCAACAAAATGTTTTTTATTCCTTGGCAACTATCATGTTTTTCCCAAATGATGTACAGATTTGTAGATATTCTAATAACAAATATTTAGAAAAATAGTGCATTTAGCTGCCGTAAATGGGAGGGAAAAAACTTCTCCAGAGTAGCATACCCCTGGACACCCCTAAAGTTTGGGTTGAGCCCGAATGTTTCCAACGTCTGGCTCCGCCCCTGCTGCTATTAAGCTGTTCTGTTTCCTTAATGACAGGTTAGTTATTAGGTAATCATCATCACCAAACTTCCCCACTTATATTTTCCAGGACTCTCTTAAACATCTCTTGGCCTTAAAAAGGTAATTCAAGTCATCTTTTGAACAATGCCGTGTTTGCAAAAAGTGCTGTGCCATCAGTTTGACACACTCATAATTCAAAAATCTGAGCTTGAAATGATGAAATCCCACCAGTCCTCCATCAAGCCTCCGAGCGTTTGCCATTCTCTCTCATCTTTTTAATTAAAAGCCTCATCAACATTTTCCTTTCTCCCACTGCCCACATTTGGAAAATAAATACTTGCTTGATGGAGTATACACAACCTATTCGTTGTGCAAATAAATCTTGTAATGAGGTATATTGTGCTATAATAAGCATTTTAAGATATCAATTTGTGTGTTAACAAAAAAAGTTATGTCTCAGCCTAAACATTAAAAAAAACTGCCACAAAACATGCATATGAAATGCAGATGATTCTCGTATGCATTAATAAAATAATCCATCATGTGTTTCCAGCCATTGTTAACCGGCAGAACAGTGAATATCCCCCAAGGCGATCACACTGCTTAACATTTAGTCCACGGAGGACTCATGTACATCTCTCTACCTTTGCTGCTCACCCCACAGAGGTGGATAATGTGGAGGCAAGAAATAGATGATGGCCCCGGAATGTAAAATAAAGAGTGAAATCCCCTTTGCAGTGCAATTAAGAGTGACCTGCTGCTGAACTTTCCCTGGCCTCCCTGTGTCCCTCAGGCAGTGTATTTGCGGATACTGCCCCACGGACATCTTCCACCGGGGTCGCAGTGACACGTGTGCACGAAAGGCTGTAAAATGAGCTACTCAGAGGGTCTTCTCACAATTAATACTGACATTTTATGTCACTTGACACAGGCTTACTAATTCAATTTTGATTATGACACTTGGTTATCCTTCTCACAGGGAGCAGGGACATGTTTGAGCCTTTAGCTACCAGCACCTCTAAAGCTCCATGTATCTTGTTAGTTTAATCAGTTCAAAAAACAAAGCGTAAACATGAAAAGTCAGAGTATTTCTTAGTGTATTTCCCAAAATGTTGAACTATTCCTTAAATTAATTCTTTCTCTCCATTCATTCTAAGTCATGTTTCTAAAATTCACTATCCTCTTAGCCATGTTTTTGGTCTACACACAACACCTGGGGGAGTAACTCTACCTCCGGTACAGTAGGTGGCGCTTTTTCAACGCACAACTGGCTTTTTCTTCCGGTTGACCTATGTCAAAATTACCGACCGGCCACAAAATTAGTAACATTTAACAACTTAATGTTTCATTCAGCAGGGGTTGCCCGGTCCCTCCATTTTTTTTGCCAAGACACAGCGTGGACAGCCCCAGAGATGGACAATCTGTTGAGCCATCTCCAGATGTCCGCTGCTGCCTCGGCGGGGAGTAAAACAGATGGACCGCAGGCTGTTTGCTGCCGATGGCACGCTGCAAATTCGGACAACACTTTTTTTTTGTGGAACATTATAATAGGCTACCTTTATCCCTATCTTAGCGAATTGCATAGTCAGCTATCAACATGGACGTGCATCATGATTATGAAAATGGTCGTGCCATTTTGTGCTGTCAAACTTAACCTGTTTAATAATTTGTGTTAGGTTAATTTGAAACATTAAACGCTTTAGAAATGAATCTCGGGTTGACCGCGATTTCACTTGGTTGTATATGAGAGGTTGTAGTGAGCTCACTTTTGCTGCTAGGAAGAAGACTATGGTATTGAATTAAACGGGAAAACATCAGGCATGCATTGGTACCACTCTAACAAACAGGCAGAGGGGGCTAACTAATTCACCAAATGTACCCAAAAGTTTAACCAAATAAATCCTAGCTTGCACTTTCTGTCCGTCTTCCATCAGAGTGCAGTTTTTCCTTGTCTTTCATATTTGTGTTCACGTTCACAGACAAAATTGATAGGGCCTCGTCATTTTCATCATTTCACAGCCTTAATATGAATCAAAAGTGTAATATGACATTGACAAACTATTAAATAGGTTATTCAATGCTAATTCTTTAACACAAAGCAACACATATTATATCAATAACAGCTAATAACCTATTTTTAAAATCATTTGTTTATTCAGGTTGAAGATAGTTGCAGCACAAAAGATGACAGGGAGAGTGCAGGGAAGTGCCAGGATGTCCCAGGATGCTCTACATCACAATATTTCACATGGCCCAAGTCAATTTTTTGCTTCCCACCCTCAGCAAAAGCCTAAACACCTGTCTCTACAGAGAGTGTTTAGTTGTAAAGATGGTACGCTAATAAACACAACCCCAATTATCATCACTGGTTTTGAGATGTTACTTGCTGTGAATACCTTGTCTGATAGGCTACAGTATTGTGGCATAGTATCAGGACTTCCTGGCTAGTGTCTGTCGCGCACAGTTAGGGGCGAATGGCCGGATGATGGGCCTATTTGGGAGAAAGTCCAGTGCTGTTTTTTAGCCCCAGTCTGTCCCTGGTGTATACATGGAGGAATACTCAGGTTACTGAAAGAGTTCTCTAGGTCTGTTAGCTGGGGTATGAGAAATCGGGGTATTGCCTTAACCTGAATATAATCGCGTTTTTTTTAAACTGCATGTAAACACACTGTATGTTTACAAGCTAGCTGCTAAATTTGACTGGTTGTCGTTAAGTGCTGAGCAGCTAGTGTACACTGGGTTTGTACAACTTTTTTTGTTGCTCAAAACAGCTGCCTGGCGAGAGTGGTGTTATAAAGAGTTATAAAGCTCCGTGCAGCTCAAGTGAACTGCAGAGTCGAGTGATAAATATCTGCAGGTTCGCCACCATGAGCAACGTTTCATATACACATTTATATACGTAATTTGAGCTTTTGTTATTATAAAAATATTGATTATAGCAGCTTCAATACTAAGTTCACCAGAGCAGTGATACGGTCGAATAAGATCATCAAACAGTCAGAACAGAGCCACATTCTCCTTATGTTAATATCTTTTGCGTATTGGTAAATATTGTAAAAACCTTGGAATTTGTTTTACCATCATCAGCCCACGATTGTACCGTTTCTTTGAGAGATCCTCGTTTCTCCAAGAACACACAAGAGATATGAACGCATGAAGGCATGTTAGACAGAAAAATAAATGCTTACACCCATTTAGTCACTAGATGGAGACATTCCATAGTTTTTATGTTACAGCTAAACTTACATGTTGACCCAGTAGCTCTCAGGACAAATATAATATCTCCCTCATTAATCGTGGAATAACAAGGGAAGAAAGAAGATGTTGGCACTATAATGCTTCTGGGTATCCATGACTAATTGTGCTGGCTGTAAACAAAACTTTGCCTCTGTGAAATGATAAATTCAGAAGAGTTATATTTGATTACTTGCATGGCTGTCTGTTTACATCAGGCTCTACAGGCTTTTAATTTAAAGTTCCCATGCTGTGCTTCAGGAGTGGGTTGCATCAGCTACTCATAGATGAACAATTGGTTTGTGTGTAAAGTCCCTCCTAAAGTTTAAATAACTACCAGCAATTTCAAACTGTGTTGCACCATTAAAACCTCAGAGTGCTAGAAAACACTTAATGTGAGCGTATTTAAAACGTCCATCTCCCTTCGTTCTTTCACATTTCCCTCCTCAGTCAGGGTGCTAACGTTAGCAAGCTAACGTTAGCAAGCTAACGTTAGTTCCGTTAGCTACACAACCCCTGGCAGTTAGTAGGTGTAAGTGTCTAGTAACAACTAATATCTACACAAAAACTTGATTTTAAGATCATGGTCATATATTTCAACAGATGAGGGGAACAATAAACATAACATTTCTAAAGAGCAACTATTGAAGGGGACAAATAATACAGCCACACATAGCAAGCATGCTAGCTAACTAACTAACTAACTAGCCAACCAGCCGGCCACTAAATTAGTAAAGTTTAACAACTTAATGTTTCATTCACACACTCTCCACAGCATAGAAAAGCACAGCACCCTCGCCAGATGAGAGTGGCTAATTTTCTGGAACCAGTGTGTAGCATGAAAGCACAGTGGGTGGAATTAGCAAGCTAGCTAACTAACTATCCAACAAGCTACCAAACAAGCTAAGTAACTTTATAATTGCTAACATAGTGGACTCGTGGAAAAATACATCATTTTGTTGTCATGATAGTTAGCTTGCTTGCTAGGAGGCTCAGTTCTCAGCTCAGCATCATCTGTATTAGAGAAAAGAATTAATTTTCCCGATGTTTAAAATGAATTAAACAGCCTTGCCAGTCTAATTACTGACACATTTCAATCTCTCCCACAAGTCCCACCGAACTTCTGTGTAACGTTACCTTAATTTAATTTAAAGGGAGAAAACCAAGCAGTGGACCAAACTATTGTGAGGCAAGGGAGGGGGGGACTTAAAATATTTCTAAACTGAAAATGTATTTTTTGCCCCTTTTTGTATTTGTATTGTTTTACTGCTTAAACAATTATTTGAAGTATAAATTATTTACAATACACAGCGTGGTTTGTGTTTTGATTTATGGATGTACAAATTAGCCTAAAACAGAAAAGACTTGTGTTAGAAATGTGTTTGATCTTGCTAACAGCTGGCGCAACAGGCTAATGCTCTGTTGTCCGTAGTTTAATACAGAACACGTCTCTGCTTTTTGTAATTTTGAAGTGCTTTTTACTTCTTTATTTCATTAATATTGATGAACTGTTATGCAAGTATGCGTGGAGCAATACAGTATAAGTGATGCTATGCACTCCCATGCCAAATATTGGCATCAACAGTATTTCTCTGAAAAACAGATTGTTTAAATATCTCAATTAATGAACGTGTTTGATGAACCTCATCAGCCCAAAACATGCACATTTGTCATTTGCCTTGATTTTTTTTTATTAATATGACTGGAATACATTTTTTTGTTTTTTTCAGTTCAAAACTAGAATTTCGAACATTTATGAATTTACACATGGATTGATGTAAATAATTAAAATTGAACAATAACTGTAGTCCCCTCCAAGCCCTGTATGAAGTTAATTTTAAAGAGAATAATTCATCAAGACATCAATCAATCATTTCCGTATTATTTCCTGCTATGGGCAGACGAAGCAGAGCACACATCCGGCTTATAAAAGCCTCTCGTGGTGCAGCAGGAAATCGACTGGGCCGTAGTTACATCTATAACATTGATGCTTTATGAGCACTTGTTGTGATGCTATGTTCCATATTTTAAGGGCACAGCACAGACGCTGTGTAAATTATTTATATGTCAAACCGCAGCTTTGAACGTCAATACATCTCTCCCTGGAGACGGAAAGTGAAAGAAACCCCCGGTAAAGAAGTTTGATCAATAGAGAAGTGAAGCGGTGTAACACAGAGAAAGTGAGAAGAGGCAGACTATGAACACAGGGTGGGTGATGAAGGGAGCAAAAACTTGCAGAAGTTTGAATAAACAAAGCTGACTTGCGCAAACAGCTGGGCTTGCATATAGGACACAGTTATACAACACATAACAGCAACCTTCTTATGTGGTGTTACGATAGCAAAAGGTCAAGATGTGCTTCGGTTAATTGAATTCCAAATTTATTGTGGCGCAGCGGCGCCTCTCCATGTGGTGACAGCTTTGAAGGGCTCGATAATAGCCGCCCTGGGCTTGTTGAATAAGTAAGTGTATTATTTGTGGATCCAGGTGTTGTCGGGAAAAGCACTCATCTTTATTGTGCTTAACTGTATCACACTGAGAGGATGCTGCTGAGGCCTGATCAGCAAAGCCTTCCCTGGATACATAAAGGTTACTAAACTATTTTTTTAGAATATGCACTCTTTTTATTATTCATTCATTCAAAGAAATGTATCATCTTTATTTGCAGGGTTATTTATGATTGTCTACAGCGCTTGCAAAATGCACCTGAGGGCAAATTTATTTCAGCTAAGATAATGAATATTGTTATTGGGGGGGTGGTGATGGCACAGTGGATATGACACATTGCCTTTGGTGTGGGAGATCTGGGTTCGATTCCCACTGCGATACATCAACCAACGTGTCCCTGAGCAAGACACTTCACCCTTAATTGCTCCAGAGGCGTGCTACCTCTGATATATAGCGATGGATGAAAGCGTCAGCTAAATGACATGTAATATTTGTATTCAGCAGGCAGTGGTAGTTGAGGAGGTGGTCATACTGTCATACTGTGACTCCACTATCCATTTATTTATTAATTATTAGGTAGATTCACTTGGAGTAAGAGGTGTATCTTGGAATAACAACTCAATTGCGTTCCTATTAGGCACATGTGTCAAACTCAAGGCCCACGTTCCAAATCAGGCCCCCTCACTAATTTTGATCCAGCCTGCATATCAATTTAGGCTCGCTCACAATAGATTTGCAGCTAGTTTTGCGCCAAACCCAAAAAACTGTTTTTCAAACTGCAACTACGCAACATGCAAAGCAGAATATGGCAGATTGGAAAACTTTTCATATTCGCAACCTGTTTGTGAAACAGGTTGCTGTGGGTCGGCTGTGTGGTAGCTTACTTTTAAAAATGTAATCATAGTTTTTCCTTGATTTGATGAATTCTACGATGGCTAAGGAACTTTTTTCTGACTTTTGTAGGGCTTGTAGCCTGGCTCCGCCCTCCTACGTACTTGCGCTCAATTTTCATTTCCCTTCAGTACTACGTCTGGGTTCGCGGTATAGACTTGGGTTTTCTCCAGCAAAATATTTGGCGGTCCAATAGTTTTAAACTTCAACAGAGTACCCGCCTTCAAGGAAGTTAACACTTGTCAATGGAGAGTGGCCAGACTCTCTGTACACATGAAATGGACCAGAGTCTGGTAGAACCAGGCTAGGGCTTTATGTGGACCAAACTATAAGTGAGAAGGCTATATGAGACATTCAATAATGCAGTCAAAACTATTTTTTTCCGATTAAATAAAAGCATGTCATTAAACTATACATGTCTGGCCTTTGATGTGATTCTTACTTTCCAGTGTGGCCCTTGGTGAAATTGAGTTTGACACCCCTGCTATAAGAAAAAATCCAAACGTCGATTTTCTGTTTAAATGTTGCTTCGTGGCTCCCCGTTGCATCCTCCGACATGTCTAACTCAATTCACCGTGTGTTCCACACATTTCTCCGCCACCAAAGAGTTTGTGTTAAGGATTTAATGTCTTGCCGCTGCCATGAGGTTTATCACGTAGTGAAGGAGATCAGTGTAATGGGCTCCCCGTGTGCTCAAAGGTGATCTATATGAGCCACAGTTCATTTGTTGTTCCATGTTGCAAGAGCTGCAGCTCCAACTGTTCATGCGATGTCATAAAGAGCATATTTCAATCAGGCATCACTGCATGTGCTTCTTAATCACAGCACAAATCCCAACACGAAACGCTTGGTGTCCAGTATTATTATCATGACTCACACGTAAAACGTGGTTAACGCCAAATTACACATCCAGGTTGTGCTCTTAAAGCGCTCTCTCTTCTTTTCATCCAGCCGCTGTTTACATGTCCCTGCTGAGATTACAACGAAATTGGAAAATTACGACGGCGCATTTGTGGTCACTCATCTGAGAGTCTTGATCGTTATCACACAACATTGTTCTGATTGCTGAGCAATGGCAGAAGAAAACTAAATTGCAAAGCATAATCGTAACACTTAACGCCATAATCAGCATGTCAGTGGTGAGATTGAAATGTGTTTCTCTTTGTTTTGTTTGGTTCCCATAAAGTGCACCGTATAGCCGAGGAACTCATCACTTTTACTGCAACCCCAGTCATCAGTCTTGGCTGTGCTGTGCTTGCAGTTGCATATTATAGTTTTATCCTATATTTAAAGGATGTTTTTCTTTCCGTTGCTGATGTATTCACTGGGGGGTAAAAAACACTTTAGAGTTGGTTACTGTGATTAATAATTTCTGAAGGCATTGGTTATCTGCTTGCCCGGCGCTCACACAGCCAGCCTACATAATAATCTGCAGTCTAATCCAATCATAGACTGCTGATGAGTGGGACACTACCTCTGTTGGCACATCTGCATTTGCTGAGTGCACACTAAGAGAAATATAGTTGGAATTTGCAAAATCCTCTCCTCTCTTTTCTCTTTGCATTGACAGTAAAACCGCCCAAACGTCCCTTCTCAGTCTTTCCTATTGAATATGACCGTGATGGTTTATACTGCCATTACAGAGGCCATCAAAGTGCCTAAATGGAAGATTAGACGCCATTTATCCTCCTAGAAAATATATTGTTTGGAGATTCCTAGACAGCGTTTTTCTAAGACATCAGCAAAATGTTTCTATGGTTTCATTTATCATGATACCAGTTCTCCTCTTTCACCCAAGGAGTAAACCGTTACTTCCTCCCCACTGCCAAGGACTGCTCACATATCTATCTGCTAGTTTAGTTTGCCTCCGAACACGACCAATTAATCATGCACCATGAATATCTGTACCAACTGTAATGGCTTGCAATCTATGCGTGAGTGCTGGACGGCCCAGGGCTACAAGGCACAGAGTGACACAGTCAAACAAAATAGCAGAGGGTGTTAACTAACTGTTGTGTGAGAAAAATGGATTTTCATTATCACTGTGACCAACTTCGAGAGCGTTGGAGTAGGCATTAGTCATCTTGCTTTACATACAGTAATTATTTTGTGCACTCAAAGTTCGCTTTAATCAGTCAGCCGTCTGCAAAGATGTCATGCTCTTTCTGCGGGACGTGCCAAAAAAATAAAAAAAGAATATTAAGAAATGAACCGCTCGTTCTAACTGTGCTCATGTTGCGTGCAGTTAATCCGGTCTCCAGGACTCATGATGATTCATCCAGGTTCAAATGAACAAACTGCCCCAATCCAACAAAGTGTGAAAACAGAAATTCAATAAGTCCCGTTCTAAGTGTTAGAACGGGAACAGAACCACAGATGTGTGGTGACACTCCATTACTGTGACAGCAACTGAAATAAATAATTGGATAATTCTACACTTGGCTTTATGGTTGCATATTGCATCTAATTCCCACTAAATCCCTCACCAGCACCCTCCCAAATAATCCACAGATATAACACGTCAAACTAAATGAACGGCTTAAAAAGCGACTTTCTCCAGTTTCCCCTCATTTCTCAGCCTGCCACCTCCCCTCGCTGTGTGTACACAGGAAGTGACAGCAACACGGCAGCATCCCTGCTGACAAAACGGTTCACGTCTGTGGAAAATAATAAGACATTAAACCGTAGGAGGGCCGGAGAGCCTTATGTTGCTCGCAGCCTGTTTTCGCAGAACGGCTTTGCCTCCTACTCGCCAAAAGGCGCTTAGATTTGGGGGCTCCTGCCTCCTGCCACATCTCTGAGGCAGCTGTGTTATTATGGATGGAGATTACCGAGTGTTGGTGGGCAGGAGACGACCTTAACTGATTATTAGGGAAACAAAGAGTGCAGCCTGCCATGGGGGTGGCCTGCTGGATGGCTGCTTGAACACATTTAAATTCCCAGGGTTCAATCAAAGAACCTATTGCTACAAGAAGAGGTCAATATTAGATTTGTACTGGGTACTGAGGGTCTGGCTTGTCCACACAGCACTGCAGGATGGGAGAAAAACGTGCTATGGTTTATTGGCATTTCTTTAAACCAATCACAATCGTCATGGGCGGCGCTAAGCACCAGACGCAATAACTGTGCCTCTGCAAAATAGCCTTGGGAAGGAACTCAGATTGGACAGATAGTCTAGTTAGCTGTCTGGATTTACCCTGCAGAGATCTGAGAAGCAGTTAACCATAGTCCTCAGAAATCCACCAGAGGTTAGAAAGCCGACGCATAGAAAGCGGAAGGTGACTGACATCCGGCCCAAAATGAGAGCTATCCAGTGGAACAATGGGCGGCACCGGAACAATCCCGTAAATGATCGTCGATATATACTAGATTTGTACAGAATTTGTTATGTTTAAGGAGTTCTTTGACTTGCTAGTTACTGAAGAGGGAAGCTGCAGCACTGAAGTAAACTTCTGTGTTTTATTCCCGAAGTAATAAAACCAAATTTAAAAATCACACTGACATTTGTAATCAATACAAATAACAAAATCCAGCCCACATCACACATTAAGCTATCTGTCCACCAGACAAGGTAGGCGGAGCTAACGCAACAGACTCACTCTTCAACTCTTGCGAGTGGCCAAACAAACAAAGAAAAGAGCGACGACTAGGGTTGGGTACCGAAACTCGGTGCCAATAGGGAACCGGTGCCGACGTAAACGAGTAACGAGACCGAATAAGAACGAAAGTTTCGGTGCCTCATTTTGGTGCTTGACTTTACACTACACCTGACAGCATGTAACGTTAGCCTACCTTTAGCTAGCAGCTGGATTAAACACCGGTAAAGTGCTGACAGCTAACGTTAAACAGTGTAAAGTGTGACTGTATTTCACTGTGGAGGACTTCAACAGCGGGATGTAACAGTCTGCACTGCAGCGCAGCAGCAGCTGCAGTTGTCGCAATTCATAGATATACAGTATGTTTATATGGTCGGACTTAAATAAAACAGACGGTGCATTCACTTGCAGCTGCCGTTGTCGGAATTAAACAACACAGACGGTTCATTCACTTAAAACAGGTAGCCTCGTGGTGCATTCACAGTAATTGTAAAATACCCTTTTCCCATCTGGGGTTCAACAACAATTTACTGGTGAAATAAGTTATTATTGTTATAGTTATTACATTATTATTAAATCTTTAATTTTGACCATGGCCTTAGCAATAAACAAGTCACTGACTGTTGTTTACTACCCTTATTTTTTTTCTTCTTCTTTTTTTTTTAACTTTATTGAAAAGTACCGGTTCAGGCACCGTTTAGGCACCGGCACCGTTTTAAAAGTATCGATTTAGCACCGGAATCAAAAAAAACAAAAACAATACCCAACCCTAGCGACGACTGCAGACGATAAAACCCCTCCTCCACGCAGTTGCTAGTAGCCAAGGAGGACACGCAGGATTAACAAAAACATGATGGACTCTTCAGAAGAGGTCATTATCTTCACTCGGGTTTCTGCGCGCGAAAGTCGCCGGACGACAACAATTTCTAAACACAGCCATGCTGAGAAATACAGAGAGCGTTGTATGTAGCTGATATAATTAGCTTTGTAGAAACTCATTTGGCAACGGCTTGAATGTAACGGACGTTTATTAATATAGAAAAAGTGACGCAATAAAGCTTTAATTACTGTTCATGCAACAGAAGTCCTCTTCACTCCCCCAAAATCTGTCAAAAATATATGATGTACCCAAGGTACTCCACCCCCGAATATCAAGGCAACATCACGAGGCTATTGGAAGAACGGTTAGCCTCGGCGTTAATGTACGTCACAATTTCGGCTCTCTATTTTGGTCCACCCCAGCTGGTAGCAGTCTCTTTTATTTAGAGACTTCTTTTGCACTTTAACTGTCTGTGTTCATTTACGAGACCCTTCTTGGCCGATCACCTCCTTATTTAGGTCACCTGCTGCAGCCAAAGTCTGTCACATACAAGTCTCACTTCATCTTCAATTAAGCATTCCCAAAACCAACTCTGCCTCTGGTCTTGCATCTTTTCAATCTGCTGCCGCTCGCGACTGGAACGCTCTGCAAAAGATTCTCAAACTGAACAAACTAATTTCCATTTCATCCTTCAGAACCATCATATCATCCTTGTTCACGGACATATGCAGTTGCTTCTCTACATAATCATTTTTTCCAGCTAAATATTTGAATGGTTTCTCCCCCTCTCTTACTCACCCATGTACCTGCGCACTTATCTCGTTATAAGTGTTTATTGTTTTCTGTGTAGTATTTTAAATTGTATTTAATGTAATTTCTAAACTGTATGTATTTCCAATTTATGTATTATCTAGCCCTCCTTCTCTTTCACTAAGTGGCTATGCCACTTGTCAGGCCGCCATTGTAAATAAGAACCTGTTCTTAATGACTAACCTGTAAAAAATAAAAGGTAAGGTTTTGTTTTTAGCATAGGGCTGCAACAAACGATTATTTAAATTGTTGGTTATTTTCTCGATTAATCGATTAGTTGTTTGGTCTGAAAAAATGTCAGAAAATGGTATACTGTAAACTGTTTAGTGTTTCCCAAAGCCCAAAACGACAAATGAAGATGACAAATGTCTTGTTTTGTCCACAACTCAAAGATATTCAATTAACTTGAATCAGAGAATTTTTTTACTTTTACTTTCATGAAAAATGACTCAAACCGATAGATTAATAGTTGACGACTAATCGATTAATTGATTAATCTTTGCAGGTCTACTTTAGCATGAGCATTTCAACAGATGATACGTGTCATTTATGCTCTATGTTAGAGTCAAACGTGTCCAATGTCGGTTAAGGCTAACTGTGAGCTAGCCAATTTGTTAACCTTCTAACTAACCGTCAATAGAAAACGTCAAGATCTGTATAATGTTACATAACCAATACATTGGGTGGGTCACCAAGCAACATTAGCCATACCGGTAAGCTATGTTAACGCTACATTGGTTAGCCCTCATTTTACTAATGTCGCATGTGTTAAAGTTTTTAATTAAGGTGTTTTTGGCAATTAAAAACGTGCAACTTATGAAGTTTTAGCCTAAATGTGGAGTAAACAAAAGACCTAGCCACATAGCAAGATGTTGCCAAAATAGTTTGTCATGAACCCTTCTCCGGTTTCCCTGCCTGACTTTCCCGAACGCACCTGTTGCCGGGCGACGAAGGCGAGGCAGGGAAACCCAGGACCATCTGTTACTGCACTCACCTGTGGCTCATCAGCAACCTGCACACCTGGTCCTGATCATCATCTCTACACCGCACAAGCTGTGACCCGACATCCATTCCTTGCCGGATTGTTAGCCTAACCAGTATGTCGTGCTTGCGTGCCAGCTTAATCCTTTTGATAGTTCGCTTTGCTGCTCTGTTGCTTTTTGTTTGTTGCTAAACTGATTCCTGTTCCTTTGTCTGCAGTTTCACCTGGGAAAATTCTCTCCACCTCTGCCTGGCGACCTGAACCTCCAACCATATCAAGAAACCAAGATTCCCGTTTCCCAGCTCTCCCCTTCCAACCCACTCGTCCCCATCAGCCGGACGGACCTGTCTCCACCTTTGGCATTACCTGTGTTCTTCAATAAATACTACGGTTGGGTACCGAAACCCGGTTCCACTATGGAACGGTAGGAATCGGACCGGATTAGAACGAAAATTTTGGTTCCTCATGTCGGTGTCGACTGAAATATTTTCCCTCTGTCGCTCCGAAACGGACGTAAAAATATCACACTCTCTCTCTAGTCTACCGTTAGCTAGCCACCGTAAATGTAGGCTACTTTTAAAATGCCATATTTTCCCCTCTGGGCTCACCAAAATGGACGTAAAAGCATATTAACCATTCACTTTTCAGTTTTTCAAGAATCGGTTTAGGAATCGGAATTGTTTTAAAAGTACCGGTTCGGCATCGGAATCGTAATCATAGTTGTCATTTCTTTTAGCCTTGATGACTTTTCCTTAGTGTTTCTATCTTTGTTTCTTCCCTGTTGTGATCGTGAGACATCGAAAAAGGTATAACTGTTAATCATGGCAGAGCAGTGTCAAAACAAAAATATTTTGCCATATCTTTAAGACTAACGACTAATGTCTCCAAGGCAATTAGGCGAACTGCTGAACCAGTTTTGCTCCTTGTGTGATTATCTTCTGCCTCGCACACTTTGAAATTAAGATATAAAAAAAAGTGTTCTCATTGGCCGAGACAATAGTCAAGGCTGTGTTTATCTGCACATAAACAAATCTCACGCTACTGCTCCACAGCCAAACATCCTATCATTCTGCCCGAATCATTTCATGCTTGGGGAAGCTGAGGTTAGGGAGAATATATCAGATAAGAAGGGACAGTAAGACCTCTGGTGTCTGAACACAGACAAATTGATTTACTCTGCCCACGTTTAGCACAGGTGTTTTATCTTTTTTATTGTTCAGAGGGCTGCTAAATCTCTAAATTGTAATATAACACTATAGTTATATAGTATACTATAAAGTATACTTGAAAGGATACACTAGCTATTTGATTCACTCAATTACACACAAGTGAAATGGTCAAAATTACAGTTGGATGAATCAGTCATTTGGTAGGAGACAATTTCACTAAAAATATTTACATTTTACTCTGCGCCATTTGCTGTTCATATTCTTTTGTGAGCTGCCTACCAGTCAAACTTCACGGTCCTGGCACATTTGCTAATCCAATATTGAAGTTTTCCTTTCACACAACCCCTTGACTTTAATTCATGGAACCTGGGCTCAGTTGCCGTGGTGACTAGATCACATTTCCGCCTGTATAATTAAAACAAGCCCATTTGCTCCATTTCCGGGCTCTGTGTTTGGCACCTGCTCAACACAAGGCTATAAATGTCTCCAATTACTAACACACCCATCGGACCATAAATAAGTAGCCTGGCTGTAGTAGATCCTTGGAGCTTTAAGGTATTACAATTCATCTTGTGGGGTACATTCATGTACCCCACAAGATGAATTGTACCAAATTTCATGGCAAGCCATCCAATTAGTGTCCAGACATTTCACTTAAAACAACAAATGTCAACATTATGGTGGTGCTAGAGGAAAACTCAGAGGATCCTCAAAGTAATTAGGATTCATTCTCTGGGCACCATGAATATATGTAGCAAATTTCATGGCAATCCATTCAATAGTTGTTGAGATATTTCAGTGTGGATCAAAGTGGTCAACCAAACGCCCGGCCAACAGACCAACCTAGCCAGCCCATGCTTCAATAAATCCATCTCCTTATTCACTCAGCCATTAATGCATCCATTTAAGAGTTGAAATCATCCAAACAGAGTCCTCCACCAGGCACTCACCGGCTACATTTTTCCACAGTATCTGTCTGGCAGCCACCCCCCGCATGTGATCCAAGTCACCACCCAATGGTAAACAGTTCGCCGAATGCCTCACAATGAGGATATAGTCATTTCTCCCATACTGAGTAGTTTTTGGCTGACTGTGGCTTTGCAAACACACCGTGGTTGGCAGAACAGCACGTCTCCCAAACCTCAGGCTTGAAGGGTAAACCTAAAACAAGTATCAGTGACATATAATACACAGCCAAAACTATATAGCTAAATATCTATTAAAATTAATACAGCTGAGGCTGATAGGAGCATCTTTAGTCTTGCAGGTAATTAAAATTTGTATCTGATCACCAAAGTTATTACAATTCATCTTCAGGGAAATTGTCTACCAATATTCATCGGGAAAAAAACAACCTCTAAAAGGCCTTTACACACGGGGGGAAAATGCTAAATCTTTCGCAAAAAACAACAGTTCAATATATTGACATGCTGAATAATTGCTCAAAAGAAACGTCCCCAGTGTGTAAAGGCCTTAGTAGTTGTTCAGACAATTTACGTAAAACCACAAAGCCAACCTCATGACGTCATGGCGCTTGGGGAAGACTCAGAGGCTCATCAAAATAATTAGAATTCATCCTCTGGGCACCATGGATATGTGTACCAACTTTAATGGCAATCTATCCAATAGTTGTTAAAATATTTCTCTCAAACCTTATAATGTCAACCTGATTGTGTAACTAGAGGTAAATGAGTGAATCACAACGCCAGGCGGCTTCATTCTGTCGGGGATCGTGAACGTCTGTACCAAATTTCAAGTCAATCCATCCAAACGTTGCAGAGATATTTCATCCCCAGAGCCATGCTGCTGGCGTGGCTAAAAAGTATTACATTTCCATTAAAACTGCGCTCCGAATAACTGCAGAGCATATTCCAAGTGTTTCACAGGTAAACAATAGCACTGTGGGTCTATTTTGGGTTTTATTGCCTACATTTTTATTCTGTAAGAAAGGTTCTTCTTTTAGTTCTCAGTAAAAGTTGATGTCATGCTATATCATCTAAAGTTTTGTAAAAAAAACAAAAAAACATTAAGGAGCGTGTAAATTCTTTAGCTACAGTTCAAATGGATGGATTAGCTACAGTTCAAATTAAGATACTGAAAAGGACAAAGGATGTTTGAGATATTTTAAGAAGTTTTAGGTGGAAATCTTAAAGGTCCCATATTGTAAAAAGTGAGATTTCCATGTCTTTTTTTATTATAAAGCAGGTAGAGGTGCTATATAAATACTGTGAAAGTATCAAAACACTCAATCCAGAGAAAAATACACACAGCCCATATTCAGAAACTGGGCCTTTAAACGAGCCGACAGGACTTCCGTACGGTTGTGATGTCACAACTATACTATAAATAGGTAGAAAGTGCCGCTACAGTGTTGTTAAAGTAATTCCCCGGCTGCAATGACAGTGCAGCGACTCCGACAGCGCAGATGATGAAGACCCGGAAACGCTGACCAATCGGATCAGACTGAGCTTTTTCGGGAGGGGGCTTTAAAGAGACAGGCGCTAAAACAGAGCGTTTAGACAGAGGGTGAATATAATTTAGATAGTATTAGAAAAATAAAGTGTTTTTTGAACATTAAAGCATGTAAACATGTTCGAGTAGAAACCTAAAATACAAGTATGAACCGGAAAATGTGCATGACACGGGACCTTCAATCAATGTACGTAATTAGAATGAAAAATCTAGTTTATGTGGACGCATAAAAAGCAGTTTATAGGATCTGGAACGGTGATTTTGTGTAGTACATCTTATCTGAAAAGACAATTCAAACAGCTATACATAATGTATTACAAATATTTAAAAAAGGAAATACAATATAACACATTAAAATGCTCTTTGCACACCTCACACAACTTTAAAAGCAGATCCCTTCTTCTACATCTCTCTCTCTCTAAAACCCAGACAATAGATCAAAGACATTCATCCTCTCCGCCTTCGTTTGGCATCAGATCTGAAGGGAAGCACTCTGCTACAATAATCTACTGTACACACTGGAGAAAATGCTGCTCCAGTTACTGTATACGATCTCTCATGTGTATGTTTTGCTTTCTTTTCTTTTTAATAATTGGTGCAATGAAAACATTACAAGAAGACATAGGACAAGTGGACGGTGTTAAAACAAACAAGTAAAGACAAGTACAGTACAGTTTATACTGAGCTGGGAGGTTGAGTTTGGCTGTTTGGGACACGACATGTAAGATTAGGTTTGTTTTGCTTTCACAGCATTTTACTAAAGAAAACTATGTATAGACTCATACAAGACTAATCCCTCTCAATCATCATGAAGCAATAGAAGTGTGTGGCGATGTCGGTATCTACAGAGACCCTGCCCTCTGCCTGTATTTTATTTGTTTTATATGTTGCTGTGTTCGGGTCGTTTCTGGGCGTCAACATTTGGGCACTGGGTGTGTAGCCCCCCCAGCCAATAGCAGCAAAAACTTAAATTAATTCAACATTTCAAAATTGGTTAATTCACTACATCTTTTTTCTGCTGCTGATCCAGGTCCAGCTTAATTAGGAATCACCGTTATGTGCTGCTGGGAAATACTGGAAAACGTGACATAATAACATATAATTCTCGACCATCTCACCTCAACAGTTTTTTTTTTTTTATTAGTTTTTTTTTAATTATACTGTCATACTTTTGCCGGTATGATTGTACATCAGGTGTTAAGTAGAATTTTATGTGGTGTTAAAAAAAGGTCTTTAAAAAAGGTCTTAAATTTAAATTGGTGAACCCTGCAGAAACACCACACCAAACAGAGCTTCTCTCACATATTTATACATTGTCCAGAAAAACGTGGGTGCAGCCCTTACATTTCGGGTTTGCACTGTGTTGCCATGTAAAGGTATTATGAGAATATTGAGTGGGGAAAAAGCTGATAGCATTTACATGCCTGGGATTGACAAGCATTGCAATGAGCGCCGAGAATCGACTCTTTTGGACTCTATCACTATTCAGCGCCGTTCTGACAGGAACTCAATTTAACACCTCATCTCAATGACATTCAGGACATGAACACAGGTTTTGATGTGATACTGCTATGCGCACATTTCACCTGGACACAGAATAATTATGCTGATCCCCATCCATACTACGGGTAATGCCACTCTCGTTCATCGCTGCTCTGCGTGCACAGCCTTATTTAAATACATTGTGATATGGCTCCATAAGTATTTTAAGCCTCCTTTGAGGAGCTAACGGAAAACGCATGCGTGTATTTCATTGTAAATCCTACAGGCTCTTGTGTAATATTCATTGGCAGATCTATTTGTTCACAGATCATCGCTTCATCGGTTGTATTGTAGCTTCAGAGCACCATGCTTACACAATTGAAGACTGTTACTAATGAGCTTAACTCAGAGTCAAAATAGAAATATTTCTCTCGTTGCCCCACAGCTGAGTAGGGAATCTTTTGATTAACACATCCTGACAATGAAACGTGCACGCACACGCACGCACACACACACACACACACACACACACACACACACACGCGCACACGCTACACACACGACACACCTACACATCTGACTATATACTATGGAAATCCTGCCACCGTGGCCCTCAGGACAAGATTGTTGAAGTGCTGATGTTGATTAGCATAGCTTTGAGTGAGCCAAGCCTTTGTCATGCATTTGCCACGATGAATCAAGTTCAACATCTGCAGCCACCGGGCTGTCACCACAGAAAGATTTGCCTCAGATGAAGTTGATTTGCATATCAAACTGAAGATCCTCGTGTGCCACAACCCCCTCATTTGCTCTTAAAAAATATGCCCGCACCTGATTCAAGGTGATCAATATGACCATCACAGCCCTCATTTATTTATAGCTTATAGGCAGAATCCCTAATGGCAGCTGAAACATTTGAAATCTGCTGGATTATTAATACTACATAAAACAAGCTCATTCAGAAGTCACCCTTGATTGTCACATTAATTCACCAACAGCCCACAGATGCCTCTATTTGTTTTGTTTTAATCACTTTAGCTGCAGATATTTAAATTATTTAGAGGTGGAAACATCTATATGAAAGATACTATTTTGTGTTCTTTCTATTTGCGCCTCATGAATAATGGAGGGTGAAACGTACTGCGCCGTTAAATCTGAGCAATGTTCATCAATTGATGTTTATCAATGTTGGCGGTCATTTCAACAAATAAAGTGTTGATAATATTTCTTCTTTGATTTGATGCTACGGTGATATTTTCAGCCTCAGTCAATGCTATCAATGTTCTGATCCTAATACCACGCTGTGAAAATACTCCACGACACTGCTTCTCACTTGATTTATTACCTCAGTAAACATTTTCTTAATGAGTTTATGGCCTCAATTGCTAGTTTCAAGTCTTCTTCAAATCAGACAGATGTTCATTTTGTAAATTATGGTCCCATAAAGCAGGGCATGCCCAAGGTGCGTGGCTAGAAGCCGATTTTCAATCATGATAGAGGCTTAAAAATGCTGACCATGGCACTGAGTACATTAAAATAGTAGTTTTTATTTTATTGATTTATCTTTATTTCATCTTTATTTTTTCAGGCAAGTCATTAAGAACATGTTCTTATTTGCAATGGCGGCCTGACAAGTGGCAATGCCACTTAGGGGAAGGGAAGGAAGGCTAGGAAATCAAGTTAATTATTGTTGGGGGTTATCCGTGTTTTTGTCTTAAACTTTGACCCTCTCACTGTGTGTTTTCACTTCATCAAAGTATATTACCTGAAAAATGTCTTGTTTAGTGTTGGTGAGGAGGGGGAGCTGTCGGTACCCGACCTGGAAATACTCAAGTAAAGTACAAGTATATTGGGAAAAAGGCCAACCAGATCTCATACTTCATTTAAATTTACATTACTCATCTTGTTTTATTGTTTTATTGTTATTCTTGTTTTTCCACCGCATATCAATCAAACTGGTGTTTGTGTAGGCTATTAGATGTAAGAATGGCATGGTGAATTCTTCATATTATTAATGAGAGGCAGTATTTTTGATTTATTTTACACAATGGTCTCAGGCCCCGTCCACACGTACCAAAACGATCTTTTTTTTACCCGTCTTCCCTGGATTCGTTTCAAGAAAAGTTGCGTCCAAACGAATCCGCTTGTAAATGACTCAACACGCTACTTCATATTCCAGGCCTATAGGCGGCGCTGTTTCTGCTACAGAAATTCACCAAAAACGGAGAAGAAGAGCATAGTCATTTCCACTTCCTATCATAACATGACTAGATTATAACGTTCTCTTAATACATACGTGGACTATAATCACTTTCACCACTGCTCATTTTATAAAGGCTGCCGCAAGAAAACGTGTCTTTGTTTACATTGTATAATGTGCTGTTGGATTGCCTTTTATTTTGCATGATTGCAGCGCGCTAGTAGCGAGCTAACGTTAGCGCGCTAACGTTAGCTAGCTCTAACATCGGCAGTCAAACAAACATCAATGATCCATGAATGACGTTGGCTACATAACGTTAGCAATATATCTTGTGTAGAATCCAGAGGGAAGGGTCAGGGAGCAGAGACACAGTATTTAGATGAAGTGAGCTGGTTTGACCATGGAGATGGGATGTGCTGGCTTAGCTTTAACGCAGTTGTGTGCGTCAGCGGCCGTGGGAGAGGGTGTAAAAGAGGGGTGTGGCGATGACATCATCGATACGGATCCGTATTCACCGCCCATACGAAGCCAAACGAGAGCCGTTTTTGGATTTTTTCACCCTGAGACCAGGTTTCAAAAAAGTGCGTTTTCAGGCGGTGCGTTTGCAGGATTCGTCTGGACGGTCGGCCCAAACGATGCAAAACATGTGCGTTTGCACAAAAAAACGTTTCCGTGTGGATGGCCCCTCAGTTTCACACCATTTAACGGGTTTCATCCATCTGCCATCGTTTCACCCGTTTCTGGGCGTATGCCTGGGGTCAGCGTATCCGTGGAGGAACAACAGTCTCCCGTAAAGTTTGGTTTTTATAAATGCCAATTCTGCCGTATCGAGCGGTGTGCGTCATCTTTTGTGTGCATGCCACGTTTATAAATGAGGCCCCTGAACGTGTTAAGATTTGACAACTACATTGCATTTGCAAACTCGACTCTCATCTGGACTATAGACAGGCTCCTCAGGCTCTCGGTGACATGGTGCAACCATTACACGCCAGTGGAATGTCTACTAGAAATACAATCACAGGGAACAGGAAAACCTCCTTTGGCCAGAAATCTTTTTCAATTAAGGGAGCTAAGGTATGGAAGGAGCTGCCTGTTGAGCTAAAAGCAATACAAAATCATAAGCTTTTTTTTTTTATTTATTTAACTGAAGTAGTTTTTAATTGACAATCATGTAATAATGTATGAGCTTGTTTATGTGCTTATATGTCTGTTTTTAATTATGGCTGTTTCACTTGTGTTTTTTATTCTGTTTAAAAGCCCTTCTAGAGACGGGCACTGGAAATTAGTAATAGCTATTAATGCTGTGATGCTGTACATTGGAGATTTGTTGTTCAAATATCTATGTGGTAGAGTCTGTCCCTATCAAATAAACATGAAATGAAAAATGGAAAATAAAGTATGTACCTTGAATTTGCACTTAAGTACAGTACTTGAGTAAATGTACTTAGTTCCACCACTGGCCTTTTGTTGGTATTATTCTGCTGACTTCCACTTTGTGTTTGATCTATCTGCTACATAATATATTATGCACCATATACCCATATGTATTGTGATATGAAGTTTACCTCCAACTGTGGCGTGCAGATAGGATTTTTATTAATGTGGAAAAGAAGGGCGACGTTGGAGGCTTTTCTTGGTAATGGTGCATTATCCTTTCTCATGGCAGGTTATTTCCCAGGTGTCTCCATGTGATGGAATACATACGTTAAGAAGGAAGCTGTAGCATTATTCGTCTGAGATACTGGACATCCTCGGACAACACCCTCAGAATAATGCAGAAGGGTCTATTTTCTTCCACCATTAAAGCTGTTACATTGGTAGTGTTTGCAGCACTGGAAGGAAATCGTTGAGTGATTCTGTTTGGACTTCTAAGCACTGGCTTGTGAATGTGAATACAGGTAGGAAGTAAACCTGTTTGCATTAAGAAGGCCTTGGGGCAAATGAAGGGGGGCAGTATCAGCAGCAGCAGATGCACAAAAGCAATTGACTCCTTTGAAAACCCGCCACCGGAAACAATTTGTTGTTGCCTGTTAATCAGGATCGCCCAAGAAGACTAGATCCAATCTCCAGTAACAGGAAGCGCAGTAGACCCCCCCCCCGACCCAACCTTTGAGGGGAAACACAGGGCGGGGGCTACGATAAGCTCTCAATTATCTAAGCTATCTCGGAACAATAGCCCACCAATGTAGACAGCGTAGTATTTACGCCCTGCTTTAACTAAATTAGGGAAGGGAGTCAACCGAGATCTGGTTAAACTCAATATCACTCTGTAATTAGTCAGGCATGAAATCATGTTTCTGGTGCCTTATACGTCACAGGGTTTATTAAATTACTTTAATTAATGGTTAAGAACATAATTAAGGGACGAGGCAAAGTAGGGTCACATATAGTTCAATATAATATAGCAGAAAAGTCAAGTCAATTAGGTTTTTTTTCCTCACCTGGGGTTTTGTGCCCATCATTTCAGCCTTGATTTGAAAATAAACACAATTGAATGTTCATTTTTTCTAATTATCAGATATGAGAAATTAATTTAGATGGAATCCTCAGCGGTTTAAGGAAAAACAGCATTAGCTGCAGTGTCCCAACAGATACATTAAAGCAATTTTCACATCCCAGTTCACACTTAGTTAACTGACAGAAGAAGAAGACTTCAGACCTTATTGTCCCCAAGGGGAAAATTCCTTTCCACAGCACTGAGCACACCAGACAAGAGCACACAGTAACAACAGTGCCCACTGTTGTTTAAGGTGGCTGTGGCTGTGGGGATTAGCCTTTTCCCAAAGTGAGCCCCTCTGCAGCTCAGTGCTCTACCTGCGCCCGGAGGGCAGCAGGGTAAGGTGCTGATTGACTGAGTGATGTCCTGTCCTGTTGAGGTTACGAAGCGTGCGATGGGCTTACTGTTTAGCTCTGCGAGGTTGGGTGTGGGGAGACCGATTAGCCTGGCAGCGGTGTTAAGATTTTTACAAACAAACATTATGACCAATTGACAAGCAAGAAGTAACCCTCAAATGTTTTTGTAATCCCGGTTAATGTTTACATTACATTAAAAATTTACGGCATATATTAAAGGTGCCATGGTATGAACATTTCACTTTACACACCCCACACCCCACCCTCCACCTTCCCCCCCCCCTCTCTCCTCCTCAATAGCTACAGACACAGAAATGGCACATCCTAAGGAAAGCTCATTGTGGGACTGGCTCTAGTGGCTGTAATTCTGCAACAAGGCTGAATTTCGGGAAAGAGACTTCAGATACAGTATTAGGGGACCACTAAGGTCTATATAAAAGAGACTTCAGATACAGTATTAGGGGACCACTAAGGCCTATATAAAAGAGACTTCAGATACAGTATTAGGGGACCACTAAGGTCTATATAAAAGAGACTTCAGATACAGTATTAGGGGACCACTAAGTCTATATAAAAGAGACTTCAGATACAGTATTAGGGGACCACTAAGGTCTATATAAAAGAGACTTCAGATACAGTATTAGGGGACCACTAAGGCCTATATAAAAGAGACTTCAGATACAGTATTAGGGGACCACTAAGGCCTATATAAAAGAGACTTCAGATACAGTATTAGGGGACCACTAAGGTCTATATAAACAGACTTCCGATACAGTATTAGGGGACCACTAAGGCCTATATAAAAGAGACTTCAGATACAGTATTAGGGGACCACTAAGGCCTATATAAAAGACTTCAGATACAGTGTTAGGGGACCACTAAGGCCTATATAAAAGAGACTTCAGATACAGTATTAGAGGACCACTAAGGTCTATATAAAAGAGACTTCAGATACAGTATTAGGGGACCACTAAGGTCTATATAAAAGACTTCAGATACAGTGTTAGGGGACCACTAAGGTCTATATAAAAAGACTTCAGATACAGTATTAGGGGACTACTAAGGTCTATATAAAAGAGACTTCAGATACAGTACTAGGGGACCACTAAGGTCTATATAAAAGAGACTTCAGATACAGTATTAGGGGACCACTAAGGTCTATATAAAAGAGACTTCAGATACAGTATTAGGGGACCACTAAGGTCTATATAAAATACTTCAGATACAGTGTTAGGGGACCACTAAGGCCTATATAAAAGCCATTTCTCTAAAACCATTCTGCCCAACAAATTTTCCTTTTACCTTAACTGTTACTTAAGTGATATCTTGAATATAGGACTTTTACTTGAGTATTTTCACGATGAGGAATTGCTACTTTTACTTAAGTAATAGATATGAGTACTGTTTTCACCACTGTACGTTTAGGACTATTTTTGTGCCCATGTGTTTACATTGTTTGCAACCTTGTGACTCTGGCTCTTTCCCTGTCCTTGTATCTCTCTTTCACACACAACATACACACGTGCATAGTTAAACCCTCATCATTACAGGTCGTAAACACTCTGGGATTGCAATCAGAGTGACTGGGGACTGTCAGTGAGAGCGGAGAGACCTGGCAGGTCACAGGTGGTTCAGCTCAGAGAGGAATTGATCACAGGAGACATTTTGACCTGCAGAGACCAGCCGAGTCAGTCAAACTGAGAGAAAAACAAGCCCAGTGGTCGTGATGTTTTTTTTTTTTTTAAGTTTGTGCACACTCAGAGAAGGTGGCATTATATGAACAGTCAGATTAAAGGTGTGGGTGTTTTGGTGTGTGTGTATGTGTGTGTGGGGGGGGGGGGGGGGGTGAAGAGACAGGAGGTGGAGGAGGATGGAGGGCTTGTTAGGCTCCGGTTAGTTGTTGTGTTGCTTTTTAAGTATATGTGATGCAATACTTCTGTCCTATCACCTGGGGACAAATGTGATTCATTAAGTCCTCACACATTATTGCGCGCACACACACACACACGTTAGTACACATCTAACATGTTCATGCACTTCAGCGATCGTGGCCCAGCATACACACAAAAACTGAAACACACACACACACACACACACACACACACACACACACACACGCTTGTGTGTGTAAAAACACTTGAGAGAGGAAGAGAGGAGAAGAATCAGCCGAGGACGGGGACAAGTTGCATTCATCTTCTGCATGCTAGGCTGCTGCTGCTGCTGCTGCTGCTGCTGCTGCGTGTATGTATGTGTGTGTTAATCCCCCTTGGATGAGCGCACACACAGCCGAGGATGCAGCTGGGAGCATGAGTTCTGACCGAGAGGAGTATGACATGGTCTGTCAGAAAGCTGTGACCCTAATTGTTGACCTTTGCCTGCACAACAGCTCCCTGCTGGACCAGGACACCTGTCAGGATTACCTCTTCCTGTTGTCCAGCCACAGCTCGGACCGCAAACAACTGAGTAAGGATTACAATTAACTCCTGATCTATTACTGGCTGAAAGGCAGCAGCTTTGCTGATGTGCTTCGTGAGTGTCCATGCGTATCTTGTCCTCAGGAGAAAGCCCATTTGAAAGAATTTTCTGACGCTTTACTTGGGCATGAATGCCAACGCTGCAATTGTTTTGCCATTGAACATATGGTTTTACCTCTGTTTCCTTTTGTTTACCACGTGTGCAGTCACAGATGGTTCCTCAGACAGAGCTTCGACTGAGCCATTAAAACATCCTTAATGAGGTTTAGCGACCCCAGGGCAACAGGGAGCAATAGGTGTACAAAACTAACTCACATTGACTCCACAGTTTGCTCCAGAGAACAGAGCTCCTATACCGTTAATAGATCAGCCTAAGGCTGACTAATGCCAGCTGATGCTGTCCTGACCACTCAGGCTAACAAAGAAAAGAGATGAGAAACAAACAAAAGCTTTTCAGAAATGTATGCCGATGTGCCTGGGTTAACAACACGAAGCCGCAATGTTGTGTGTTTTAATCTGCTCTGCAAAATTTCAACATCCTGAATGTTTGGAATATTCATGAGGGGTGATTTACACATCTGTTGCAGCCTCGTGCATCTGTTGCTTCGGCGATTGTAAGGGGCTTCGCTCTCTTTAAAGGAATAATCCCTAGTTGTGAGAATGTGCCGGTAAATCTGGCAAATATGGTCTGAATCGTCTTGACGACGAGAGAACTGCTGAATTAAGTGTTAAGCTGCAGATAGCACGATACGAGATTAGGGCTGCACGATAGGAGGAAAATATGCGATAACGTTGTTGAATATCACGATAACAATTTTACTTGCGATAAATAAACAAATATTAAAGTATACTCGGTTCTACACTTCTGCTGCTTTCAGTATTTTGAACAAACTGAACATTGAAATGAAAAAAGAATGACAGTTACATTTTAAAGTGCAGTTTTCTACTGATGTCCTCTTTCAACTAACACAAAGAAATGTGTCTTTCACGATATGTCGCAGCCTTTCGCGATGTGTTTATTGTGCCAGATAACATCGCAATGACGATAAAAAAAACGGATCGTTTGAGCCTATACAAGATATGGTTTGTGAAGAATCGTTGTTTTATAGATTTAGAAAAGCAGATGTCCCTGAGCTCTAAGATTGTTTACATAGCTGATCTAAAAGATTGTTGATGTTTTTGTGTACAGTTTGAGAAACTGCGCTTTATTTTCGTCTGGAAAACTAAAATTTAGAATAACAATGCAGTAAGTATATCACCACATATGATTATATACCAAGTATGTGATCTTTTGCATATTAGATCTCCATAACTGTCATCTATGATCTTTTGCTAAACCATCTAATAATTTTTTTAATTACTTCTTCCAACCAATCAATTTTTTGTAAGCACTAGTTTGCGGCTTTCTGTAAAGGCCCTGACACACCAACCCGATAATTGGCCGTCGGACAGTCTGGCGAGGTCGGTGACTCGAGTCTGTTCGGTGCGTTCCGTGCCGTCGTCCTTCATTTTTGCCGACCTGACTTGCTGGGTCGGAGGGCGGGCAGTCAGACTCAATGACCAATCTGATTGGTGGAGTGCTAGCCCTTGACTAGCGAATCAGTTCACTTATGTTAGCGTGACGAACAGCCTCTCAAAATCTGACGAAAATCTTTTAAACTGACCTTTGTCGATCTGAAATGAAGACAGATTCAGCAACTGCACGGCCTATTTCTCGCTTAAAATGGTTTCAGAAACACGTTTCGGTGAACCATCTTCGTAAAATATGACATCGTATTCTGAACGAGCCGCCATTATGCTCGGTTGTAAAATCCGGGAGCAGCCAGACCCATGTGACGCGTTTGTCGGTTTAAATTTTTTGGGGCGACAATACAGATTAGCGCCGCCTGCTGTTATGGAGACGTATTACGTCTCGCGCACGCGCAGAACGCACGCTCCAGTCAGCATCGCTTCAGTGTGTTCCGAGGCACTTTTTTTGACCAACTCGGGGATACTGATCAGTCCGACTGGCTTTCCTCCTGACGGTCGGCTGTCGGGTTGGTGCGTCAGGGCCTTTAGACCTTTTGCACATGATTACAAACCAATTATGTGATCTGTTGCATATAATATATATTCATAACTGTAACCTATAATATTTTGATAATCCATCACATTTTTTTAAATTTCTTCTTCCAACCAATGAGTTTCTTGTAAATCCACGAGCACTGATTTGCGGCTTTCTGCTTGACTGAGAAATTGGTCTTTTTTGGCTTTGTCAGCCGGTGCACGAGAAAACAGGAAATATTTGTGGCTGCTTTTTCAAGGATGGGTTTCCTGTTCACAGAGTGCATGCCACACCAATCCTGACCAAATCCGCTGTCAGCTCACATCATTCTCAGCGGAGGAATTGAACTTACATCGCAGTGCCACTGGCGTCCACCACAGAGCTGTGGGGACATTAAATGCCATTGCATGTTACGCAGCCGTTGATGGAAATTGTTTCTGCCACATGGATGCTGAAGACAAGCTGCTTCTCACAATGTTGGAGGATGTAAAGGCTGGGGGGGGATATGAAATGTCTCCTTGTATATATATTTATCTTTTTCTATAATTCATAGATCCCACATAAAGCAATATGTGGTTACAGCAAGCGCTGGTTTCAACTGACTGATTTTCTACGGGCCGACAAAGGTGCACCCGCTTTGAATGTTATTAGCCGATTGAATGGGCGCTGTCAGTTGTTTATCACTACCATGGATATGAGGCTATATGGCCCTACTCTACCTTCTAGTTGGTTCACTAGGCTGTTATCATCCAGCGGTAAGCTGGATCATCCATTTCGCGTCAATATTAGACATTCAGAGCAGAAGCATGCGGTCGAACGTGGCGCTGTAAGATGATGTAGCACGAAGAGCGACAATAGTAGGGACAAGTATTTAGAGCGACATTCCGCGTTAAGGTTAGGGTGGTGGATGGGTCAAACAAACACAGGACGTCCACCCGTGGGACCAGTGTTTGTGTCCCGTGTTGAGCTGCAAAGATTCATCGATTAGTTGTCAACTATTAAATTAATCGGCAACTATTTTTTCTAACCGATAAATCAGTTTGAGCCGTCTTTTAAAAGTAAAAAATTCTCTGATTCCAGCTTCTTAAATGTGAATATTTTCTAGTTTCTTCACTCTTTTGTGACAGTAAACTGAATATCTCTGAGCTGTGAACAAAACAAGACATGTGAGGACGTCATCTTGGGCTTTGGGAAACACTGGTTGACATTTGTTTATTGAAAGATTATTTTGGGGGCATTTTTTTGCCTTTATTAGACAGGACAGCTGAAGACAGGAAAGGGGAGAGGGAGAGAGAGGGGGAATGACATGCAGCAAAGGGACACATGTCAGAATCCGCTGCGCTCACCATTTTCTGACATTTTACAGACCAAACAACTCATCGCTAATCGAGAAAATAATTGACAGATTAATCGACAATGAAATAATTGCAGCCCTAGTCCCATGTGAAACCAAAATTCTCTTATGTACATTCTTAACTAACAGTTTTCACAGTTTAGGTGTGTTTGTGACAAACACCACTATACATTCCCATGGTGTTTCTATTAGTACTACACAAGGATTATTAGGAACACCTGTTAAATTTCGCATTAATGAAATTATCTAACCAACCAATCAGCTGCTTCAGTGCATTTAGGGGTGTGATCCAGGTCTAGACAATCTCCTGAACTCCAAACTGAATGTCAGAACAGGAAAGAAAGGTGATCTAAGCAACTTTGAGCGTGGCATGGTTGTTGGTGCCAGATGGGTTGGTTTGAGTATTTCCCAATCTGCTCAGTTACTGGGATTTTCACGCACAACCATTTCTAGGGTTTACAAAGAATGGTCTGAAAAAGGAAAAACATCCAGTATGCTGCAGTCCTGGGGGGTGAAAATGCCTTGTTGATGCTAGAGGTCAGAGGAGAATGGGCCGACTGATTCCAGCTGATAGAAAATCAACTTTGACTCCAATAACCACTCGTTACAACCGAGGTATGTAGCCAAAGCTTTGTGAAGCCACAACCGCGCACCCTGAGGCGGCGGATGGGCTACACCAGCAGAAGACCCCACCGGGTACCACTCATCTCCACTAAAAATAGGAAAATGAGGCGACAATTTGCACGAGCGCAGCAAAATTGGACAGTTGAAGACTGGAAAAATGTTGCCTGGTCTGATGAGTCTCGATTTCTGTTGAGACATTCAGATGGTAGAGTCAGAATTTGGCGTAAACAGAATGAGAACATGGATCCGTCATGCCTTGTTACCACTGGGCAGGCTGGTGGTGGTGGGGGTGTAATGGTGTGTGTGTATGTGTGTGTGTGTGTGTGTGTGTTGTTGTTGTGTGTGTGTGGGGGTCCCTTTCGCCTTCAGAACTGCCTTAATTCTTTGTGTCATTGATTCAACAAGGTGCTGGAAGCATTCTTTAGAAATGTTGGCCCATATAGATAGATAGTTAGTTTTATTGTCATTGCATATCTCTACACAATGAAATTAAGAAGACATCAATCACTCGCTTAGCAGCATAACGGTAGCAGGATAAAAAGTGACACTGTCAGCAGCAATTAATAGATAAATATACAGTGCTGCTCATAAGTATTCATAACCATGCTAAAGGTGATTTTTTTTATTCCTCTTTTTAGTCAACTTTAGCATGGGTATGAATACTTATGAGCAGCACTGTATAGTTTAAAAATAAATGAAAAGTATTAAAACAAGAATAAGAAAACCAGTACATTTACAAACACAGTATGGTTCAAGTCCAGATTAGCTTAGTCTTTCAACATTTCAGCAGCTCATTTATGGCCCTTGGAAGAAAAAAAATATGTTTTTCATGCGGTTTGTCCATGCCCACATGACCCGGACTATATATTGATAGGAAAGGGTCAAACACGGTATTAGTATGATGTTCCTAATAATCCTTTAGGTGAGTGTATTTCAGTTGGTCACTGAAGTGTTTTTTCTTTCAATGAACCTCTGTTGCTCCAGAATATACAGTATGTGCATTCTTTAATCTGTTTGTAATTTTCCTTTTTCTCTCTACTTCAGCTCAGCTTTAAGGGGGATTTGAGAATATAAACGTTCATGGCTTTAATGTGCCCCACTTTCTCCTCTGTGACAGCGCAAAAGAGCACATTAGGTTTGCAAATCACACAGCTGTGGGAACACATCGGTAGCTCAAAAAGCTCACAGCGGCAGAGTCATTTTACTCGAACAAATTTACCTTCTGAACTCCCCGCTGTCGGCTGAGTATCCCCTCGCTAGTTTGGAATCGATTATGATAAAAATAACAACGGCTAATTGGAAAGCCTGGGACTTTAATTTGCCTGTCCTGATATAATAACCCATTGTCTTTACTGACCAATTTGTTGAATTTCGAGTTGGCTGATTGTATTCCAATCAAGCCCGTGCCGGAGCCACCTGCTGTGCGTGTGAAAAGGCAACACAAGACTGTTTTTTTTTTTTTTTTTCAGGGAGATAAATGAGAGCTTGGATCGCTGTCTCACACTCTGCTGAGCGAACATTTCCCACTGATCGACTGCCTGCCTCAGATATTGATATTCATTCCTGAGCGTTGACGCAAGTTACAAGAGGCATCCTTTAAGCCTGTGTAGCTACTGAATGGCTCGATGCACTTATAACCCACCTTCCAGCACCTCCTCCAAACACACACACACACACACACACACACACACACACACACACACACACACACACACACACACACACACACACACACAACACACAAACACACACACCACTCACCCTCATTACAAATTCCTTTTTTCTCATTATCAGCTGCAGCGTCAGGTGTGTGGGCTTTGAATTGACCAGGCTTGTTCTTTTATTTTTTTTTTTATCACGTTATTTCTCGCATCTCATCATGAGGTTTATTAAACAAGACCTTGGGCTGGCAGAGGACATTAGCATCAGCAGATCTTTCATTTAGTTCCCACTGGTATCCGCTCTCTCAGTGTTTGAAGGTATTTGCAGGGACGGGTGGTGCATTGCAGGTTGAATCCAAAAACAGAAAAACAAGAACATCAAATTAACTGCACTGTGGAGATTAGAACCACCAGCCGAACCACTGTGCCTTTCAATAATTAATACTCACTGTCTCTGCATTTTATTGATACAACATTTCACTGTAGACCACAAAAGAACAGAGGAGACACCGCCTGTTCCTGTTGTGGAAGATAGGCCAACACTCGGAAAAAATGTCTGTCATGAAAAGACCAAACGCCACGCTCCTCAAAGCCTTGTCCTATTATTGCTGTAATCATTAGAATAATAAAGAACAGTTTTGCATCTTATGGCATTCAGGGTTTTCCCCACCATTATAAGGCTTAGGCGCAGCACCCAAGCCTTTTTAGGGACCACCTAAGCCTAATGAATGTAAAAATCACTGTGAGCATCAGAACTACATTACAGCTATATCATATTATATACAACAAAATTACTGTCCTCAGATCTAATGGTTGAAGTTGGTCCCCAGTGGACGTCTTTGGCAAGTTTTGTCTTTAAGCTTTTTGAGTGGTATTTATGTATTATCTGCTCTAGCTTTTCCAATGTTTTAGACACAGATGTGGTAAAACTAATGGTCCAGAATGTTGTCAAATTGCATATATTGTTTTATTGAAAAACGTTTTCTTGCGGGAGGACCCCTAAACCCACCGCCAAAACACTGGCATTCACTCACGCAAGGTGGACAGGGGGATAGAGCCGAGATGCAGAACTAGAATGGTTGATCCAGCCTGAGCCTTTATCCTTTCATTCCACCTTTAATAAAATAAAAGTGCAAAGGTTTAAGTTTATCAAATGGGAGTTAAGTGTTTCCATGACACCGGGGGTTCAAATCAAACGGACGCGGTGGAGTAGGGTCAGGAGGAGGTAATATTGGCCGGCATAGGGGGAAACACATTTTTCATTAAAGTTAATGCACTAAAGACAAAAGTCAAACAGTGGCTTGAATACAAATCAGCTCGTCTGTGAGCAGTCTGTAAACGGCATTCTTAACAGGAACGCCTTCATCTCTCTTTCTCTGAGGGCTCCCCTGGTGTTTCCTCCCCCCCCCCATTTTCATTTTGAAGCTCAATGGCAACTGGGTCATCCCCGAAGGTGCCGATTCCAAGTGATGTTATCTGCCCCCCCGCAGCTGAACAGCAGCGGAAATATTGTGAATGTGAATCCATCTCCATGATAAAATAATAATAATAGTGGACTCGATAGTGCAGACCACACCACGCTGTGTTGTACATTGTGTCAGTGTTTCAGAGGAGAGTGCTCTTCTCTCTGCGAGGCCAGCGCTCTGGACAAGGCCTCTGCAGAGCAGTAACATCGGTTTATTGATTAAAGAATCAGGCACCAAGCGAGAAGAGCAGCGCTCTCGCCTCTCAGGGCAGCCAGAGACACAAAGGAGCATGAGAAAAAAATATTTTCCTGCCTTCTGCCCCACTGGAGCATATAATACTACAATTTGGTACTCAACTACAACAATAAACCATTTGCTACGCGCCACCCTCCTTGGTTACTTCTGCTACGCATGTCAAGCTTTCTGTTCACGTACACGTTTAAAATGAAAACCGGGTTGGATGTAACACTATGAATTCATGGGCATTTTCTAAACAATGGGTCCTTGATTTCAGATAGAGGTAGCTAAAAGCAGGCTTCTCATTTCCAGCCAGCGACTGGCTTATTAGCCGGCTTATTTGACAACCGTTTCTGGCAGGTTTTGTCAGCTGTGGCTAGCTAATTAAGCTAATATTAGCTCCATGAGTTGGTTTAAACACAGAGTCGCTGGCTGACTGGTACTGTTTGAGCTCTTCTTAAAAAAAAAAAAAAAGAAGAAAAAAAAAGAGAGAAACCTGCTAAAAGGGGTCAGTCCACTTACTGTGCTATGATGTGCCATATTACATTTCTTAGTTTAACAATTTGGTGTGTAATAACTAAAATAAAGGCCAACTATCTTCAGAGCGGCTATAATCGATATTTTTACAATACCAATTTATCAAATGACAATGTGACAGGCACTCGTAATGATAAGCCTACAAAAAAAAGGAACACTGAATCTGCAGCCCCGGCTTTATAGTGTTTCAGTTTTTCTGTTTTTCTGTTTATCTGTCCGTTTCAATACTTTGCTGTTTTTGTTGCGACGGACAGCAAAAAAGCTCTAAAGAACCAACTGTACACTACCTGCACAGCACCAAGCAGCAGACGGACACAGTTAGCGACTAGTCATGAACGGAGCTTTTTAAGATAACCTGTAAGCGTACAAAGTGTAGAATGCTTTGGAAGTGATGCTGGGTAAGGTTAATAGTTTGTAGGTAGTAAGCTAGTAAGCCGGGCATGCTAACGTTTGCTGCTTATGTTAGATCATGGTTGAGTCCATTCTTCCACGTCATGCTTTTTGGCTTTGGAAAAGCTAAAACGTCTTTAATATACCAGGTATTACTCTTAACACAGTCCCATACACACCACAGCTTACTTGTACTGTATTTTGGGAAGGTCCAATTTTTGAGTAGAAGCTGAGAAAGAGAAAAGAAAGGAGTTCTTATGCTATGTTCACACCACCAGTGATAAAGCTACAAAAAGGGCCGAGCGTGGCCAGCTACATCGTTGTCGAGTTCGCCGTTGAAGTGTTGCTCAAGCGCTCGTTGACGCATACAATACACAGAAAGCTCCCATAGCGTCGCCTAAAACTAATTTCAAATCAACTATGGACTGATATGGCAATAAAGGATCGAATCAGAATCTAAAGAACACGGCACCACAGCTAGCAACTGTACGTTTAAAAATGTACCTGGTACTCCTGTCATAGCTGCCTTTTGTGTTAATGTTGAAGTAAAAAAACAAAACAAGGGTAGGGTTAAATAGCGCTGGGAACTCGTTAATGGCAGGAATACCTTTCTCTACTATTGGGGAGAGAGAATATTGATATGCAGAGATGGGAAGTAAAGAAGTACAAATACTTTGTTACTGTACTCAAGTAGATTTTTCAGATATTTTTACTTTACTATTTCTTTTTGTGGTGACTTTTTACTTTTACTCCTTACATTTTAACACGAATATCGGTACTTTCTACTCCTTACATTTTAGAAAATTGGCTCGTTACTTTAGTTTTGTACAAAAGGTCGTCTATCAGGAGTGATTTTGAGTGTATGTTGGGAAATAGCGCGGACAAGCACGCGCCTCACACCGCGAGCAGGCCCGCGTGCCACACGGGAAAAAAATTAGAGAAAAGAAAAAGACACTAGCGTGTTTTAACAGACACACCTGGGGCGAAGTTGGAAACCAGAATCAGCTTTAAATACAGTCCTAATCTAGTCCTCATTAACAAGTTTCAAATAATTTCACTGGAGTTACCGTTATTATTTTTCGCGTCATCAATACCGAATTCAATCTAATTGGATGGGAATATACTATACGTTGCACTTGACAGATTCGGCGGCATTCATTTGCGGCAAATCATTGTGGCTTGATGGTGGTAACGTTAGCACTAGTAGTATGATGGCAACATGACTGAAAATGAAGAAAACCGAGATCCCAGAGATTCAGCAGACAAGCAGCAAGACATTCCCAATCATCCTTGGTGTTTAGGCATCAATAATGACTCCTGGCGAATGTGCTGCGTAACTCTTAAAGTATGGGGAACTTCTTAACTAATGTTGGTTTAGTAATTCATATTTAATTCTGTATTTTCTTTCCAGAAGCCATATTTGAGCACACACACATACATGTAGATTCCTTAAGGGGAAGATTAAAAAAGAGAAAGTGGATCTGTGAATTCTCACAGAATCGCAACTAAATACATATATTGCTACTCAGAATCTTAATAACCTGGAGTCCCAGTCTCTGTCACAATAATCATATATGTGATGTTTTAGGCCTATTGGCAGACATCCATTTAAAATGTAGGCAATGGCATATAAAGAGTCCACTGAAATTTCTCAGCTTGCACTCTAGTAACATTTGTGTGCTCCAGGTAGCTTTGCATAAAAAAAATGGTTGTCATTCGCAAGGCTACTTTTACTTTTATACTTTAAGTAAATTTCCAAGCCTGTACTTTGTTACTTTTACTTGAGTAAAAAAGTTAAATCAGTACTTCTACTTTTACCAGAGTATTTTTTAACACCAGTATCTGTACTTCTACTTGAGTACGAGAAGTGAGTACTTTTGCCATCTCTGTTGATATGATTGGTTGATGCTTCACCGTGTCATCGGAGCGCTGAAAAGACTGGAGACCAGCTCGACTTTGATTTGTAGCGCATCATTTGTCGTGCAGCTACAAGTGTCGGCTGTCAGTTTGTAGCTTCATGTCACCGGCTTCCATTGAAAATGACTTTTAGCCCGTTGCTTTGTCACTCGTAGTGCGAACATAGCGTTAAGTCTTCTCTTTTGCCTCATTTGATTTCCTCACGTCACTGACGTCAAGCTCTTCTCGTTCGCAGTTTTTTCTAATGGAGCCTTGGGAAGTTTCACTGGCTGGTTTCGGTTAATGTGGCTGTTTTGTCATAATGGCTGTTGAGCTGTCTGTCACGGTTAAAGCTTTAGGGCCTCCGGGGACCGACTCGCCTGTCACACATTCGCAGAGTTGATAGAGTGTAGAACCAGTCAAGGGGGCCCGAACAATTCATAACACAAATTAATGTTGAGTCTTAGAGGGTAATATCACTAAATGGTGGAAAACTAAAGAGTTTCAGCAGGGAACTAATTCAGAACTGAGATCTGTTAAGACGTAACTAGTCTCGCATTGAAAGACCATCCTCCACAGAGATGCGCAGGAGGGTCTGGCTAGTCCACACAGCATTCTGGGATGGGAGAAAAACTCTGGTTTATTGGCATTTCTTTAAACCAATCACAATCGTCTTGGGCGGTGCTAAGTGCCGGACGGAGCCACGGTGCCTCTGCAAAATAGCCTCTGGAAGGAACTTGTTTTGGTGGAATGTGTGTATGCCCAAAAGTTGTTTTAGTCGTGCAACAGAAAACTCAGATTGGACAGATAGTCTAGCTAGCTGTCTGGATTTACCCTGCAGAGATCTGAGGAGCTGTTAGCCATAGTCCTCAGAAATCCACCAGAGTTTAGAACGCTAACACAAAGAAAGCGGAAGGTGACGGACATCCGGACGAAAATGAGGGACTTCCGGCCGAACCCGTAAATTAATCATTGTCAATATAGACCAAGACATTACTAACACTGAATGGACCTGCAAATTAAAAATTTTTTTGTGAAACTCTGTATGTTTCCGTTTAGTTTCAGCCAGAGGAGCTTAGTGTGATGCAGTTTAGCGCTGCAACTAACTGTTGTTCTCGTTAATCTGCAGTCAGATTCATCAGGTGGCCAGAAACATGACTTTAAATGAATGCTGCTGTTACTCCGAAACTGCTGGTGGTGTAATTAGGTAATTGCTTGCTCACACGTGCACCATTACAGCTTTACACAACGATATGTCAGGTTGCTCCACTATCCCCAAGTGGCCAAAGAAATCAATTAACACTGCTCTAATTCCGAGCTTAAATTAGTCAGACAGAGAATGAGATTTGTAATGATAGGTGGGAATTTGTAGCAAGTTATAGGTTTATTAACCGTTCAAAGTTAAATTTGGCCTTTAACCACTTCAACATTTTGTATTTTTACTACTTCCAGAACACGCAGTCAAAAATCACCATCAAAAATAGTTGCTCTGTGTCTGATACTGTAGAAATGTAAAGTCAGCTGTTTGCGTACACATGTTCACCACGATAACTTTATAAACGGTGATCATGTGTCAATGTTGCTCACAGGTTGTTGTGCTGCCAAGTGGCCAGAAATCAATTCATGCTGGGCTGAATTACAAAGGAGCTGCAAGGTAGTCAAACAAATATTGCATCTGCTTTTCCAATCTCATCTGTTACAAGATTTTACAAAACATATATTTTGTTTACATTCAAATGTACACAGAAATATAGGAACATCTCTACAGCCCTACGATAACTTAGGGGTACTGTATTATGTGTGGGAGGTGTTTATTCAACTTCATGGTCATTTTGAAACGCTGTAGTTTGTGGTGTTCTATTATACTGAAATGTGTTTCTGTACATTAAAAAGTATATGTTGGTCAGAATAGTTGTAATTGTAAAGTATATGAATGAACGAATGAATGAACGACTGATTGATTGAATGGATTCTTTGTTTTCTTGTAATACAACTGAAATGGCCCATCATTGGATTCCATAGCACATAATAGCACCACATATTGCTGCTAAGTACAGATTGCACATAGTTCCTGAATAGAATAGAATTCTGTATTGTCATTGTACAGGATACAATGAAAATGGATGAACCACAGAAATGAAAGTAAAATATGTTTTACATGGAAACACAACGGAAAAGAAACACAATATAAAAGCTATCTGTACAACCCATTTCTTTCTTAATGAACATGCATTGTCCAGATACTCTGACTATTCAAAGGTGTCACATTCAGAAAACCTTTTCAAATGTGAGCATACAGTATATGTTTGGCTTTACTCAACAACCTCTTTCTGAGATCATGATAGAAAGGCAAATATAAAAATCCATTTTCATTTCATTTAACGGACAAATCTGATGTGTTTTTTTAATACCAACATAGCGAAACATTCTCACTCCCAGCTCGTCAAAAAACGACACTTGTCAGGAAACTTTGGCGTTAGTTCCTGACGCAAGAAGAAGTCTCTCTTATGGTGTAGACACATTTAGCCGACGGCTGACCTTTGACAGAAAACCCCGTCGATATGATCAGTCGCGTCCCTGAGGTCCAAAAAAGTGCCACAGAACAGACCAAAAAGACGAGAGGAGACGTAATACATCTCTATAACAGCAGGCGGCGCTAATCTGTAATGTTGCCCAAGAAATGAAAACCGGCAGCTGATTGGACGAACGTGTCACATGGGTTTGTTTTCTCCGGAAATTCAGAGCCAGACTGTCATGGCGGCCGTTCAGAATACGATCTCATATTGTACTAAAATAGTTCACTGAAACATGTTTCTGAAAACATTTTAAGCGAGAAATAGGCAATGCAGTTGCTGAATCTGTCTTTATTTCAGCTCAAAAAAGGTCAGTTTAAAAGATTTTCGTCAGATTTTGAGAGACTCTAGTCACCTCATCCCGCTCGTCATTTCCGGGTGATTCGCCAACTGCCCTGCCGCCGATCGAACGTCAGGTCGGCCAAAATGAACGCCGACAGCCCCTCAGACGGACGACGGCACGGGACACACCGAACAGATTTGAGTCACTGACCTCGCCAGACTGTCCCACGGCCGATAATCGGCCTGGTGTGTCAGCGCCCTTAGCGTCTCAGGGGGGCTTTTTAACTAATTCCAGTGTAATCCCATCCGCAGCGACATTTGACGCTCTGGGTATCACTTTGGCATCATTTTTCAACGTGCTTTGTTGGGACCATTGGCGTCACTTTTTGACCCCCTTTTTCGTCATTTTTCAACGTGCAGGGTAAAAGCACTTAGTTAGGGTTAGGGAAAGGTCGTGGGTCGGGTTAAAAAATTTACGTTTAAGTGACACACAGGACAAGAATGGTACGGTTAGGGTTAGGAAAAGATCATAGGTGGGGTTGCAAATAGGTTTGCACGATATTGAAAAAATGTGACATTGCGATATTGATTATGAATAAAGCTACATTGTGTAAGAATTTCTCGCATCTAGCGGTGAAATTGTACATGACGACCAACTGAATATTACTTTCTAACCCACCCCCCATTCCGAGCGCGTTGTAACTCCTACGGTGGCCGAAACCAAAATTATTTTGGTACCATTTCATTGCTAACATCAGCTATCAGGTTCCCAAACATATGCAAGCTAATGTTAGTAAAGTATCAGTGCTATCATTATTCTGTATATTGTACGAGATTAATAGTGTAAGGCAACGTTTACAGCGTAGGAGAGAAGCAACGGAGGTTTGTGTTTTTAATAGATTTCTCTGAGCAGTATGAACAATGTCAACGAAACCGAAATTAGCTCTTTGGATCGCCATCGTTTACACGCAGCTGTTCTAGCTGTAGCTAGTCTGTGTTACAACTGCACATGACGTGAGTTGTCTGCCAGGGAAATCACGACACATATGATTACGTTTATGTTACAAGGTAGACAATCCTTTTTCATCATTGACACGAGGAAAAGTATCATAGACGTCGTTCTAGCGTTATGCACAACCATGCTATTAGTTAGCCAAGCAACTATAAAACTTTGAATTTACACAAATTGGCAGAATTACCTGTCGAGAAGAAAGCAGGCAACTTCAGCGTCCCTTTTAAAATCCTTGCTCCTTATGATCTCTTTCCATCTTGGAAAAGCCACTCCAATATTAAGTTTGGTCTTGTTGCTTTGCCTGTCACGTTGTCGTTTTAATTCTCTTTTTAACTTCCTTGGCGACTCCTCGAGAATAGGCGCAATCCTACATTTTCAACAGGCTTTCAAATCTGCCGGCAGTAGCAAGTAACCTTCTCCCCCTCCCTCCCTGGCATTCGTCACGGTGCCACGGAGTGTAAAAGTGTGAAAGGCGGAGGTATGTCCTTCTTTGGCTAATGTATTTTAAAGATGGAGGCGCAACATGGCGGCCGTCATTCGAGCGACTCGTTTATATGTATTCTGAATGATTCTGAATGGCAGATTCTACGCTTACG